>NC_056624.2:56725164-57043626 GCF_002870075.4 Lactuca sativa
AGTTTGTTCAACTCATATTTTTCCTGTTGATGTTTGTTAACACAAAATGAGATATATTTTTGTTATCTTTGTACATCAAACCCATAAAACACGATTTTTTGTGTAAAAAAAATGGTGTTAACCACATCTTATGCAAATATTACTTCACATTCAAATAAAAACTTGAAGCATGCAAATATCCATAAGACAAACATATTTTGACTTGTATTCCCCCCCCCCCCTTCCCTAAAAAGCATGTAAAACTAAAAAATGAGGTTATGAAGCTCACCTTGGCAAATTTTCGTCGGTGGCTTGAAGGGAGAGATGAGAGTTTCAAGCCTAGCTTCTTGTGTGGAGTTGATAAGCTTCTTGGAAGGGTTGGTATTCTAGAACTCTAACACACAAAAATTGTGTGTAAACATGATGAATTTAACATCAAAATGTATAAAAACACTTGAGATTTACAAAGAAGCTTACCAAAAACTCTAAGATCGGCCTTGAGATGGTGTTCCTTGAAGAAGATGACTTTGTTTTTAGAGAGAAGAGAAAAGTTTGAGCAAAATGAAATGGAAAGAGTGGGATAACCCACTCTCGGCCGATGCTTAAAAGGAGGAAGGTTGATCCCCTTTATTGTTACATTTTGGTTTCTTGAATGTCATTCTTAGATACTTGGTGTGTAAATGTTTGCATGGCATGGAAATATGTTGAGTATTGGTATGTATAGTATGGAGGTTTGATGGATAAATCAATGTAAAAGGAAGATGCCAATCTTGAAATTCAATGCTTTGGATGCTACACCCAACCGAAATCCCATGGGGTTCTTGGTCTTGAGGTGATCGAAATCACCTACCTAAGGAGGGTTTTCGGTTTTACTTTTTCTTGAAGGGGTTTGCGGTTTTAGAGATATCCACAAAAGGGTTTGCGGTCCTCGGTGACACCTTAAAAGGGTCTGCATTTTTTATATCATCCACTAAGAGATGATTTTGGTTTTGAGGGATAAACATCAAAAGGATGGTGGCCCTAAAAAATTCGAGAATGGCATAAACAGATGTTGTTACGTTATAACTCTCTGATTCTTGTTTGATTTGCATTGATCATTCAAGACTTGTTTTAACATGAATTTTCCAAGTGTATATCATCTCTAATCATACAAATGGTGTCCTCTTGACTTTCAATAAACATCATTGTATCAAAGTTACATAGATAAACTTATACACAAGACCCCCCTTAGACTTGGCTTTACTCAAAATTTTCTAGTTGTCACAAATGTTCAACAAGGAAAAGTTATGGGAGGAGGAGGATGAGCCAAAAGCATCATTTGGAGTAGACATCTGTAAAAGAATGGTAGTTTTAGTTAGATAATTACAATCCTCAATATAGCAATCCAAAAGTGAAATATTAAGGCTAGGATCCAACTAAATAATTCACAACTTAGAAAAGAGATGTCGAAAGCTAATTATAAATTATATTAAGGTAGGTAAATGACGATTTACTAATTCCACCGGAGAAAAACGAAATTTGAAGGAAATTAAGTTTTGCGAAATTCCTAGATCTTTTGAGACTCATTAAAACTATTCAATTTCATGTTTAATCTCATATTATGCTCTTCCATTTGTGAGTAGGATACCGATGATTACACTCTCAATGTCATTTATTATCTCATTTTAATGTGTCGGTTAACCACACGCATTCCATTACTCAATGATAATTTTTGAGATGCCCATTATCACTCTTTATAGTCAGTATTAGTCAGGTTAAAAAAATAGTCAGTATTAGTACGTCAGTTAACCACAGACGCTCCAATAACTACTATAAAGTATAATGTGCAATTTCATGGGTTAGCATACAAATTCACATTTTTCCTAAAGTAACTAAGATTGGGATTTTAAAGAAAAGGGTTTAGTTACTTTTTAATATCATTATACTTTTAATGAGAATTAATTGTCCTATCTAACCCGTTCGGCTAACGACCCTCCACTAATCAAGGAAGCGGTGGGTAGGAGTGGACACACATTAAACTACCATTTTATAGGCGGATTCCTTATACCCCCTTACAGATTAGCATCGTGAATGAGGTGTACTAGTAGTTCGACTGACTTAGTCTTATACGTATAGTATTAATTAGACTTTTAATTTTACATATAGTATAAGGCTTATTTTGTAAAAGCGTTTCCAAGAATACTAGGTTTATATTCAATTTTTGAAAATTAAACAATTAATTTAAATTTAATATAAACCATAAAATAATATTTGACATAAATTATTAGGATTAATATCTAAATCAATTATTAATACACTTGAAAATTTAATCATATTATTCTGTAAAATAATTAATCAAGTCAAAGATTTATCTCCTAACTTTTAGGATTTTAATTTATCATCGAATATTCAACAAATTTGGATTTGAAAGATATTTGAAGCGGATAATTTTAAATTAAAAGCATCCAAACAGATTAGGCAGAAAAAACCAAAAATTTTGGATCTGATCTGATCTCATGCCTTGCGCATCAATGCCCACGTAGTGAGATGGAGTTTTTATAAAAAATATATATTTTTTGATCAATTCACTACTGTGCAATCACATGAAAGATAGTCATAGGCTCTACTACCACTTATGGGAAACATAGGTTACAAAAATTATATGCTCTAAGCAGAAAAACATTTAACAATTAAATGATTAGGGCACATGCAACCTATGAAGGATATATATCTTTCACATAAAGGTAACATACTATGAACTATCAAACTACAAAGTTTCTTATCTAAAATCTCAATTCATAAGAAAGAATACATACCTTATTGATTGTTGAAGTAAACAATCAAGAATCCCTTTTGTTGATCTTTTGGAAGCAAGCACCACAAACGGTGTGCCTCTAGTGGTTAACACCCAACACAAGCAAGAAGGATATTAATGAGAGAGGGGGATGGAGATCAGAATCTCAGCCTATCTCTTCTAAGGAATGAGTTCTGAAACATGAAGCACTAGGGGTCTTTATATAGTGCAACCAAGAAACCCTAGATAAGCCCAAACCCAATATAATAATATTATTTTGAATTGGGTAATTAACCATCTTCCTAATTATCCACCAAAAATAATTCTAGAAACCCTAAAGGCCACCTCAAAACCATCCAAGGCTTCAAGGAGGTTCTAGAATGCCTCTTGTTCAATTAAATATTACTATTTATAATTAATATATTATGCTCATAATATATTAATAATTTATTTATTTCAATTTGTTAATCAAATAATAAATCAATATCTCTTTCGAAAAATATCATGTCCAATTGCTATGTTTGAGGGAAACTCAAAAGGACCGTGCTACTATCAATTCTAGTTCATACCAATTATAGTTATAGGCTTAGACACTAATCGAAAACACACAACATTATGGTCATTCCTTGGCCACATCATGATCACTGGCAGTTTTCCTCGAATCTTCATTAAGATCTTAATCCTAAAAGATCAAGGTTCAAAACTTCAGATCTAATCCTTGTCAATGAGTTAATAGATAAAGTTTTCAACTTTATGTATTAGGACTTCACTCAAAGGCAAGATCTCCAACCCTAAGTCTATTAAGTCCTTAATATGACCAAAACATGGACATGGGACCTAAAACTCTCAAACTAAGACCTCTTGCTTACTTAACAGTTGTCCATGACCATAAAAATGTCATATTAAGCTTGAGGGTTCTCCAAACTCCAAGAGAATCCAAGAATGGGACCAAAACCAATCAATAATGACCAACAATATGAATCTTAAAAGAACAAGGTCAAGGTGCAGGCTTTTTACCTCCAAAGGTCCAGAAACTTGAAGAGGAAGATGGACCTAGACCTACTATATGTTTCCTTGCACCAAGAAGGAGTTCCTTTCTCCACAAGTTTCAATAAATCAAGAAGAACAACCTTAAAACCATGTAAACAAGATCTTAATCAACCAAGAAGGATAGGGTTTCAAAATGGAGAGGTGGAGGCTGAAGGAGATGCCATAAACCAAGAGTTAGAGCCTTAAATATGGGGAAAACCCTAAAACATCATGGGCTTGGGTTGCAACTGCTTCCATGTCGTGGTCATCCTCATTCCACTTCGTGGTAATCATTAAAATGTGCGATCCTTAGATACCATGCCACATCGTGGTGTTCCATGCACCATGCCGTGGCATATGGTTTTCCTCAAAAACCATATCTTTAACTTCGATAATTCTTTAACTGATCTATTCTAGAAAATAAGTGTTACAACTCTCCCTTATCTAAATTATATTTCGTCGTAAAAATATGACCTAAAACATTGCTCTGAAAACAACCTCTGAACCTTTCATTGGTTTTTCGGAGTCCACTCCTTTCTTGCACGAGTCGACGCCACTTTGAATGCCAGAAATTGCGGCTATAATATCAAGGATTTCCAAATCCAAGTGTATAATCTGAACTCGAGCGGAAACACCCAAAGATCGAAATCACATCCACTAAAGAACTAGATCAATGCTCTATAAAAACACTTCCTTCAAATCCAGAAGCTAATTCAATCCTTAATGAGAAATATGCGACCTGACGAAGAAATGATCACCAACACATCACGACAAAGCGACATCAAGAAGAGCTGATTTCCCAACCCATATCTTGAAGAATCCAAGATCATTTCTGACTTCCAGCCAGACAAGGCCACCCTCACACCTCAACCATGCTGACCAAAAACTCATAGATCTAATCAAACCAAGACCTCACTGACCTCAAGTATTCCTACTAATAAATAAAGAATGGAATCAACGACCAACTGCCAAAATCGACAACCTCACAGACAGATGCTCAACGAAACCCCAAACAAGAACCTAAAAGACAAACGCTAACCTAGCCTGTACATAAATATGGATCTAATAGCCCTTAAGTCTAAACAAAGGAATGACTAAATAGGCAATGACAGGTTTGTTTCAGCCCAAGTGAATGCTATGATCCAATTATAGTCTTACATCCACTTTCATTGCTACAACAGTTGCAACCTTTATTACCATGATCCAACCATGGTCTTTCATATATGAATGTTATAATCCAACCATATTCTACAATCACTTCTGGCATGTTTCATTCAAGTTAATGTTATGGGCTAAATCATAGTCTTATAACACCCCTTTAATTTCCATGGGCTCCCCCATATTCTTTCAAATAAACCTACAAAGATGGCAGGAAAAGCTGATATGAGATGGATCCCTAGTCCACTAGACCCCATCAAGTGCTTGGATTGTGATTTGAACCCGAATGCCTTCATCAGACAAGAACAAGTAGAGAGGCCCTCACACAACCCTCAACATGAGCATAAACACTAACCCAAACATGACCCGCTACGGATGCTTCAAGTCTTCAGACAAGATAACCTTGATTCCTCAACATCCGCTTTCTTGATCACACCTGACTGTTGAACATCATTCCTATCATAAGCCTCAATTTTGACAACACTCAAAACCGAAAGTCCTCCTATCCTTGAATATGGAACTCCGATGTGACCTGCATACTAAAATATTTCCATCCGACAAGGATATTCTCCCCCACATGGAATTGGAGAAACTCCTACGACTGCATAACCATTCAAAATTCCAAGCCAACCCAATAGCTTCACCACATGGTTCCTAACAACCACACCTAACATCACCAACTATAAGGGAAACAAAATTCAAGAGCTCCAACATATGAATACAACCTATAAAGACCAAACCAAAGAGTTTAAACACGTATTTACAACCTCACAATAATAATAACAATCCAACCATACATGATCATCTAAAATAAAACTAGAGGTGATTAACACATTGCAATTCAACAAACCATTTAAGATTATAACTCAAAACAACAAAAACAAAACAAAATACGTATTGATGACACCAGCTAGTGCCACACCCAGTTGTACTGAAGAAATGACAACTCAAATCATGGCCCTGGGGACTCCAGTGATTCCATGTCGTCCATCTGGTAGCTACCAAGCCAAAGGTGTCGGATCCAAAACTACACAATATGCTCTCAGAGGACAATATACCTGATAACAAAATAAACACACCCTCAACTCCCTCTGAATACAGTCCCGGATGTAGTGACCCTCCTAACCGCATATGAAACATCCAAAGACTGATGCACAAAAATTATCCCAAGGAGTCTGGCCACACCTCCTGCAAAATTTGTGACAATTTTGATCTCTTGAAGGAATGCCCACTACCCGAGCATTCTTGATTGTTGTTATTAATGTACAAACCTAATTCTGCCTCCTCTTCCATTGTTAGGTCTCCAACTCTAACTCCCTATCCCTCGCTACCTCCACTTAACCAAAAAAGGTCTGATGATATGTTCATGAGTTCCCGAATCTCTGCCCTTAACATATCATGGTAGCGAGTCTTCCTCGTCTCCTCTATTGCCACATACTGAGGGCAAAACAATGCTCTCTCCCTGATCTTGGTGGCGATATCAACGATAGTTTCTGAAGTCTTCTCGAGCATTAGATACTCCCAAGCCAAATGTTGAACCTCAATTGTTAGCATAAACTCTCTCACGAATCTGGTGACCAAATCTTCACATGACAAAGACTTAACCACATCATGTTTGAGGCCATAAACAACCTCGCACCACCAATCCCTAGCTCTGTCGTGTAGAATACATGTCGTAAATCTGAACTTGGCCCCCACTGGACATAAGCTGGTGTGAAAGGAACTCTCCACACCTGCAATCCAACAAATA
This sequence comes from Lactuca sativa, assembly GCF_002870075.4. Taxonomy (NCBI): domain Eukaryota; kingdom Viridiplantae; phylum Streptophyta; class Magnoliopsida; order Asterales; family Asteraceae; genus Lactuca; species Lactuca sativa. The sequence goes on from NC_056624.2 coordinate 56,731,854, forward strand.
TTGATGCTAGGCTCCCTACTACTAAAGAAACGGAGAACTCCATTCGCACCAAACTCTCTGAAGCAAACCTCCTATGTCCTAAGATGGCTAACCTCTCAATTAGCTCGAAGAATACTAAGCCACTTGTCCACCATTAAAATCAACTCATCCCTGACTGAGTTTCTCAAACAAAATAAATCATCTTTCATGAATCTTGAAATCTTTACAGCAGTGATGTCGAGGACATCCCTCTCACTCATACTTGAATCCCCAACATGAAAGGTCACCATCCTGAATCTAAATGATAACAAGAACACGTCAAAATATATGCATAATGTTAACCCACACTATACATACCCACCTATAAGTTCCTCGGTATTCCTTAAACACCGCGACATAAGTTTGGATCCTATGCTTTCAGTAGTATGGGCTCAATACTACCTTCCACACCTATCCATACTTGTTCCAAAGACTATTCCAAGATTCCCAAGTTACTTTGCAACACTCCACTAAACTCCTCACACGCATGCGTATGTCTATCCATATGCATAATAATATACTCCCTAGATTCTCCCTTTAGGAGTCTTCCCTTCCTACTCGCTCCCTCATTGCTAGAAATCTCTATCAACACCATTGGTTTCCTCGTTCATGCAAGTTATAAACAATACATAATCAAATAAACTATCGGATAAGTGATTCTACCCTGGCCCACACCCAAATAAGGAACAAGAAATAAGGTTAAATTAATCATTCCAAGGCTATATAATCCTAATCATGTACAACTCTAAAACAGACACGTATAATTTAACATAATCAATTTAGACTTCAAGTAGAACATAAAAAACAATTATCTAGGATATAAGTCATCACAGATGTCAGACAATTATATCATGCAATTCATGAGCGGATCAATAGCCTACATTCTAGCATGCATAAAAATTTATAACACAAATACAAAATCATATGGGTATATTGAGAATCACTTACTTCCTAACCTCCAAGCGACTATATGCATCACATCCACCAGTTGTTATAAAAATCTTTTTAGAAAATCGTTTTCTTGAATAAAATCATTTTATTATAAAAAATTATTTATAAAATCTCTCAGTCCTCAATTTGAGTGCAGACACACCACAAGGTCCTCACAAATTCCTCAAACCAAGGCTCTAATACCAACTTGTAATGTCCTAAAATTTACAAAGAGATTTTTCAATTTTAAAATAGAGTAACCAGTTAAAACCTTGTTTCAAAAACCATTTAATAACATTTGATTGATTGACAATCATACATTATCATAGGTAAATTTACAAAACGCAAAAACATATATTTTTGATTCGTGTGTACAGTCCCGACGAGCTCTTCTCATGAAATACCTGCAAAATGCTTAATCCACAACTGTAAGCATAAAGCTTAGTGAGTTCCCCAATTTACCACGTATTCCGCCATATATATAGTGCATACAGATAAAGTCCTTGGCTCTATCGCCGACCTATCAACATACAGACAACATACATATCAGTACAAAAAGAGTGAATTTGTGGTTCTCCCACAGTCTTATGTACGGTTTCCATGGTCCTCGCATGGTATTTCATACAAGTGTCATGGTTCTCCCATGGTCTTTAATGTAATTTCCAGAGGCCAAATCTTGGTCTTTCAAAAAACTGCCATGGTCCTCTCATGGTCTTTCATGCAATTGCCAGGGGCTAAATCCTGGTCTTTCATACAATTCATAAACTCATATGTAGTCAGGGATCAGATAGAAAATTAAACAGATAGACCACCCGAGAGAGAACAATCAGACAAGAACATCACAATCAGACATTAGACCAAGAGGTCTTAGGCTATCTAACTTAAACTATATAGAACTCTAGATATCATTTGTGACAACTAGGAAAGTTCTGTCACCAACCACTCTTATGAAAAATTAAGAAAATAAATTTAATAGCTTAGTATTGTAATGTTTGATTTACAAGATAATAAAATAAAACATGAAGTTACATTTTATGATTAAATCGTTTTTTAGGCTAAAAAATAAGCGTCCAAAAAGTCGTGTAATCTTTTAAAATGGGTATTGTGTATAGAAAGTAATCATTGACGTGATTCCAAGGATATAAATTTTGTAAAAATCCGACTCTGAATGGAAGAGTTATGGATTTAGTAAAAAGTAAAAATCAACCGGTAAATAATATTTACAACGTCAAAGCGTTACTTAGAGCTTGGTTGAGTTTAACTAAAAGTCCAAAAAGGAGATTCATAATACTCCTTGAGATATAAACTTTGTGATAAATAATGCTGAAAACGGAATCCATATGAGAGATATATGATTTTTGTAAAATCATTTATTTTTACCCCCATTAGGCACAAAAATAAAAGTTAAAGATAGCTAAAACAAACTAAATGTGACTTGTAGTACTCTTTGAGGTCATCACATAGATATAAAGAGGGCTTAGATCGGAGATCGCAAAAAAAGTAATGGTTTTTACAAAATCATTTTGTGCGCATGTGGTGCATGCCTATGCCCGCCATGCACCTAACACCAGATTCGATTTGATTGCAAGTGAAATGACCAATTAGAGAGGTGACGCATGGCAGTCTCTAGATGGAGCCATGATGATCACACGCAACGTATACAGATCTTTGTGCCCTGCATACCCCAAATACTGGCCTATAAATAGAAGGTAATGAAGACCCCTTCAGCACACATTCTCTAAGCCACTCTCTGCCTCAAATTTGCTGCTACCCTAGGCAGTCCCCAGAGTCCCGAGCCCTACTCAACCCAATATCAGTGGTCTCACGCATCAAGGGTGAGTTCACGACCTTGTTTTACTATTTTAAAGGTTTTAAAGGGGGGGGGGGGGGGTCGGAGGCACATGCTTATCAAACTACTTTATCAAAATATTATATATATATATATATATATATATATATATATATATATATATATATATATATATCAGTAGTTATACAAAGCATGAAAACCATAGGATAATGTACCCATAGATACTCTGCCTATTTGTACCTAGTTGTTACTATGCGTGAATATCTAGTTTTTCAAATCATTCATAATTAGGGTATATATATGGTAAAATAATATATATATATATATATATATATATATATATATATATATATATATATATATATATATATATATGTATATGTATGTATACAAAGATAATTATGAAGTATATAGATTTTAATTATCAAATATAAAGTAAAAATATTATCTATTGATAATTATATATATATATGTATATGTATGTACCTAGTTGTTAAAGATTTTATTAATGTGTTAATAAGCTTTTATTATTCATTCTTAGCCTGATTAAATTTGGCTACCCCAGACCTATAATCGTAAATCTTGCGAGAGCCAGAAAAATATTTATAGATCTATACGGGGTTGACACCGCCACCTACGATTTCTAACTACAAACCCCACAAGATAAATTTCTTTATATATACAAGCGTTATTCGACGTTCAATGAAGCGTCGCGCAGGGAAAACTATTAGTCCACAACATCGATTATGGGGACACATGGTAATAAAAACCAAAAACATTAAGGAACCAACTACCTAGAGGGACGCCTTCAAGTATTAATATTATAATAGATTAGGATCGATAAAATGTCCTAAAATATATCATAATATATTAGGATAGGTAAAACATCCTAGAAAGTATTTTAAGTCAGGATTGGTAAATTTCCTTAATAAGGAAAGAAAGGTTTTTCTAAAAGAAAAAGAATTCTTAATTAAACCAATCAAGTAAAGAAAAAAAAACTATAAAAACCTATGAAGTCACCAACATTATGTTGATGTTTTCAAAATACATATATTCTCTGGGAGATGAGTGTGAGGGATAGCCATGCGGAGGTGGATGTCGTCAAGGAAGCATACTGGAGTCTATTTTTGTCTGTTTACATTCTCGTTATGTTTAGGTTGTGTTCTTGATCTACCAAACAATGTAACCATAAAATAAATTATAATGAATAGAAGTATCGTTTGTGTTATATTTATGTGTATTGTTCAATATATTTGTTTTGTTCCATCCAATTGTCCCGGCAACGCACAGCTCGACGTTTTCGCCATCGGCCGAGAGTGTGACATCATTACCACATAATCATGTAAAATAAACCCATAACATATACTATCATATTACTGTTGGATAAGGTGTCTAAGTCCATAACTATATTTGAGATGTACTTGACCCGACCCGACATTGTCCATTTGGGTTGCACTTCACCCGAACAATTTATATGAATAATCTTTTGAGAATAGTATGTTTATGATTTGTTAATATATTATAAGTTATAATATATTAATATGATATCATATTATTTAATTAGTATTGATCTAAACTTAATTTAGAATTAATTTAGTGATCAAAAAGGTGACTAATTAAATATAGGCTCTTGTACTTATATACTGTGGGCTAATGCTTATTTAGAATGGGCTAGGCTTGCAGGGAAAGTCCATGGATAGTCCATGGAGCTTTAAACCATGGATCTTATGGAAATGAAAGGTCATGGGTATTAGGGTTTACATGGATGTAACCCTAATCCACCACACTATATAAAGGGGTCCTTGGCACATGAATTGGCACTAGTGTATGTGAGAACTAAGGTGTGACCGATTTCTAGAAGTGTGATACTACTCTGTCAAGTTTCCAAAGTTTGTGGTGATTTGTGACTTCCATTAGAGGCATCCACATTATTGGTGCTAGGCTCTCAAACTTCAAGAATTCAACCACTACCAAAAGGTATGTAATTCTACTAGTGTTTTATGATTCAAGTACCCCATAACATGCTAGTTAGGATGTAAACCTTGGAAAATTATTATTTGCATGTATTTTAGAGAAAACATAGATCCAAGGTTTCTAGGGTTTCATGTACACCATAGGAGTGTTAGAATGCTCAAAGCCCTTCAGTGGTATCAGAGCCTAGGCTTGTTTTCTTGATAGTTGATGCAAACTTGTTAAAAAAATCGAAAAACTTGTTCTCTGATCAGTGAACTCGCTGAGTCCATGGGGAGACTCGACGAGTCCATGTGTATAATCATCATACACGTCGAGTAGGTTCTTGCACTCGGCGAGTAGGAGGCCCAGAATGTAGTTTTTCGAGTTTTTAAGTTGGAATTGGACTAGAATCATTACACTAAACTGTTTTGGACTTGTAAAACCTGTTTTTGATGTTGTAATGATCATGCTAATCCGATTTCAAAGGCTATTATCAAAATTTCAAGTTTTGTATGTGTTTATATGATTCTTGAAATTGTTGATATGAATATTCATGAACTTATGAGTTTTAGTAGATCATAGGAATTATTTGTAAATTGTTTGTTAGTTCAATTCTTGATCTAAATTTGATTTAATGGAATCCATAATTTGTCCTCAAGTTATGGATTACCAAAAGTCATTCTTTTAAAGTCCATTAATGAACACATAGGTTACATAAAATGAAGAGTCTTCATTTTAATAAACTATTAACTCATAAGTTATGAAATGAAAATTTTTGAATAGTTTCAAAACTTGTCCTCAAGTTTTGGAATTTGTAAAGTCTCACACACCTTAGAAAACTTTAATTCCAACCCTTAGAGTTTTAAAAGTTAAAATTCAACCCTTATACTTTATAGTGTTATACTTTATACATATATATATATATATATATATATATATATATATATATATATATATATATATATATATATAATCAAGTCATTTTACCTTTAGTAGGCCTCATTCACAAAGTCGGTCTATAAGGGAGTATAAGGTTGCTGCCTATAAAATGGCAACTTAATGGGTGTCCACTCTCACCCACCGCTTCCTTGACTAATGGAGGGTCGTTAGCCGAACGGATAGGACAATGACTTTAATTCTCATTGAAAGTATAATGATTATTACAAAGTAACTAAATATTTTTATCAATTCCCAATCTTAGTTACTTTAGGAAAATGTGAAATTGTGTTTTTTTTAAACGGCAAATTAACTAACCTACTCCTAAATAACCACCTATGTCTCTACCGAGACTTGAACCCATGACCTCTCCTATGAGAGGACCACTCCTTACCGTTAGGCCATTGGCGGAGCGTGTGTGGTTAACCGGCACACTTACTTGGACTAGTAAGGAAAGAAAATGGTAACTTAATGTTTATCGAAGATCGGTGTAGAGTGTGTGGTTAACCGGCACATCTATTAGGTGATAATATTAAGGGTACCAAGTTAATCTGCATGGTCATTCACACCTTGTTTTTTGATCCTCGGCATCCCAGGCACAAAACCTAAAGGGCACAATCGAGTTTAAAACATGTCATTAAAAAGTTCAATGAATCTTAAAAGAATATAGGTGTTTCAAAACCTATTAAAACCTAATAATTTATTTCGTTTTTCATGGTGGAAATTGGTGAATCGTCATTCACCTACCTTCAAATATTTTATAGCTTTGATTACGGCATCCCTCTTCCAAGTTATAAAGTATTGTGTTTGGTACTAGCCTTAATATTACATTTGAGTGTCTTATTAAGGATTCCATATCGAATCTAAACTTGTATTTCTTCATTTTCAGATGTCTTCCAACAATGCTTCTGGCTCAAACCCTACCGACTCATTCTCTCTCACGAACCTTTGTGGGAGAGTCATCTTCGATGGTTCCAACTTCAATGATTGGATCCGGAACATCAGGATGGTCACGCACTATGAGGAAAAGGAATATGTCCTCGACAAGGAGGTTAAGGAACTTGATGATTTGTGTGCTACTCCAGAGAAGATCGCTGAATTTCGGGCTCATGAGAGAGATACCACTAAGATGGCATGTATCATGTTGGCCACGATGACAACCAAGCTCCAAAAGTCCTATGAGGACTATTACCCTTTTGAGATGCACCAGTACTTGATGGACATGTACCATCAGAGTGCTTGTCAAGAGCGGTATGAAATCATCTCCTCCATGATAACATCCCAGATGAAGGATGGTGAACCCATCATGGGCCACATGTGGTAAATGCAAAGATTCTTGGACTGTTTGCTGAAGTTGAATGTGAACTTCCCGTAGGAGTTGGAAATTGACATTATATTGCACTCCTTACCTTCTTGTTATGATCAATTCTAAATGACATATCACATGAACAAGGAGGAGGTCACACTCATCAAACTTCAAGGACTTTTGAAGACCGCCGAAAGTGGTCTCAAATGTAAATCGGTTGTTACTACTCCTACTGCTAACTCCGCCCCTATCTTCGAGTGGAACCAAAAGTGGTTCAGTCACTCCTTCTTCCAACCCAATGGAAGCTGGATGCTTCTATTGTCATGATAAGGGGCACTATAAGTGAAACTGCCCAAAGTACCTGCAAGATGTGAAGAATGGGAAAGTGAAAGCCAACCATGCATGTATTTACACTATATTGTGTAATAACTCACCATCTTCTAATTCATGGGTCCTTGATACAGGTTGTGGTATTCACATATGTTCTGACTTGCATTGACTAAGAAGAAGTGAGAATGTGGAGCATGGGAAGATAAAACCGATCATAGGGAATAAGAAAGCTTCACTTGTCACCAAGACTGGAGTTTATTCTTTGTTGCTAAGTAGTGGGTTACTGTTAGATTTGAATAAGTGTTGTTACTCATCTGCAATGGCGAGAAATATTATTTCCTTTCATTGTTTGTATAAATAAGGGTTTAACTTTTTGTTTGATAATGAATGTGGTGGTATTAATGCCTTTTATAATAATGTTCGTTATTTTAAAGCATTACCTTGTGATGGTGTATATGAAACTGTGTCGGTTATAGACAACTTAGAAAATAATGTGTCACATATCAATTCTTCCATTAGTTTGGATAAAGCATCATTATGGCATTGTCGTCTTTGACATGTAAGCAAGAAACACATAGGCCAACTCCAAAAGGATGGAGTCTTGGAGTAATTTGACCTAAAGTCGGATGATAGTTGTGAATCTTGTTTTCTTGGGAAAATGACAAAGTCACCCTTCATACATACTGATGTGTGTCGACCCTTCAGAACCGCCATAAGGGATGTTAAATGATTCTATGTGACTTTTACTGATGATTATAGTAGATATGGTTATGTCTACTTAATCAAGCATAAGTCAGAAACCTTTGAAAAGTTCAAAGAATTTAAACAGGAAGTGGAGAATTAGCTGGGCAGGAACATTAAGATGATTCGATCAGCTCGAGGTGGTGAGTATCTTAGTATAGAGTTCTTTGACTATCTTAAGGAATGTGGGATTGTCTCACAATTGACACCTCCCAGAACACAACAGCTTAATGGTGTGGCTAGAGGGGTAATCGGACCTTGTTGGACATGGTTCGTTCCATGGTGAGTCAAGCTTCGCTACCAATCTCATTTTGGGGGTATGCCTTAGAGACTACCGCCCATATCCTTAATCTATTCCCTACGAAGAAGGTTGCCAAAACACCTCATGAGATGTGGACTGGGAAAGCTCCCACTTTGGACCACATCAAGATTTGGGGTTGTGAGGCTTTCGTGAGGCATGAGACTCACAACAAGCTCAAACCTTGAAGTGAGCGGTGTATTTTCATCAGCTACCCACAAAAATCCTTTAATTACCTCTTTTATAGACCCAGTGATAATGTGGTCTTTATGGCAAGGAGAGGAGTCTTTCGCGAGAGAAAGTTCATAAGCCAAGGAAACAGTGGGAGGCAAATTGACCTTGACGAATTAAAGAGTCAAGTGGTGAAGGAACCTCAAAACCTAGTAGTCAACCTGAGGAGGAAACTCTTGTTGAACCAACTGATGAGTCTGTACCTTTGAGGTGTTCCACTTGAGTTAGGAATGCACCTGGGCATTACTATGGTTTCCATGTTACTGCGGAAGGTGATACACTTATCAGTGAGATTCAGTCCATATATGACAATCAAGTTTGGAACTTGGTTGACAATGTACCGGGTCGTAAGACGGTCGGGTGCACAAAGAATCTACAAGAAGATGACCGACATGGATGGAAAAGTGCACACTTATAAGGAACGACTGGTTGCGAAGGGTTTCACTCAAAAACAGGGAGTTGATTATGATGAAACCTTCTCACTAGTAGCAAAAATTAAGTCTATTAGGGTTATGTTAGCCATTGCTGCATTTCATGATTATGAAATATTGCAAATTGACGTCAAAACCACTTTCCTTAATGGAAAATTAGTTAAGGATGTTTACATGAGTCAACCAGAGGGTTTTGTCAATGCAGAGTACCTTGATAGAGTGTGCAAGCTTGAGAAATCCATTTATGGATTGAAACAAGCATCTCGCAGTTGGAACCTTTGTTTTGATGAGAAAGTCAAAGAGTTTTGTTTTTCGAGAAGCAAAGATTAGTCATGTGTATATGTAAGAGCTAGTGGGAGTATAGTTAGCTTTTTGGTACTATATGTGGATGACATACTACTCATGGGGAATGGCATCCCAACTTTGCAGGAAGTTAAGTACTGGCTTGGGAAGTGTTTCGCTATCAAGGATCTTGGAGAACCTGCATATATCCTAGGGATAAGGATATTGAAAGCAAGGAGTAAAAGACTAATTGGACTTAGTCCAAGAACCTATGTGGATAAAGTGTTGAAAAGGTTCAACATGCAGAATTCCATGAAAGGTGACTTACCGATCCAGCATAATGCCAAACTGAGCAAGGCTCAGAGCCTGAGTATAGAGGCTGAGATAGCTGAGATGAGTCGATTACCATATGCTTCCGCTATTGGCTCGATCATGTATGCTATGAATTGTACTCTCCCTGATGTCCCCTTTGCTTTGATCATGGTCTGCAGATATCAGGGGAACCCTAGCAAGGCTCATTGGACTGCGGTGAAGAACATTCTTAAGTACCTGCAAAGGACTAAGGAATGGGTTCTTACCCTTGGTGGGAGTGATGAATTGAGAGTAGTGGGGTATAGTTGTTGGAATAGTGTCTAAGGCTGCAACTATATTAGGAAAGTATTTGACCCGATTGAGCATGGTCCTTTTGGGTTGCCTTCACCATAGCAACTTGAAAGGATGATTTATAATGAGAGAAGAAATATTATTAATATATTATGAAAATAATATAAGGAATAATAATATTGTTATTTGATTAATATAAGTCATAAATTAATTAGGAATTAATTTGGTGACTTAAAGAGATTAATTGAATAAAGGGACTTAACTGTCAATTGAATGATAGTTGTATTTTGGGCTATAATCCCTTAAGGATAAAGGGGGACGGTTTTGAGGGCTTTGGATAGACCTTAAAATCGTCCAAGGCTTATCATTAGGGTATCGGATTGCTTAGGGCCTAAGTTATCCAATTAGGGTTTAAGGGTGAAACCCTAGGAGCCCTACAAGTATAAATAGACCCAAGGGGTCATTGAAATCGGCACTCTTGCCTTTGGAAGAACCCTAGCAGATTTCTAGCTCCTTCCTCTCTCTCTCTCTCTCTCTCTCTCTAATCATCCTCTTGATAAGTTGGTGTTTGTAAGCCATTAGAGGAGTGACACTTATGACTCTAAAGCTCCATGGACAAGAAGATTCAAGCAAGTGATTCAAGGTAATCTTTCAAATCTGATTTCTTATGTTATTATACTCTACTAGTCATTAGAAGTCTTGGATTCAATGCATGTTCAATTAGAGAAACCTAGATCCAAGCATTAGGGTTTGTATGTGAACATAGGAATGTTCATATGGATAAAACCCATCAGTGGTATCAGAGCCTTGATTGGTTTCTGTTGAATTGATGCATTGGTTGCTTGTTTGTTGCTTGCAAAATTAGAATTTTGTGATTCTACTTGATGAACTCGGCGAGTCCCATAGTGGACCTGGCGAGTAGGCTCAACTCGGCGAGTCCATTGTGGTACTCGGCGAGTCCGAGCGTCAGAAAGAGCTAATTTCGGGATTTCTTGTTGTTTATCTTTTGGATACTTACCATAATCTTAATAGGTCAATATAAATCTGATTTTATGATATATTTGAGTATATTCTTGACCTAATTGAAGATATTTATCAATTAATTAAATATTAATTTCCTTATGTGATAATTGATTAATTATTTTAATTAATTTGGTAAATTGTTTTGCAAGAAATAATTAAATAAATCAAATATGGATAATTATGTGATTAAATGTTAATTTGGATTATTTGTTATTTGATCCCCTATGTTTTGAAAAGTTTAAAACTTGCCCTCAAGTTTTGAAATTTATGTTTTATGATTAAAAGTTTAATTTAGACAATTTAAATTTCAAACCCTAGAATTTTACAAGTTTAAAATTCAACCCTATACTAATATAATATTACAAGATTAATGTATATATATGTATAACTAAAAAATGCTAGTCTTACCGTTAGTAGGCCTCATTCACGAAGCTGGTCTATTAGGTGGGTATAAGGTTGTGGCCTATAAAATGGCGCTTAATGGGTGTACACTCACACCCACTGCTTGCTTGATCGGTGGACGGTCGTTAGCTGAACGGGTAGGATAGGGCAACCTCATCTCCTCATTAAAAGTATAATATGAAATACAAAGTAACTACATGTTTTTCAAAAATTCCCAATCCTAGTTACTTTAGGAAAAGTGAATTGATGCGATCCCATGAAATTACACTTTGCACCCTTGCTAAGAAGTTAGTGGAGCGTGTGTGGTTTACCGGCACACTAATTGGTTCTAAGCAAAGGTGGAAAAGGGTGATTCATTGTTTATCATAGTTCGATGGAGCGTGTGTGGTTTACCGGCACATCGAATAGGTGATTGTTACAATGAAGGCACCATGTGAATTTGCATGGTAATTCACACCCACTTTGTGATCCTCGGTATCCCAGTCACAAACGAGAGGGGCATATCGAGATTTAAACATGCCATTGAAAAGTTCAATGAATCTTATCGAAACCTAGGAATTCTGAATACATTTAGAACTTAAAGTTATGTTTTCATGGTGGAGAATTAATGAATCGTCATTCACTTACCTTCAAATTGTTTGCATGTTATATTACGACATCCCTTTTCTAATATGTAAATATTGTTGTTGGATCCTAGCCCTAATTTTTCTTATTGGGTGATAATTAGGGATTCAAATTCTAATCTACCTTTGTCCTTTCTATTTGTAGATGTCGAATGCGAACAACGTTGCTGCTAGCTCGTTCACATTGATGAGCCTTTGCCAAAAGGTGACTTTCGATGGGACGAACTTTAGCGAATGGATAAGATACATCCGCACGATTGCTCGCTACGAGGACAAGGAGTATGTCCTCGACGAGAAGCTCGAGAAGATCAACCCAGAAATCGCTACTCCAGCTGAAATGACTGCTTTTGAGACTCATGAACGTGATGCAACAAAGGTTCATTGCATCATGATAGCCATAATGAACGTCGAATTCCAAAAGTCCTACGAGGACATGTATCCGTACGAAATGCACCAAGACTTGTTGGAGAGATACCATCAAAACGTGAGGCAGGAACGTTACGAGATCTTCACTAACATGATCTCCACTAAGATGGGTCATGGAGAATCTCTAACCGTGCACTTGCAAAAGATGCAAAGGTATGTCGATCGTCTTCGCAAGTTGAATGTTGACTTTGGGGAAGACTTGGCTATCGACATGGTGCTTCGCTCCTTGCCTCCGTGTTACAATCAATTAAGGATGACCTACCACATGAACAAGGAAGAGGTCACCCTAAGTAAGCTACAAGGTCTCCTTACGGTTGCTGAGAGCAAGCTCAAGGACAAGTCTGTTACACCCACTCCCAATCCACCTGCTGCTCCTGTTTTGGCCATTGGGCAAGGAAGAGGCAAGAAGAGGAAGGCTCCGTCTAAGAGCCACCGCAAGGGAAAGTCCCGAGATGGTTCCTCTTCTAGTGGGACCAAAGTTGATCCCGCTAAGCCTAACCCTAACCCAAAGGAGACAGAGTGCCACCACTGCCATAAAATAGGGCATTGGAAGAGAAGCTGCCCAGACTACCTGCAAGCCATCAGGGAAGGAAAGATCAAGCCGTCTTTCGCAGGTATATACACAATTAAATCTAATGATTCATCTCATGCTATTTCTTGGGTACTAGATACCGGGTGTGGTTACCACATTTGTTCTGAATTGCAGGGACTAAAAAGAAATAGGGATGTGGAGCATGGAAGAATAAATCTAATCATGGGGAACAGAAGATCGTCTCCTGTGACCAAGATTGGAGTGTATTTTCTAATGCTTAGGAATGGTTTATGTTTAGATTTGAACAATTGTTGCTATTCGCCAGAAATGGCAAGAAACATCATTTCATTTCATGGTTTGTTTAGACAAGGATTTAGATTTTCTTTTAATAATGAGAATGGTTCTATTTGTGCTTATCTAAATGGTGTCTTATATTTTAAAGCAATACCACGTAATGGAATTTATGAAACTGTTATGATTGTAGATAACCTAGGAAATGATGTTTTATGCATGGATTCTTCCAATGGTATGGATAGAGCATCCTTGTGGCATTGTCGTCTTGGACATGTCAACAAGAAGCGCATAGACCAACTCCAAAAGGATGGAGTGTTGGAGTCATTCAACCTTAGGGAGGATGACACATGCGAGTCTTTTTTACTTGGAAAGATGACTAAGTCACCCTTCATTAGCACATGTGAAAGGAGTGGGGGTGTAATGGACCTCATACATACCGACGTATGTGGACCATTTAGATCAACTACAAAGGATGGGAACCGCTTCTATGTGACTTTTACCGATGACTATAGTAGATATGGTTATATCTACTTAATCAAGCAAAAGTCAGAAACGTTTGAAAAGTTCAAAGAGTTCAAGAATGAAGTGGAGAATCAATTGGGCAGGAAAATCAAGATGCTTCGATCCGATCGAGGAGGAGAGTACCTAAGTCTTGAATTCCATGACTATCTCAAGGAGTGTGGAATAGTTTCACAATTGATGCCCCCTAGGACACCGAAGTTGAATGGTGTGGCAGAAAGGCGTAATCGAACCTTATTAGACATGGTTCGCTCTATGATGAGTCGTGCTTCACTACCTATCTCGTTCTGGAGGTATGCCTTAGAGACTGCCGCCCATATCCTTAACCGAGTCCCTACTAAGAAGGTTGCCAAAACACCTCACGAGATGTGGACAGGGAAAGCTCCCTCGTTAGCACATATCAAGGTTTGGGGTTGTGAGGCTTTCGTCAGATGAGATACTCACGACAAGCTCGAACCTCGTAGTGAGCGATGTATTTTCATCGGCTACCCACAGAAATCCTTTGGATATCTCTTCTATAGACCGAAGGACAATGTTGTCTTCGTTGCGAGGAGAGGAGTTTTCCGAGAGCGAGAACTCAGAAGCCAAGGAGACAGTGGGAGCCAAATCGAGCTTGAAGAGAATCAAGAGTCGATTGATGAAGGAACCTCTACCGCTGGCACTCAACCCGAGGAGGAAACTCCGGTTGAACCGATTGACGTGTCATTACCTCTTAGACGTTCCGAAAGAGTTAGATTTCAACCCCAGTTATATGGTTTTCATATTACTACCGAAGGGGACACGTATATTAGTGATAGTACACTAATAAATCTAGATGAGCCTAATAGCTATAAGGAAGCCATGGCAGGCCCGGAGTCTGCGAAATGGAAAGAGGCAATGGACAACAAGATCCAATCCATGTATGACAAACAAGTTTGGAATTTGGTTGATAATATGCCCGGACGTAAGACCGTTGGGTGCAAATGGATCTTCAAGAAGAAGACCAATGTGGATGGAAACGTACACACGTATAAGGCGCGATTAGTTGCGAAGGGCTTTACTCAAACTCCCGGAGTTGACTATGACGAGACCTTCTCACCAGCTGCGAACATAAAATCTATTAGAGTGATGCTAGCAATTGCCGCATTTCATGATTATGAGACTTGGCAAATGGATGTCAAGACTGCTTTCCTTAATGGGAAGTTGGTTGAGGATGTTTACATGGCTCAGCCAGAGGGTTTTATTGATCCAAAGCATCCGAATAGAGTGTGTAAGCTTGATAAGTCCATTTATGGACTTAAGCATGCGTCTCGCAGATGGAATCTTTGCTTCGATGAGAAAGTCAAAGAGTTTGGATTTGTACGAAGTGAAGATGAATCATGTGTATATGTCAAAGCCAGTGGGAGTATAGTAAGCTTCCTCGTTTTGTATGTCGATGACATACTACTCATAGGAAATGACATATCGACTCTGCAGGAGGTTAAGTCCTGGCTCGGGAAGTGCTTCGCTATGAAGGACCTCGGAGAGGCTTCCTATATTCTGGGAATAAGGATAGTGAGAGAACGAAGTAAGAGACTAATAGGACTTAGTCAGAACACTTACTTAGATAAAGTACTGAAACGTTTTAGTATGGAAAACTCGAAGAAGGGAGAATTACCGATACAAAGTAACGCCAAGTTGAGTTAGACTCAAAGTCCGAGTACCAAAGCTGAAATAGCAGAAATGAGCCGAGTTCCATACGCTTCTGCAATTGGCTCAATCATGTACGCTATGACTTGTGCTCGCCCTGATGTAGCCTTTGCTTTGAGCATGGTTAGTAGATATCAAGGGAACCCTGGCAGAGCACATTGGATTGCAGTCAAGAATATCCTTAAGTACCTTCGGAGGACGAAGGAATGGTTTTTAGTCCTCGGAGGGAGTGATGACTTGAAGGTGCGAGGGTATAGTGACGCCAGCTTTCAGACCGACAGGGACAGCTACCGTTCGCAGTCGGGCTGGGTCTTTACCCTGAATGGAGGAGCAGTGACTTGGAAAAGTTCCAAACAGGAAACCGTAGCTGATTCAACGTGACAATCAGAGTACATTGAAGCGAGTGAAGCGTCGAAGGAGGCAATATGGTTGAAAAACTTCATCGGAGATCTTGGAGTTGTACCTGCCATAAAGGAGCCCATGGAAATTTTCTGTGATAATGAAGGAGCGGTTGCCTTGACCAAGGAACCGAGGGATCATGGTAGATCTCGACATATCGACATAAAATATCATTTTATTAGACATCGAGTAGAAGAAGGACAACTCGTGGTTAAGAGGAGATCATCATAAGAAAACCCACCAGATCCGCTTACGAAGGGACTGAGTAGGGTTAAGCACTTGCAGCATGCTAGGAGTATTGGGCTGAAGGATGATATTAGTATAGATTAGATAGTATTGGAAACGTGTAATAGATAAATGTAATTAACATTTGATGATTAAATAAAGGAGTATTATTTATAAGTAATGTTACTATCTTATGGTAATTGTTTAGCTATTGTTTCACTTTGCATGTTTTGACTTCCAGAATAATTGAGTTTATTAAGAATAATCGAATTATTCAAATTGTCCACAATGGTTCATATGTTGGAAGTAGATATGAATGAAGATTGTCATGAATTGGTGTGTAGATTGTCTAAATGGTATTAGACATAGCAAAGGTTTGCTGCAACGTTCATGAATGCTTATGAACTAGTTTTGAGCATTGGAACAAACCCGCGCTTGCTAGAATCACCTTATGGAATATGATAAAAAGGGTGATCACAAGACGATAATATCATATGTTCTTAAAACCTAGATATATGGTTTGTTAATTGTTAATTGGTTGTACATTGATAATGGGAAACCGCATCAGTAACTTGATGTTATAAAACACATTGTTGTGTCTAGTTGATTAATGAATAAGTAAATGCATATAAGTCGAAGTTTATCTGTTACTTTTATCCTAAGAGAGTAAAAGCGATATCTCGGCCGCTCGATGATTTGATTTGACTTATGTGCCGGGCCGGATCAGAACTAAGTTGATGTGTTCGATTAAGTTCTATGTCAAATAAATCTAAGATCAGAGTTTGACAGCGTCTTTGAGAGCTACGATTGTTAATCGGATTATACTTGTATATACTTACTAGACTTATCCAAGTGGGAGACTGTTGGAATAGTGTCTAAGGATGCAACTATATTAGGAAAGTATTTGTCCCGATTGAGCATGGTCCTTTTGGGTTGCCTTCACCATAGTAACTTGAAAGGATGATTTATAATGAGAGAAGAAATATTATTAATATATTATGAGAATAATATAAGGAATAATAATATTGTTATTTTATTAATATAAGTCATAAATTAATTAGGAATTAATTTGGTGACTTAAAGAGATTAATTGAATAAAGGGGCATAAACTGTCAATTGAATGATAGTTGTATTTTGGGCTATAATCCCTTAAGGATAAAGGGGGACGGTTTTGAGGGCTTTAGATAGACCTTAAAATCGTCCAAGGCTTATCATTAGGGTATTGGATTGCTTAGGGCCTAAGTTATCCAATTAGGGTTTAAGGGTGAAACCATACGAGCCCTACAAGTATAAATAGACTCAATGGATCATTGAAATCGGCACTCTTGCCCTTGGAAGAACCCTGGCCGATTTCTAGCTCCTTCCACTCTCTCTCTAATCATCCTCTTGCTAAGTTGGTGTTTGTAAGCCATTAGAGGAGTGACACTTGTGACTCTAAAGCTCCAAGGACAAGAAGATTCAAGCAAGTGATTCAAGGTAATCTTTCAAATCTGATTTCTTATGTTATTTTACTCTCATATTCATTAGAAGTCTTGGATTCAATGCATGTTCAATTAGAGAAACCTAGATCCAAGCATTAGGGTTTGTATGTGCACACAGGAATGTTCATATGGCTAAAACCCATCAATAGTGACACTAGCTTTCAGACTGATAGGGATAATTTCCGCTCTCAGTCTGGCTAGGTCTTTACCATGAATGGAGGATCAATTACTTGGAAAAGTTCCAAAAAAGACATAGTAGCTGATTCGACATGTGAATCCGAGTATACAACAGTGAGTGAAGCGGCGAAGGACGTGATATGGCTGAGCAACATCATTAGAGACCTTGGAGTTGTACCATCTATAAAGGAGCCTATGGAGATTTTCTGTGATAGCAATAGTGCGGTTGCCTTAGCCAAGGAACCGAGCGATCATGGCAGATCCAGACACATTGACAGAAAATATCACTTCATAAGACATAAGATAGAAGAAGGAATCCTCGTGGCAAAGAGGATATCGTTAGAAGAGAACCCAGCAGATCCCCTCACGAAGGGACTGACTAGGGTTAGGCATTTGCAGCATGCGAGGCACATTGGGCTGAAGGACGATATTAGTTTTACAGATTAGATAGGTCTGAAACTTTTAAAATGTAATTGAGATTTGATGATTGAATAAATGTTGTTGTTTATTTATAAGTAAGGTGTTACTATCATGTGTCAATTGTTTGCTATTGTTTTAATTTTGCATGTTCTGACTTCCAGAATAATTACCTTATTCGAATTCTCCACAGTCAGTCATATGTTGGAAGTAGGTATGAATCAAGACTGTCATGAAGTTGACTTGTAGATGTCTAAAGTGTTGGACATAGCAAGAA
Organism: Lactuca sativa; assembly: GCF_002870075.4. Classification (NCBI taxonomy): domain Eukaryota; kingdom Viridiplantae; phylum Streptophyta; class Magnoliopsida; order Asterales; family Asteraceae; genus Lactuca; species Lactuca sativa. The sequence goes on from NC_056624.2 coordinate 56,750,186, forward strand.
TTGCTACTACATTCATGAGTGCTCATAAGTTCTGAGTATTGGATTAAACCCACGCTCACTTGTATCACTTCATGGAATTTATCTCAAGTGATCGTGAGACGGTAATATCATATAAGTCTTCAAACCTAGAGATATGAGTTGGCGCCTATGTGTTGGTTATGCATTGATTGTATGAAACCGAATCGATAACTTGATGTCATAAAACGTGCCTTTCTGTATGATTCAACAAGTAGTAGAACAAGCATATGATTCGAAGTTTATATGTTCCTTCTAGTCCTTGGAGGATTAGAAGCGATATATGGGCCCCTTGATGATTTTGTTTTGACCTATCAACCAGGCTTGGTCAGAACCAAATTCATGTCTTCAGTTTAGTTCTATGTCAAACAAATAGGAAATCGGGAAACAAACTGTTGGACAATAAGTACGACTTTGTTCCATGTATTTGTATACTAATATGTAGAATAGAGGATTATATGATCACATATCTAAAATGGCACTTCATAGTTCAACAAAGTTTTCTGAGCTACGATTGCTGTCACACCCCCGAACCAGACGGCGGAAACGTCCGAGGGCTATTGTGACTCAATTGAATACCATCACAATGAATATACATGAAACATAACATCATACATTACCAAGCATTGGAATATTACAACTGGTAGTGTTTACATTCAGTACATTGATCCATAATATTACATGCCCAAAAGTAAATTGTTCGATACTATTTAAAACCACAGCAAGACATTACTGAATACATATTTTCCTTTTCGATTTACCTGTTACCTGAGAATACAAGTATTTTGAAAATAGTCAACATATGAAATGTTGGTGAGTTCATAGGTAATGTTTGAAATATAGTGGTTTGTATTGTATTGAAAATCACCAGAAAATCCGATATTTTCTGAAAAGAGCATAGTATAAAAAGTGTGAAGATCCATAAGTCTGCTTGTATGTTTCTATAAATGTAAAAGTACAATTTGTAAAACTCGGTATGTAATCTCGTAGGTGTATTTATTGAAAACCCTAGGAAAACCCGATGTTTTCCTAATACTTTGCATCAAATGATTTATGTATTGTTATTTCATTACGACGGGTGTATTCGTTGAGTCCCGGTGACGTTGGATTAATTATGGATTGTGAATTGTTATAAACACACATTAATGAAACTGACTAGTTTACAACTATACAAACGATCCCTTAGGCGTCGCTCGCACTATTCACTTAATCCAATCACCCGGACCTCTTGTAGCCCCACAACCGAGGAGGAAAAGAGGGTGCAAAGCCCCGATATTTTTCGTAAGTCGTTCAAGGCTATCGTGAATGCGAAGGGCCCTTAGCCCGACTCGCATTTGGTGAATTCTCGACTTTACTAGCAGCACCGGAGGGCCCTTGGGGTCCAATAACACAAAGCCTGTAAAAGTCCTTTTACACGAAATTGGGTCATATAAGACTCGACTACATGTAAGCGAGTTTCCTTCGGGCCTAAAGATCATGTCATTGGGCTAGCTAGGCCCAACAAACACGATTTGAAACTTTTGGGCCCAAAGACGGTGTATCGACGTCTGGTGTATTCTCACGTGTGTATTGACTTCCCGAATTTTCCATGTGTGTATTGAAGTTTCGTCGTGTTAGTAATTTCGGATTCATTATTGATTCGAGACCGAATCAATTCGTTTGATAACGATTTTTGGTGTTGAAGGTGTATTATAATTCGCCGATAGTCGAGGTGCTAGTATTTCATCATGTCGGATTTATTGTCTAAAACATTAGGATGTTTCATTATTGCAGTCCCTTTCTTTTGGATAATTTACACATTTAACCCTTTGTATAAAATAAATTTCTATTTTAGTCCTCAAAGTATTTTTCTTGACACTTTAGTATCAAAACTTGTAGAAAAGTTATTTTTCAGCTCAAAGTTATTTGAAAAATAGTTTTAGTCCATCAAATGAAAATTTTCTCGGCTGAAACCCTTATTTTCGCAGTTTTTACACTTTTGGCCCAAAATAGAAATTTTTAGCATTTTTGGTCCCTTTTAAATATGAAAAGCATTTTTAACCCTTGAAATGGACTTGGAGCACTAGTAGTCCCCTGTTTTACAAAAAATCACAGTTTCAGCCCCTCTAATTTGAAAATCTCGCATATTGGGCTTTATTGGGCCGAAAAATTCATTTTTGGCCCATTATGCTTAAAAATTTCACATTTAATCCTTCAAAGAGAATATTTCCAGAAAAATACATTATCGAAACTGTTTTGACTCATTTCATCCATCAGAATTTGTATTTTGTCATTTTGGGCCCTTTAACCTTATATTTTTAACATTTTGAGTCAAAAAATGGGATTTTTAGCCCAAGGAGTTCATATTAACCAACATGGTTATTTTTCTAGAAATGATTTGTGTGTAATAATATTTTTAACACTTGTTTCACACATCCTAATGCAAATCTCGATTTTTGAGGACTTTTTGACTAGTTTCAACACCACAATCACATAAGAACATTTAAATAAACATAGAAATCATACAAAGCATACATATACTCATAGATCTACACATTTGCTTGTATCCCCCCCCCCCCACAAAACTTATAAAAACCGAAAAATAGGGGGTATGAAGCTCACCTTGAGTTGTAGTTTCGGTTTTGAAGAGAGAAAAGGGGAAAATTTCGATCCTAGCAAGTCTCCTTGGTAGATCTCGAGTTTAGTGACTTCTAAGGTGCATGATCACAAGTTGGAATAGATTTAGAAGAGATTTTTGATGAAATGAAGTAGCTAGATCATGGATTGGTCATCAACTTACCTTAGATGATGTGTTTGTGGGAAAAGCCTCCTTGAAAAGCTCTTGATTCTCGAAATTTTTTAAGAAGGAGGGAGGAGATGTTCTTCAAGATATTAGAGAGAGTGGAACAAATTTTTGTGAGTGTGTGTGTGTTGTGTTCGGCCAAGAGCAAGGAGAAGAAGAGAGAGGGAGTGGAACTGACACTTCTAGATACATGTTGGTCCATGCATGGAGGCATGTGAGGTATAAGTGAGGTGGCACTCCAATAGTCAACTCTTCACCCTTGGATTTGGGCTTTGGGGCTAGATTTTGAAAGAAAAAGGAGAGTATTGGGCTTTAATGCCCCTAAGCCCATATTGGAGTTAGGTTTGATGATTGTTGGCCCTATAAAATATAAGTGTGATTTTTATACTTTGTTGGGCTAGTTTTAGGTTAATTATGGTTCATAATATTTAATTTATTTCATTCTAGGCCCAATATGGCCCAAAATGTTGAAATAAGTGAATGTGGGTCCAATTAGAGCCCATTTAAAGGTTCTAATCCCATGATAGTCAAATTGGAAGCTTATTGGTCCATTGAGTCCAATAAGGAAGTCCTAGCCCAAAATGGACCTAACAATAACTTCTAGGGTTTCCAATTGCTTGTTGACTATTTGTAGTACTTGTATGGTGTATTGGATTGAAGTTTTGTTGTCATAGAGTAAGCATCATACATGCTCTTAAGTTTTTGATTCTACATTTTACTTGAGTGTAGTGATTACAAGACACAAAATTTCTAGTTGTGACATCATCCCCCCCCCCCCCCCCCCGTTAGAGGGAATTTCGTCCCGAAATTCTGTTTGAAAGCTAGATTTGAGAATGCTAGAATAGGTGAGGGTACTTTTGCTTCATTTGGTCTTCGCGTTCCCACGTGAATTCTGGCCCACGCTTCGCGTTCCACCATACTTTCACGATCGGGATGCGACTTTGCTTAGTACGCTTCACCTCCCTGTCCATGATTTCAACCGGTTCTTCAACGAACAGGAGATTCTCGTTGATTTCGATCTCGTCAAGGGGAATGACGAGTGTTTCATCCGATAGACACTTCTTTAGATTAGAGACATGGAACACGGGGTGTATACTGTTTAGTTCTGCGGGTAGCTACAGTTTATACGCCACTGGACCTATTCAGGCGACGATCTCGAAAGGTCCAATGTATCGTGGGTTCAGTTTTCCCCGTTTTCCGAAACGAATAACTCCTTTCCAGGGTGAGACTTTCAACAGTACTCGATCCCCGACCTGAAATTCTAAGGGCTTTCGCCGTTTATCGGCGTAGCTCTTTTGTCGGTCGCGCGATGCTTGTAATCGAGCTCTGATTTGAACAATCTTTTTCGTGGTTTCACGAATGATCTCTGGTCCCATTAGTGCCTTGTCCGATGTGTGTGTTTTTGCTAGTTGGGTATCACCCACCTCAGCCCAACATAACGGTGATCTACACTTACGCCCGTATAGTGCTTCGAAAGGAGCGACCTTGATGCTCGAATGGTAACTGTTGTTATATGAGAATTCGACTAAAGGTAAGTGGGTATCCCAAGACTTCCCAAAGTCTATCACACATGCGCGGAGCATGTCTTCAAGCGTTTGAATGGTTCGTTCACTTTGACCATCTGTTTGTGGATGATAAGCGGTGCTCTTGTCGAGATGAGTTCCCAGTGCCTTCTGGAGAGATTGCCAAAAACGTGAAGTGAACCTACTGTCCCTATCCGAGATAATAGACACTGGTACTCCGTGGAGTCTCACGATTTCTCGAATGTATAAACGTGTCAATCTTTCCATCTTGTAGGATTCCTTTATGGGCAGGAAATGGGCAGATTTCGTCAGTCGGTCGACTATTACCCATATGGTGTCTAGTCCATCCGACGTCTTGGGTAGCTTGGTCACGAAATCCATAGAAATCCCCTCCCATTTCCACTCAGGGATTACCAGTTGTTGTAATAACCCTGAGGGCTTCTGGTACTCCACTTTTACCTTGCACACGTAAGGCACTTACTAACATAGGTGGCAATTTCCGCCTTCATGTTAGGCCACCAATAGTGTTGTTTTATATCCAAATACATCTTGTCTGAGCTGGGATGAACGGAGTATCGCGTCTTATGGGCTTCCTTCATAAATACCTCCCTAAATCCTCCGAGTTTAGGGACCCAAATATGGTTCATGAAATAGCATACTCCATTCTCCTTTGCTTCTAGGTTCTTCTCCATTCCGCGCAATGCTTCGCTTGCTCTATTTTCCGTCTTCATGGCCTCTGACTGGGCTACTGCAATTTGAGTGGCTAGGTGAGATTGAATGGTTATTGAGAGAGTTTTCGTAAGATGATTAGAGTACTCCTTCCGACTTAATGCGTCAGCTACCACGTTGGCCTTGCCTGGGTGGTACTTGATCTCACACTCGTAATCGTTTAGTAATTCAACCCATCTTCGTTGCCTCATGTTCAACTCCTTCTGGTTCAAGATGTGCTGGAGACTCTTGTGGTCCGTGAAGATGGTGCACTTCGTACCGTAAAGGTAATGCCTCCAAATTTTTAGGGCAAAGACCACGGCTCCCAACTCTAGGTCATGGGTCGTATAATTCACTTCGTGCGTCTTTAGTTGGCGAGATGCGTAAGCTATCACCCTTCCACACTGCATGAGAACGCAACCTTAGCCCTGATTTGACGCGTCACAGTAGACCACGAAATCTTCCGTTCCCTCTGGTAGTGATAGCACCGAGGCACTACAGAGAGCTTGTTTCAGGGTTTGGAATGCAACTTCTTGTTTGTCCGTCCATTTGAATGGTACGCCCTTTTGTGTAAGCGAGGTAAGTGGTTTGGCGATCTTAGAGAAGTTTTGAATGAATCTCCTATAGTAGCCTGCTAGACCCAAGAATTGACAGATTTCCGTGGGTGTTGTCGGGATTGCCCATCCTTCAACAGCTTTGACCTTAGAGGGATCCACATGAATTCCATCTTGGCTGACTACATGACCTAGGAAGTTCACACTCCGGAGCCAGAACTCACACTTGGAGAGTTTTGCGTATAGCTTTTCCGATCGCAGAGTTTCTAGGATTTGTCGGAGATGTTGGCCATGCTCTTCTTTGCTTCGGGAGTAGACGAGAATGTCGTCGATGAAGACAATGACAAAGTTGTCGAGGAATGGTCGACAGATCCGGTTCATCAGGTCCATAAATGCGGCAGGGGCATTTGTTAGACCGAAGGGCATTACGACAAATTCATAATGTCAGTAGCGAGTTCGGAAAGCAGTTTTTGGAATATCCTCTTCCCGGACTTTGAGTTGGTGGTATCCGGACCGTATATCTATCTTGGAAAAATAACTAGCTCCTTGGAGCTGGTCAAATAGATCATCGATTCGTGGGAGTGGGTCGCGATTTTTAACAGTGAGTTTATTTAACTCTCTATAATCGATGCACATTCTAAAAGATCTGTCCTTCTTTTTGACAAAGAGGACTGGAGCTCCCCATGGCGAGTAACTAAGATGGATGAATCCATTGTCCAAGAGTTCACTGAGTTGGCTGGACAATTCCTGCATTTCAACAGGAGCTAGCCGATAGGGTGATTTAGCGAGAGGGGTTGCTCCTGGAACGAGGTCAATTCGGAACTCCACTTGTCTCTCTGGGGGTACTCCTGGAAGATCTTCAGGAAACACGTATGGGAACTCACATGCTATGGGAATGTCTTGAACGTTAACCTCTTCCTTGATTTTATCCACTATGTGAGCCAGGAACGCCAAATTGTTCTTTCGTAGATGTTTCCGTGCCTTGATGCACGAGATGAGGCGAAGGTTCATGCTAGGTTTGTCTCCGTAAATTACTAGGGTTTCGCGATTGGGAAGGCAAAGGCGAACGGCCTTCTCGTGACACATAATTTCAGCATGGTGGGGGCTTAACCAGTCCATGCCAATAATTACATCGAAACTCCTAATTGATACATGCATTAAGTCTATTCGAAAGACGTGTTGATTTAGGGTTAGGGTACATCCGATGTAGATTTCCCCGGTGGATTCGGTTTTCCCATTGGCCATTTCCACCGTAAAGGTTTCATTTAGCTTCTGGGGCTGTTGTTTTAATAAATGTTTAAACTTATTGCTTACGAGACTTCGCTCCGCTCCGGTGTCAAATAGGATGCATGCATAAGTGTGATTTAGGGGAAACATACCGGTAACAACAGCGGGGTCCTGAATCGCCTCTCCCTGACCCATGGTCAGCATCCTTCCTGTTCCTCCGTTTCCTGGATTGTTGTTGTTAAGGCAGTCTCGGCGGAAATGCCCGGTCCTCCCACACCCATAGCAGGTGTGGCTAGGCCCTACATTGTGGCCGCCGGTAGTGATGTTGTTGTTGCGATTGTTGTTGTTGTTGTTGTTTCCCTGTTGTTGGTTCTGGGGAGGGTAGGTCCTGCAGTACTTCGCCGTGTGTCCCCTTCGGTTACAACTGGTGCACTGCAACTCCTTGCATTCTCCATTGTGATAGAACCCGCATTTGTTGCACTTGGGAAGATTACCGGAATAAGGTCTGGGAGCATTTGAAGCAGCTGAGGCTGGAGCATGTGGTGTGGCTGGAACCGGTGCGGTGACAGCATTAACTGCCACTATCTGCTGCTTTTTAGAGGTCTCGGGGCCCTGACGCCCCTTCCTCTTGTTGTTCTTCCCTTTCTTGCCATCACCTTCCTTCTTTCTTTCAGCCTCCGCTGGCTTCTCACCCTTCTTGTTGTTATGGTCATACAACTTCTTCGTCAATCTTTTTGCACTGTCAAATGTTTCGGGGTCTGCAGCTATCACATTTCCTTGGATTGGTGATGTTAGTCCCCAGATGAATCGCTCAATCCTCTTTCCTTCCGAGGTGATCATACCCGGGCACAACAGAGATAGTTCACTAAATCTCGATATGTAGGCATCGATATTCGCATTCTCCACAGTGAGGTTCCACAGCTCCTGCTCCATTTTCTGAATCTCACCTCGTGGGCAGTATTCAGCCATCAACATTTCTTTCATCTCCGCCCACGGCATGGAGTTGGCTACAGGGAGTGTCATGGCTTCCACATGTCCGTTCCACCAGGTGAGCGCTTGATCGACAAAAGTGCAGGCCTCGAACTTCACTTTCATCTGCTCAGGACAATCGCATATCTCGAATACCGATTCCACCTTCTCGATCCATCGCTTCAGAGTGATCACTCCTCCAGTGCCGTTAAAAGTTTGTGGTTTGGCATTTGTAAAGTCCTTGTAGGTACATGTTTTGGTGGGTCCTTGATTCATCCCATTGTTCGAACTCCTGGCCCCTTGCCCGTTGCCTCCTCCGTTATTCCCTTGGTGAAGTTGTGCCATAGTTGCGGTGACCGCAGCAGACACGGCCGCCTGGAATGCAGTGGAGTCAACTTTGGGTGGGGTTGGTCTAGGGTTTCCGCGAGTAGGTCGGCGAGGCATCTTTCTGTCATGAAACGGAAAGATGTTGAGTGTTTGGGGTTTTTGGGAGGTTGTGACCCTACTGACTAGGTGCAAGGTACGAACTTAAACACTCATACCATTTCACATACAATCATAGATTCTCAACACATAGCAATTTGTAATATCATAACAAAGCACGTAAAAGTTTACTAATATTATCCGCATTTGATATATGAAAAATTTGCTCGTAAGAGCATACATGAGTGACACTAGATCGACAACATAACGGCTCTATGAGTAGTGTAGTCACTTAAACATAGAGTCGGGGTACATAGCATAGTTCCTAATGATCTACTAAGGTAAGTCTATCCCTAATCGCGATGAACTGTGTCCTACGTAGTGGCGGGGTCATATGTCAAAATGTTGTGCCAGTAACTGAGCCATCTCCGTCATGTCTCCAATAACCTCATCCCTCTCATGCTCAGCTTGCACTGCCCGGGCCTCCATAGCATACAGTTTTTGTCGCAGTGCGTCGATCTCAGATTCGGGGGAACGGTTCTCCCTTGGGGGGTTGGGGTGGTTTGGTTGCGTCTCGTTCTCACACGACGGGATGTGATCCTTGTCCCAGTCTTTCCCTTCCTCGACGTCGTCGTCGGTCTCTCCAAATTCGTAGTCGGTGTCTATGTATTCGTCAGGTCCAACGTCGTGTGCTTCCTCTGGATTCCCTTCTGGTTCATCTTCAAGCATCCCGTGAGCCACTAGGACTTGATGGAATTGGATACCCGGCTGATCTCCTTCCATGACGACTGGGGGAAAGTATAAACTATCGTCACTCCCACGACTATGATATATACTAAACAGACATTCTCTTTTTGGTGATAAAGGGGTATAGTTTTAGGTTCCCTAGCTATCCCGATCTCATCAGAACGTGTGTTAGTTATACTTTGGAGAACTCGGTATGTAATCTCGTAGGTGTATTTATTGAAAACCCTAGGAAAACCCGATGTTTTCCTAATACTTCGCATCAAATGATTTATGTATTGTTATTTCATTACGACGGGTGTATTCGTTGAGTCCCGGTGACGTTGGATTAATTATGGATTTTGAATTGTTATAAACACACATTAATGAAAATGACTAGTTTATAACTATACAAATGATCCCTTAGGCGTCGCTCGCACTATTCACTTAATCCAATCACCCAGACCTCTTGTAGCCCCACAACCGAGGAGGAAAAGAGGGTGCGAAGCCCCGATATTTTCCGTAAGTCGTTCAAGGCTATCGTGAATGCGAAGGGCCCTTAGCCCGACTCGCATTTGGTGAATTCTCGACTTTACTAGCAGCACCGGAGGGCCCTTGGGGTCCAACAACACAAAGCCTGTAAAAGTCCTTTTACACGAATACAAGACCCGACTACATGTAAGCGAGTTTCCTTCGGGCCTAAAGATCATGTCATTGGGCTAGCTAGGGCCAACAAACACGATTTGAAACTTTTGGGCCCAAAGACGGTGTATCGACGTCTGGTGTATTCTCACGTGTGTATTGACTTCCCGAATTTTCCATGTGTGTATTAAAGTTTCGTCGTGTTAGTAATTTCGGATTCATTATTGATTCGAGACCGAATCAATTCGCTTGATAACGATTTTTGGTGTTGAAGGTGTATTATAATTCGCCGATAGTCGAGGTGCTAGTATTTCATCATGTCGGATTTATTGTCTAAAACATTAGGATGTTTCATTATTGCAGCCCCTTTCTTTTGGATAATTTACACATTTAACCATTTGTATAAAATAAATTTCTATTTTAGTCCTCAAACTATTTTTCTTGACACTTTAGTATCAAAACTTGTAGAAAAGTTATTTTTCAGCTCAAAGTTATTTGAAAAATAGTTTTAGTCCATCAAATGAAGTTTTTCTCGGCTGAAACCCTTATTTTCGTAGTTTTTACACTTTTGGCCCAAAATAGAAAATTTTTGCATTTTTGGTCCCTTTTAAATATGAAAAGCATTTTTAACCCTTGAAATGGACTTGGAGCACTAGTAGTCCCCTGGTTTACAGAAAATCACAGCTTCAGCCCCTCTAATTTGAAAATCTCGCATATTGGGCTTTATTGGGCCGAAAAATTCATTTTTGGCCCATTATGCTTAAAAATTTCACATTTAATCCTTCAAAGAGAATATTTCCAGAAAAATACATTATCGAAACTGTTTTGACTCATTTCATCCATCAGAATTTGTATTTTGTCATTTTGGGCCCTTTAACCTTATATTTTTAACATTTTGAGTCCAAAAATGGGATTTTTAGCCCAAGGAGTTCATATTAACCAACATGGTTATTTTTCTAGAAATGATTTGTGTGTAATAATATTTTTAACACTTGTTTCACACATCCTAATGCAAATCTCGATTTTTGAGGACTTTTTGACTAGTTTCAACACCACAATCACATAAGAACATTTAAATAAACATAGAAATCATACAAAGCATACATATACTCATAGATCTACACATTTGCTTGTATCCCCCCCCCCCCACAAAACTTATAAAAACCGAAAAATAGGGGGTATGAAGCTCACCTTGAGTTGTAGTTTCGGTTTTGAAGAGAGAAAAGGGGAAAATTTCGATCCTAGCAAGTCTCCTTGGTAGATCTCGAGTTTAGTGACTTCTAAGGTGCATGATCACAAGTTGGAATAGATTTAGAAGAGACTTTTGATGAAATGAAGTAGCTAGATCATGGATTGGTCATCAACTTACCTTAGATGATGTGTTTGTGGGAAAAGCCTCCTTGAAAAGCTCTTGATTCTCGAAATTTTTTAAGAAGGAGGGAGGAGATGTTCTTCAAGATATTAGAGAGAGTGGAACAAATTTTTGTGAGTGTGTGTGTGTTGTGTTCGGCCGAGAGCAAGGAGAAGAAGGGAGAGGGAGTGGAAGTGACACTTCTAGATACATGTTGGTCCATGCATGGAGGCATGTGAGGTATAAGTGAGGTGGCACTCCAATAGTCAACTCTTCACCCTTGGATTTGGGCTTTGGAGCGAGATTTTGAAAGAAAAAGGAGAGTATTGAGCTTTAATTCCCCTAAGCCCATATTGGAGTTAGGTTTGATGATTGTTGGCCCTATAAAATATAAGTGTGATTTTTATACTTTGTTGGGCTAGTTTAGGTTAATTATGGTTCATAATATTTAATTTATTTCATTCTAGGCCCAATATGGCCCAAAATGTTGAAATAAATGAATGTGGGTCCAATTAGAGCCCATTTAAAGGTTCTAATCCCATGATAGTCAAATTGGAAGCTTATTGGTCCATTGAGTCCAATAAGGAAGTCCTAGCCCAAAATGGACCTAACAAGAACTTCTAGGGTTTCCAATTGCTTGTTGACTATTTGTAGTACTTGTATGGTGTATTGGATTGAAGTTTTGTTGTCATAGAGTAAGCATCATACATGCTCTTAAGTTTTTGATTCTACATTTTACTTGAGTGTAGTGATTACAAGACACAAAATTTCTAGTTGTGACAATTGCTGGTTGATTCTTGAAGTCAGGCTTGAAACTATAGTGATTAGACTTATCCAAGTGGGAGAGTGTTGGATAAGGTGTCTAAGTCCATAACTATATTTGATATGTACTTGACCCGACCTGGCATGGTCCATTTGGGTTGCACTTCACCCAAACAATTTATATGGATAATCTATTGAGAATAGTATGTTTATGATTTGTTAATATATTATAAGTTATAATATATTAATATGAAATCATATTATTTAATTAGTATTGATCTAAAATTAATTTAGAATTAATTTGGTGATAAAAAAAGTGACTAATTAAATATGGGCTCTTGTGTTTATATAGTGTGGGCTAATGCTTATTTAGAATGGGCTAGGCTTGCATGGAAAGTCCAAGGATAGTCCATGGAGCTTTAACCCATGCATCTTATGGAAATGAAAGGTCATGGGTATTAGGGTTTACATGGATGTAATGCTAATCCACCACACTATATAAAGGGGTCCTTGGTACATGAAATGGAACTAGTGTGTGTGAGAACTAAGATGTGGCAGATTTCTATAAGTGTGCTACTACTCTCTCAAGTTTCCAAAGTTTTTGGTGATTTGTGACTTCCATTTGAGGCATCCAAATTATTGATGCCAGGCTCTCAAACTCCAAGAAATCAACCACTACCAAAAGGTATGTAATTCTACTAGTGTTTTATGATTCAAGTACCCCATAACATGCTAGTTAGGATGTAAAACTTGGAAAATGATTATTTGCATGTATTTTAGAGAAAACATAGATCCAAGGTTTCTAGGGTTGCATGTACACCATAGGAGTGTTAGAATGCTCAAAACCCTTCAATTACATATCCTTAGAATCCAGCCTTCCCTAGTTACCTTGTTGTTGTCCATTTCTCAATTAAGTCTTTCTCTAGCCAATCATACATTATCCTGATAACTGACCTTCCTCACTTACCTTACCCAAACATAACTCCTAATAGTATCATACAATCAATATGAAAGACCATACCAGTCTAGCATACCAAGACACCAAATATTCTAACTACACATGCATAACAAGGACTTATCATAGTCAACTAGAGCACTTATACTCTAACAATACGTCTATCCTACCATGAAAATGATATACAATGGGATATGTGGCATAGTGTGAAACTCACTTGAACTGAATAACCGTAGAAGCATATCAAGACCCTCATACCCTGCATTTCTCAATCCCGCAAATAGACTAACATCAGAAGAGATAAATCCTCCATCAACAAACTAAATCCTCCAAGCTTGACCCCCAACTCAAACTGGTCAAAAGTCAATGATCAACTGTCAACAAAACTCAATGGTTAACCAAGTCAACAACCACCACGACGTGCAGGCCCCTTGGCCATGTCGTGGGCATGAATGGAAAAAATAGATAGTATACAGGACATTGCCACATCATGGACCCTCCTTCGACAGACTGTGGGTATGTCCAGATAAAATAATTTCCAGACTGGACAACATCACCTTGTGGTCATTCGTTAGCCACATCATGGTCACTGACAGTTTTCCTCAAATATTCATTAAGAGCTTAATCATTATTGATCAAGGCTCAAAACTTCATATCTAATCCTTCTCAATGACTTAATGGATAATGTTTCCAACTTCATCCATTATGTCCTTAATATGACCAAAATTTTCACACGAGACCAAGAAAGCATAAACTAAGACCTTTTTCTTGCTTAACATGAGTCGATGACCAAAAGAATCTCATATTAGGTTCTATAGTTCTCCGAACTCAAAGAGCATCCAAGAATGGGACCAAAACCTACCAATAATGACCAACCACATGAATCTCAAAAGAACAAGGTCAAGGTGAAATCTTTTAACCTCTAAAGGACCAGAAATTTGAAGAAGATGGATCTAGACCTATTATGTTCTTCCTTGCACAAGAAGGAGTTCCTTTCTGCACAAGCTTCACCAAATCAAGAAGAACAACCTCAAAACCAAGTAAACAAGCTGTTAATCTTCCATAGCGACTAGGGTTTTGAAATGGAGATGTGGAGGCTGAAGGAGATGCCATAAAGCAAAAGTTAGAGCCTTTAAATATTGGGAAAACCAAAAAAATCATGGGCTTAGGCTGCACAGCTGCCATGTTGTAGCTATCCTCATGTCAGGTCGTGGCGATCATTAAAACGCACGATCCTCATATTTCATGCCATGTTGTGGTATTCCATGCACCATGCTGTTGCATATGGTTTTCCTAAAAAAAAGCAGTGCCTTTGATTCTAATAATTATTGAACTAACCCATTCTAGAAAACAGGTGTAACCTAAACCCCATGCACATGAAGATGGAAAGAAGATGAATCGAACCTACTACCCTTACCACACAAATCTCTCAAAATCATGGCCCATAATTGTGCCGTGATTTTTAATTTATCTAGACATAATTGTATTTTAAGATTACTAATACTATCTATACACTCGAATTAACTTCCTTATAAAGAAAACCATGTTCCTTTACACCAATGTTGTTTCCCCTTGGTATCTATGTTTTTTTTTATTATATATATGTGTAAACTCACTGATGACATTGAATTGTGTATGGTTTGATTGTTTTCTAATGTGTCTTTTATTTTGGCAAAACATAGAATATTTTCAAGTTTATGCTTTGTGTGATCTTTACATCAAGGATAAACACAAAAATGGTCAGTTAAATTTTTAAAATTATCAAAAAATAAACATATTATTCTTTTTTACGGAGTTAACCATCTAATTCAAAATTACTCATTTTGGTTCTAAGATGGATACTCATCTATTTCTATGGACCTCCTTGTAACACTTGTTTTCCAGGTAGATTTCTCTATGGTGTAAGTTTACAATTTTTTAGGAAATTAGGGTCTACGCTGGGTGTAGATAGTGGATTATGCAGGTCATAATTCATTAAACCCTTGAGGGGGGCTTATACCCTACGTAGGGCGTAACCTAAGTTACGCAGGGCAAAACTATGCAGGGTGCAAACACTAATTTTTGGGGTTTTGAGCCCTATTTAATGACTATAAACCCTTGAGTCCCTTCTTACCACCAGCCTCCACCCCTTTAAGCATCTAACACGAAACCCTAATCCTTTAGAGCAATTCTTGATCCTTTTGTGTGTTTTTGGTACTTTTAAAGAAGGAGAAGTCCAAGCTTATTGGTTGTTGAAGCTCATGCTTGTAGATCTAGAACCTATAATACATTTCTCATCTCTAGAAGGTAGAAAGCTTGAATCATTCTAGTCTAGGTGTTATATCTCCTTAGATTCTTGATTCTCATGTTCTTTTGTCCCATAATCTTGAGATGTATGAGTATGAGTTACTCTAGATTTTATAGTTGTCATTTCTTGTTGTTTCTGAGGTTGAGGAGTCACAAAAATAGGAACTTGGTTGCTACCTTTCATCCTTGCAAGAGTTTTTGGACAATACAAGGTGTTAGGAAACTAGGGTTTTATTTTAACCTCTATTTAGCCATGCAAAGGCATAAAGTTTGGAAATTTATCATTCTAGATGTTTATTGTGACCAGATCTGATCATTCGATGATTTCTCTTTACATATTAAGAACTAGAAGTGAAAGTGACTTAGCAGCTCTATACACATTGGCGTAAAATGAGCTGCGCCAACATAGATGAATGATTCCCTGATCCTCTTGAGTTGAGGCTCTAAGCAGCACATAAGCATGGTGTACCACCAGAAAGGGTAAATGGTCAAATTTGGACTTTTGGTCAAGATGATTGGGGTCTAGTCTTGGAAGGGTAAAATGGTCTTTTACCCTATGAGAGAGAAATGTAAATAGGACCATTTATTTTGGTTTATTACCGTAATTGTTAATTAGGGTTTGGTTTTGGAAATTTTTAGTGGGAGGGACTTAGCATCTGCAACTTGTGTCTGTGAGATCTATTCATAATCGAAGTGAGTCTCTTCACTATACTCATGGGTTGAAGGCAATAATGTTGGCCCAACAGATTATGTTTGTAGGATGCTAGTTGTCTTTATGACTCTTGCATGTGTTTGTATGTTTTATATGGGCTGGGCTCGATTACGTATGTTATGCATTATGTGTGATTATGCATGTAATGGGTTAGACCAGGTTATATGGGCTGGGCCTGATTATGAATGGGCCTAAATATATAGGTTGGGCCAGATTTTGTACGATATGGGTTGGGCTCCAACCAATGTATGTTAGGTTGGGCCTATTCGTATTTGATATATGGTATTTTGAGGAACTCACTAAACTTTGTGCGTACAATTTCGTGTTTATGTTTTAGGTACTTTCGGTTCCAAACGGAAGAGCTCGACTTCATTGCATTGCATTGATTAGTTTCCCATAGTATTTTATTTATCTTGTACTCTGATGACATTTGATAAAGTTTTCTTATACTTTGGTTGGGTTTTGGAATGAATGAATGGTTGTTCTGTTTAACTTTAAGAAAAATTTTGCTTAGCTTTTTTAGGACATTACAAGTACTATCAGAGCCTTGGTTTGAGGGATTCGGGCACACTTTCAAGTGTGTTTGAAATCCAACTAAGCAGTTGGTAAAAATATTTTTAAAAAGAAACACAATTTACTAAAAGTTTTATAAAAGAAAAAGGGTGTAATACATGTAATCAACCGAGCTCAAGTAAGTTTTCCCAATATACCATATGTGTTGTTATGTTTTATATGATTATATGTGGATTACATGCTAGAGTAGGGATAAGGATACCTTCAGGAAGTGCATGCTAGAATTGCCCTTGTTGTGTGATGCCTTATAGCCTAGGCAGATTGAATGCTATGCATTACTTGGGATTTATATCAGCTCGGTTAATTGCTAAACGTGTGCTTTAAAATTGTATATGATTAGGATCATATAGCACTAGAATGACTGGTTTGGCCTTATTTCATATTCCTTGTATGGTTGTGGGATTAGGGTATAGTCATTTATTCAATAGTCTATATGATCTCGTTTTGTTTATAATTTGCATGCACAAGGTGTAACATCCCAAAAATTGTAAGGAAAATTTCTCATTTTTAGTTCAACCATAAAACACCATTTAGTATTACCAACCACTCAAAAGTATATTAAGGTAAAAACAATCATCAGAGTATAATCCCAAAATCATAAAGTGCAGAAACATGAGTTGATGCAGTATAGTCACGTCGGGCCCTTCCATTTTGTACCGAAAGTACCTGAAACCATAAACAATAAACTCTAAACACAAAGCTTAGTGAGTTCCCCAAAATACCACATACCATACATACAATAGAGAATGCTATGTGCTAACCATAGTCTTGCCATTATGCCACAAGTCGTATCATGGTCTTTCCTCACCAAACTGGGGGCCAAAACCCTGGGTCTCACAGACAAGCCGCACATGTATCACAAAGACAACTAGCATACTATCTGTACACATATAAATATCTATCTATTGGCCAAGATCTGATCCCTGGTCTTACATATAAGTTGACAGGAGTCACCTCTAGGTCTTTCATACAAATGCCAAGGACCACCCCTTGGTCTTCCTATAATACATAAACTAATGGGTCGGCATTGGTGCCTTCGACCCATAGCTACAATGAGGAGACTGACCTCAAGCTTCTAAATATCTTAGATAATAGCTCAGACCCACGCTAACATCATCAAATAATACCAAATTAATACTTGATCCACAACCCATAGCTAGAATCCTAGTCCGATTGTCCAACACTCAGGGTAAAAGTCTATTTTACCCTTTCCTCACTTGGCCCAAAATTCAAAGCCCAAACCAATAGCAACAAAAGCCCAATATGTCCCAATTTCCTAATTAGGCCCAAGACCCATCATGGGCCTAATCCAAGAAGGCCCATATTCCTAAAAGACACTCGAATACCCATAGGTCAACTTTGCTCAAACCTCTGGTCAAAGATAAAAGTCAAAAAGTCAATAGGCCAAGGAAGTCAATACCTACTGACCAACCCATGGGGATTTTGACCCAATACGTGTTGCGTACAATGAGGTATGTCCCGCATACACTCCCTGCTCTTAATCCATCTAGAAAAGGTCTTAAACCTTTAAGCCCCAAATGTCCAAAGCATATGACTAGTTCCAAAACATGTCTTAATCCATATAGTCATTAACTTAGAGCTTTTTCATGGCTCAATGGGTCCCAAATCTAAGCCCTAGCTTTATAACTTCATCAAAGGAGCTAATACACATGCATGGGAGGATAACAACCATCAAGATGACATTTTATGCATTTAGGACCTCTAAAACATCTGGATCTAGTGATTAAGTTCCTATAGTAACTCTTTCTCATAAGGATAAACCAAAGAGACCAAAATATCCCATAAATCACCCCAAACTAGATCTACATAAAGAGATGTCAAGATAAGAGCTTTTTACCTTTAATAGATTGCAAAAATGGTGAGAACTCTGGATCTCCAAGCTTCACTCCAAGTGATGAATCTTTAATAACCTTCTATCTCTTCAAAATGCACAAGAACACACTAAGATTCTTCACAAGAGCTCAAGAGCACTAAGATGGTGGCTAACGATCGAGATTAGGGTTTAGGAGGTATGGAGGCTAAACATGGGGACGTTTCATAGGGTTTATGATGCTTAAAAAGGGTCCAAACCCTAAAAATAAGGGTTTGAATCTGGCGGCCAAAAGCCCAACATACATCTGGTACGCTCAACCTACTAGAGTGGATCATCGCAATCGTCCTCGAAATCATTCCTTACTACCTTCCAGTCGCGCAATAACCCCAAGGTGATACTCCCACAACCCCAATTTGAACTGAGAAGTCGGCTTAAGCATATAACAACATTCTATAACTATAACCGAACCTAGACTTAATAGGGCTCTCCAATCCTAACGATGAACGGAACCTTTCCATACTTAATTTAACGCCTGAAGAGTAATCATCATTACTCTGCCCAAAAAACTAAAATCTTAAAATGTTGTTTGTCTCCCCGGTAGACAGCCCACTCTGAATCACTGGGAACTCTACTCCACTTTGCATTCCAAATTGGTCATAACTCTTCCAACCGTTGGATTATTTTGTCATTTCCACAGGGAAACAGAATCACTGCCAATTCATTGCTGCCGAAAACTTTTCACTTAATAAAAGGCTTAGATAATTCTTCGAGTAAAAGACTTATCCCTGCAATGGTTAGACTCAGACGAGACTAGCGCAGTAGGGTCATATCAATTACTCTGAGATTATTTAACCCATGCATTAAGTGACCTAACATATTTACTAAATAACAAGCGACTATGGACACAAGTCCGAATCACTAGTACCACATCAGGATCATCTTGTTGTCGCATAACTACATTCCAGATGTTGAAGAGACCTCACTGGTCTCATGCTTACCTACCAATTAACCAACATACCGAATTTCCAACTGGTTGCTGAGACTAATAGCCTCACACACTCACACCATGCGACTCTCGAACGAGGGTCAATCTAGCATGAGTTGACCTTGTTTGCATTCCATAATAGCTCTAACAACCCTGCTGATCTAACCGAACCTATCCAACCATCAAACCTGATGCAATGAAATCCACTTTTCTATATGTGAATGCTACATTCCCAGCCGCAGTCTTATATCAGAATCGACCTCATACGACCCACAACCTTCCTTAATTTAATGAATGTTGTGGCCTTCCGACAGTCTCACAACCTACCCTGCCATTGTCTAATCCCTCTAGAGAAACTATGGGTCGATCATAAATTTACCATGCTCTCACAGCTGCTCAAGAACCAGGTGAATGCTACGAGACACCTACAGTCTTACAATACTACCACACTCTGCTAACCTAGTGAATGCTACGGCCACCCCACAGTCTTACAACACTTCACCACCACTTGCCATGGTCACTGCCCATTGTCTTACCGCTCATCTACCAATCCAACCATAATCTTCCTGAGTTGAACCGTATCTGACTATGCCCCAAACCAGGTGTTTAGGTTATGTTTCGAACCTCAAATCCTTAATTAGAACAGGCAGAAAGGCTCTAACACAACCCTTAGCATGTTCCTGATCAATATCCACCAGGCATCACTGCTAATGTGCAATAAAACCTGAATATCCATTCTTGTGCAATCCCTAATAGCAAATGTTTCTCTCCCACTTGGATTCGACCACGCTCTTTTAATCCTTAAGATTTGATGGATTTCCAATCCATTTCACAACCTTACAATTGAAACTTTCGACAACCTGAACTTATAATAAATAGAATTCCATTACTAGCCAATCTTCACGATCACACACATTCCAAATCTAGATGGACCTTTACTAAAATCTAAATAGGATCTACAATCCCAAGTACTTTCCGTTGACTTCACTATAAATCCTTGGTGACATATCAAATGACGAAGAACAATATCACAATCATAGAAATGGGTACCCAAACAATTCTACGAATCACTCGCACTTAGAGCAATTCCCAACGAACCTTCCACTGACCACAAAACGAAGTATGAAATTGGAAACTACCAATATTACACCAACAATCAAACCCATTTATTATCGCCTCAGATCCACGAAGAACCACGACATATCTTACATTCGAACCTGACATAACTACCTCGTGAATTTCTTGAATACTTGTTGAAACTACCAAAGATCGAATCGACTGTTGATCTCTTCTCACTTATGCTTATTTTAACGATGTTCGATGCCTCCCACATCGAATCGACGGCTCTCAGCATGTAAAATGTCATATGAAGATTCTCAAGATAGAATGTCTAGACCATCATGAACTAGGAGTTTATGATGGCGTCCTTAGGTTGTCTAGCAACATCGATTGGGAGAGACTTCTCCCTTTGGCACCAATGGAATCGTATAAAAACACAACCATTGAATTCTTACAATTTTTGGAATTCAATGACAATGCCAAATGTCTCTCATTTCGTCTCATGCGCTTGCAATTTTTACCGAGTCTAGACGATCTTAGTAGGTTTGTTGGGATTTCTTCATTCAATACTTATGGTCCCAAATTAGGCTACATGCAAGAGAAAAATAATCTTTTCAAATCCCAGGTCAAAGCCTTTCGGAAGGAAATCACGGGACTTGATTTTTATGAGGCTCGATTCGCCAAATCATCTCATATCATCCATCCAGTCTTAAGGGTGGCTCTCCGAATTATTGCTAACATTGTCTTCCCCCAAGAAGACATTAGCAGAGCCGGTAAGATGGAGTTAGAAATTCTTTGGTGCATGGTCACCGACTTGAAGAGACCTCATTTTGGCGCCTTCCTTGCTTCCAAACTTCTTAAGGTCATTACCAGCGATTCTGGCCCTATTCATTGTGGCGGGATTATCTCTTATCTTGCCACCCGTCTTACTTGTGCCGAGATTTTTGTGAGCAAGACTCCGGATCTCGAGAAAATCACACAAGGCTCTAATACCATGACATCCAATGTCCTTGTAGCCTCATCTTTCTTTCGAAGAGAAGGTGATGTTAGTATCACATGGTTGGTACATGGTGAGCCACATTTCTGAGTTCCTGCTGCAGATTTCAGTTCCCTCCAACTCTAGTAGGACATCACTCAGACTCGATGGTGTCTACCAAATAGTACTTCTGCAGACTCCATTCCGCGTGCTCTCGTACCCATCCTGAGAGCACCTGAGCGGCTAGTCGTCGACCACGAAGACGACATCCCTGTTTATCCTACTCACTCAACTGCTCCCACTGCAGGGGGATCCACTTATCTTGCCCTAGTAGAGACTGCACATTATTTCTACACCCGGCGGGCGACTCAGTACCATAACACATACATGAGGCGTTTTGATCCCCTTGATCAAGTTGTTGCCGAAATTTGCGCTGATTTGTTTGGAACCAACGCCTCTGTTCATCAATTGACTCAAACGGTACAAGAAGCTATGCAGTTCATGCATCGTCCCCCCCCCCCCCCCCCCGGTAACTAGTAGGTTGCCTTACCCTCTTCGAGCATCGACGACGATGCTTAATCTTAAGCTTGGGGAGGGGTCTTTCTACATTAAGTTCTAGTTTCCACATGAATTTCATCAAAAAAAATCCAAAAAGATTTTATTTTTCTTATTTTCATTTTTTCATGCATTCATTTCAAAGCATACATATATATATATATATATATATATATATATATATATATATATATATATATATATATTTAAAAAAAGATTTTTTGTTTTTAGCATTTTTATCTTTTTGCATTATTAAAAAAAACGAGGTGAGGACAATCTTTACATAAGATAGCTCCATGAAGTGGGAAGACATAAAACATCAAAATGAAAAAGAAATACTGAAGCAACTAAATAGTTATCAGAAGTGTAGAATCAGTTGTCATAACTAGGGGACCCAAACACCGTAATTCGAGATCCGAGCCTTAGATAAAAACAATGGCGTACTGAAATGTTTTTGTGGGCGGTAATAACAACTTTAGGATGATTTGCTTTTGAATGTTTAAAAAGAATCTTTATCGACAAATCTAGACGCACAATACACGGACCTATTTGTTGACACGCGTTACCCTCGCGGTAACAAAGAGCTTAAGTATCAGATCCACACAGTCAAGAATGAAGAAAGGGTACAACCTTCATATCCGGTACCCAAATCAAAATTTCTAGCGCTCAATCGAAGAAATTTTAAAAAAAATCAAAAAGTTGATTGAAGAACTCAAGCTCAAAACGAAGATACAAATCCAAGTTCAATCAAACCAGAAGCCATATCAAAGTCAAATTTGGCGAATGAAGAACCGTGTGATATGATACTTGTGGCTCTCGAAAAAGTGAAAGCATAGGAGCTAGGGCCCTTCGGGTGGGCTCACTACTTCAGCGAAAGCTGATTTTCCGTGACGGGTTCTTAAGGATGTGTCGATTCTGATTCTTGACTGTCTAGTCTTAAGGACATGAGATCCCGAACTACGTTATTTTCGCTCACAAAGCTAATTAAGGTATAAAGTTTAAATAAAACTGTGGTTGGATTATTGGGTTACATCGTTTCGTGGACTTCCTCACTTTGGGAGTCTGTGATACATGAAAGGTAGCAGGATGTTCGCCTAGGTATTAGTGATTGGAGCCCCATCGATGTAAAGTATGATCGTTTTTCTTTGGTTCATTTTTCTTAAGCATATTTTTTTGTACATATTTTATTTTCATTAGTTTTTTTTCTTTTATTACATGCATTCACTCTTCATTCCATTTAGTCTTTTTCGTTCCTTCCATTCTTTTCTTCTTAGTTTCTTTTTAGTCGCCTATCGTCTTCTCTAGGGTGATCCTCGATTTTGTTCTTTCTTGAGGACAAGAAAGTTCTAAGCTTGGGGAGGTCTGATAGGTGCATTTTATGCACCTATTTTTGCATTTTATTTCTATCATTTCATAGCATTCTACTTCATAATTCTTGCATTTAGTTAATTATTTGGGCAATTACATATTTCATTAAGAATGCCTGGTACTTCACCATTTTTGATTTATTTTGCAGGCATTATGGAGCATGGAATGTGGAGCTTGGATGCATGGATGCATGGAGCATGGTTGCTTGTAGCTTTGGAGCATGAGGGAAGATGAATCGGTCATTCCATGGCAGAAAACATGAAGATGGAACCCGAATCATTATGCATTATTATCATAGCAAAGGACTATGTTTGAAACGCGATTCTTGTCACAACGACACGAGTCTTGTTTGTCCTTTGTCATCTTATATTTGAGCAACATGACTCGTGGTGAAGCTAGATTGAAGATGGAGACAATAGTGAATACTTTTTGGAATTTTAGCACAAAGCATGGGCCATGCCAAAAACACATGGTCAAGACAAATGGTCAAGACAAATGGCCATGCCAAAAACACATGGGAAAAAGGCATGATCATGCCCAAAACGCATGGCCTTATGGCATGCACGTGAACTTTAATTAAAACAGGAGATGTGGCCATTTAGAAGGGGAGACGGTTTCTAGAGCAACTAGGGGCGATCTTGGGCGATTCTAAGAAATTTATGGGAGCTTTTGAGAAGGCCTAATCATTACAAACACTTTTGATTTCATTTTAGTAAGCATTAACATTTCAATTTCATCTTTATTCTTGTTTGATTTGTTCTTAGCCACGTGTGGCTAAGAAACCCTAGTTTCTAGTTCTTGTTCAAAAAATGTTGATTGCTTGACTTGAAGCATGTGATTTGACGCTTGATTTGTGATTCTATTCTAGTTATTATGTGTAACATCCTGATATCCGAGGTATGGCATTTTGATATATAGGCATGATTTTGAATGGGGGACTCGATGAGTTGGCTCCTCAACTCGTCGAGTTGGGTCGCGGCTTGGAGACGTGTCAAATGAATGTACTCGACGAGTCGGGTATCTGACTCGTCGAGTCAGCATTGTGGACAGAAACCCTAAATCCTTGGGCCTGAGACCTATTTAAAGGCCCTTAAGGCCTCCTATTGTGGCTACTCTTCTGGAAGGAAACCCTAAACCGTGTGTGAGAGCTTGGAGTGAAGAAGAAAGCTATTGTGAAGCTTTATGGTCATTTTTGAAGGAAGAAGTAAAGGGCCAAGCTAGAGGATCAAGAAGAGGTGTTGGATCTGCTAAGGTTTCATCCTCAAAGCATCAGGGGAGGTATAAATCTCGATTCCTAACCTCTCCTTAGTGTAGATTTCTCATTTGTGGATAATTAGAGCTTTTCTTCTTCATATCTTTTTGGGGCTTTGTGGATTAGAGAGTTGTAAGGAAGATTAACCTCAGATCTGGCCCCTAGGAGGTCCTAAACGCCTTATAACCCACGCTTTTCTCAATTTTGTTGAAGCTTTTGGTGTGTACAACCCTTCTAGCTCATGTTTATGGCATGTATTGCTCTAGATGCCATGCATGGGCGTAAAGTTAATGACTTTACATGATTTCTGAGCCCCATGAGTGTATATCCAGAGTTTGGGAAGAGATCAGGCCTTGAAATCGTCTGTATGCATGAGAGTCTGAATAGACTCGCCGAGTCCAGCTGCCGACTCGGCGAGTAGCCTAGGGTTTGTCTTGAATAGCTGAGTCGTGTAATGACACGATGAGTCGGAGGGTTGACCCATCGATTTGGGTCAGCCAGAGGGCCCTTGAGAGTCGATGAGACTCGGCGAGTCACTATATACACTCAATGAGTTAGGTCAAAAAGGACTGTTGACCAAGTTTGACTTCCGTTGACCTTAGGGTTTGGTCAATATTAGTAATGGAGATTTCGGAGGGATAAAATGGTCTTTTATTCGCTCCAGGAGTTAAGAAGGAAGAGAGAGTGGTCCTTGGGGTATTTGAGTAGGATCAAAGTAATAATTAGAGATGTGTAATCTATGTGTTAGGCGAAGACTAGTTCGAGATGTTCGAGTACAAGATTACACTTGTCGGCTTATAAGGTGAGTCTTCTCACTATACTTTACTTTGAGTGGTAGTTATGTGTGACCGGAAGGTCTTATGTGCTTACATTGAGTATTAGGTTATCCTGTTGTATGTGACATGCTACACATTATGTCTTTGTGATTTATGCTATGTGGAGTTTATAGACAGGACCAGAGGGTCCAACGATTCATGAGATCGGAAGTCTAAAGCAGACCGGACCGGAGGGTCCAATGAGCTTAGGACCGGAAGGTCAACAGAGTTAGGGCCAGAGGGTCCACAGAGTTAGGACCGGAAGGTCCACAGAGTTAGGACCAGAGGGTCCACAGAGTTATAGCATCGAGTGGCTAATATGTGTTGTATGTGGTATTTTGGGGAACTCACAAAGCTTCGTGCTTACCGTGTTATGTGTTATGTGTTTCAGGTACTTCTCAGGTTCATAGGACGGCGGCGGCTTGATTGTACACACGAGATAAAGAGTTATGTTTTGGAGGATCCTCGATCATTAATTAAACAATTATGGATTTGTGTTTTGTTAATTTGATAATTCGGATTTTGGTGAAATGTATTATGAGCATTTTTGTGAGTTTAACATGAAAAAATTGTTTGAAAAATTCACGGTGTTACATTATGTTCTTGTTTAAAGTAGAATCCTTAAATTTGATTTGTGTTTGATTGGCCACTTTCATGAATTAAATTTCTGTGTAGTTAATTAACTTTTAGGGCACCTAATCGTTCTACAAAGTTAATGATTGGTAACAAACAATAGGTTTACTTATTGTAGAATATTTATCACATGTTTTCACACTTCCGAGCGTATGAGAAGAAATGGACATTGTTGGGAAGCTTGTACAAAACTTAATGCAGTTTTTCAATACAATCTAAGAGCGTGTTGAGGTTGAATTAGTAAAGCCAGGTCTAGTCAAAGAGCGTGTTTTGGCTAGATAATTTGGCAAGAGAGAGGTATTAGAGCGTGTTAATATCTTTTAGTACCAACTCAGGTTAAATGACAACATTGAGAACTAGAACTTGCAACACTTTTACAACTTGTTTACAAATCTATTTCATTTACATGTTTCGAAGTTGATTGTTATTTTCATTATTTGACTTTTGCAAACAAATCCCCTTTGTGACCAAAGTACCTTGCGCAAAGAGGTATAGACTTTTATCCCGTGTCACAGTGGTTTGACCCTGCTTGCCTTGTACTACTTTTTAGTGCATTAAAGCAGTGTATTTGGAGTTTATTGTACCCCTTTATTTGTTGGGTTTGACACGCCTAAAAAAGAGCTCGATTAAGAACTTCTACTATAAAGGCACCATTGGGAATCATAAAAATATTAACCCTAAAAAGGCTTCCCTAAATAACCAAATATGCCATATCAGTTTCAATATCTCAAATAATCAACAATCTCCCCCTAGATGTTGAAACTAATGAAGATCACGTTTTCCGATCTTCTTGGAATTTCTCCCCCTAAATTGTGATACTCATCAGCACATGGGTTTTCAAATCGAGAGAAATAGAAATATTCTTCCAAATATGAACTCCCCCTTGAATAATCATCACTCCCCCTTGAATATTCAATAAATACCATGAAGAGAATCCGGAAAGTTCAGAAGAATCACCAACAATCTTCAAAACCCGTCAGATTTGATGAAATAAATCCCTTTAAAATAAACTCAATTCTCAAAAATTAAAACCGAAAAAATAACAAAAAATAATTTTGTATTTGCTGATATTTAAATTTAGACAAAAGAATAGAATAAGAAGCAATTATTTAGAAGGGTTTGAAAAGAATAAGACCAAAGAAAAAAATAAGAAGTGAAAATATTTTGGATAGAAGGGATAAAAATGGTAAAAATCCAAAAATTTTGAAAAGAAATTTGGATATTGGATAAAATCCTTGAAGTTCTGAAAGTCATGGGGGCACAAGATGAAAATATAACCCATGTTCTCCAATTTGACGCTGAAACTGTGAAACGGGGTAGAAACTGTAATGTCTGTAAACATTTGAGGATTGGAACGGTCAAAATGCTGAAGTTTCAAGGACGAAAAATGAAACTTTTACTATCTTCTTCATTTAGACACCTGATTAAACGAATTGAACGGCGACTCAAACAATTGTTCTCGTATACGAAACCTCCAAATTCAAAGAATCAACACCCACGAACTACACTTTCGTTCCGAGAATAAAGATGCAAATCCAAGCCTTTCGTAGTCGATTGCAAGCCAGATCACCACAAAGAACCCGAGCCAAATGGTTATAGACTCGGTGCGAAACCCAATCAACAGGTTCGCTGTCGAGTCAAGGCACCCCAAATCCTTGACCTCTCGTTACGAATCAACTCAATGCGAATCTATGTCGACGAACATTCGTGAAAGAAGAGTGCGAGCCCAGTTATGATCGTTCACAGATTGGCTTTCACAATACACCAATTTTGATTTTTTCTGGTTGACTCGCAGGAACATCTGCTCAAATCACCCCGATTTCATACGTTCGCATGTGAGACTTTAGCCCTTGCTCACCCTGATTGAGTTTCGATTTGGATTACATTCATTCGCAGGTGTCAAATTCCCGATTGTTCGCAGGTGGACTTTTAAATCAATTTTGACTTTCATTCGTTCGCCGGTAAGACTGGGAGTCCAACATCATTCGATCGATGTTATTAAGCCCCTATTAAGGGACCTACTTGGCGATTGTGAACACGACCATTCCGATTCCAAATTCAATATTATTCATTCCGATTGTTGTCACGATTCTGATTTTGACTTTTTCGTTTTTGATTTGCAACTGTGAACCATCAAGCCACGAACTTGTAGATGTAGATGTAGATGAGGAGGCGAACTTAATTCACTCACTCCGAATCAGTTGTTCATGAACCGAAAGCGAATCGCCTGTTCGCTTCAATTTCAAACCCAAAGCGAACGCAACCGAACGTTCACCTATGAACAGTAGATTAGCGTTCGTTTCTGGAATTCCAATTTGTGACTTTCGCCTCTAGTGAGTTCGGTTCTTAATCGTGAGTTTCGCTTCCAATTTCGTTGATGCTACACCCAAAGCAAACGTTCACTTCAATAAGAAACCTGCAAACTTGACTTCGATTCATTGACTTTAGGTTTTGGTTATTTGAGTTCGCTTCAAAGAAACGTACACTGGAACGAGACACAATAAGATGACCAAATGCCCGAAAAATATCCCTTGTACTATAATAAAATGACCGAATTCACCCTTAACGCTGAGACTCAATAATTTTTATCAATAACTCCGAATCTGACCCTCCTGATTGTAGAGAACTGACAGCTTGTGCCCTTTTTACTGAAATGTGTCAGATGATAGCTTATTTTATGCAGAAAATGTCACTTTTCACCCAACACTCAACTTTTTCAGCCTTTTGTCAATTCCGACACACAAAAAAAATGATTTCTTCAACAAGATTTCATATCTTTGACCCAATATTCACCAGATTTCACCATTTTTTTTTATAAAGGTTATTTTTTATGGGACTTTTGGTACCCATTTAAGGTTCAACATAGAAGTTGGTTTCTTACATACCCACTTATTTGAAGAAAATCTATCATCTTCTGAAAATAATACCCCGTCTTTTAGATGGAAATTATTTTTTTTGCAAAAACTTCATTGAACCAACCGAATACTCTTTTCTCTTTTCTCCAACTTCTAACGTTCTTATATGAAGAAAAATGAGAACTAAAGTTTCTTTGAACAAGTTTGACTTCAGCTTTTTGAACCTTTTCACATGCATTAGATACTTGTACCTTGGGCATCCAAACCTTCTTTATATTACTCTTGTTCTTCTTCCGCTTCTTCATTTTCTTATTTGTATGTAACACCGAAAATTTCAAGACAATTTTTCATTTTAAAATAATCGTTTAATTAAAAAAAAAACACTTTGCTGAAAATCTCATTCATAATCGAATTACAAAACACAACTCCATTTTCACTTGCATAATAAACCAGGATCCTCAAAACATGACTCTTTCTCTGGTGTGTACAATCGAGCCGGTGCCGTCTCGTGATCCTAAGAGAAACCTGAAACACATAACACAAAAGACAGAAAGCACGAATCTTAGTGAGTTCCCCAAAATACCACACATACGTCGAGTATTTCTCTGACTCGACGAGTTTCACCTGGCATAATCACGGGGCCACCACGACTCAACTCGCCGAGTCTCAAGAACGACTCGGCGAGTTCCAGCTTGACTCATTCCACCTGTCAACCCTCTCTAACTCTCCCTGACTCACTGAATCATCCCTTAACTTGGCAAGACCACTCGATGAGTGGTTAGGACAATCTTCATGCTACTCGCCGAGTTTGTTCTTCGGACTCGGCGAGTCCATGCCATGCATCGGCTTAATCTCGCTTCTGAGGTTAGATCTGCTACAACAACTCATAGATTTAGCCCTCCCAAGCACATTCATCACGTAAAGTCTCAATCTTGGCTACCAAGCAACACCTACAAGGCTTCTTTTGAAGAAATGACATCTAAAATGGAAACCTAAGTCTCCAACTCAAAAGGAAAGGCATAAAGCATGGCATTTGGGACTCTCTGGACCTACTAAGGTCCAGATCTAGGTACCATTTCCCCATGGGACCTCTCATACTCCAAATACAAGGCAAACAAGGCATGAAGAAACCCTAGATTTGGCCATATCAAGAAAAACACGAGAATAAGCTCTGAATGTTACCTCAATTAGCTTCCTCTGTCGAAATGGGAGTAGATCTAAGCTCCCCAACTCCCTTAGCTTGGCTTTCCTCTTCCTTTCTTGCAAATACACACTAAAATGGTGAATAATGGCCTCTTATCTCACTCACAAGAACTCTCAGCTGCTCTGGTGCTTCCAAGGTCGAAGGTAGCCGCAATGAAGGCCATAAGGTCCCTTAAATAGGGCTCAGAACCGGGAAATTAGGGTTTCATTAAACAGCATGGACTCGCCGAGTCCAGGCGCGAACCCGCGTCCAAAACCGCGATCCTACTCGGCGAGTTTGAGCTCCAACTCGCCAAGTCCCCTCAGAAAACACCAAAAATATATGAATAAATAACACTTGGGGTTCCGGGCTGTTACAATTCTCCTCCACTAGAACCAGACTTCGCCCTCGAAGTCTCGCTCTGCAAATAACTCCGGATGCTGCCCACGCATCTCACGCTCCGGCTCCCAGGTCATCTCGGATCCCTTACAATGCTGCCACTGAACCAAAACCAAGGGTACCTCCTTGTTCCTCAGAACCTTGGTCTTCCGATCTCCGATCTCCACTGGGCTCTCAGCATAATTCAGACTCGCATCCACCTGAATATCCTCTATTGGAACCACTGCCGACTCATCGGCTAAACATTTCCTCGGTTGCGACACATGAAAAGTGTCGTGAATCTGCCCCAACTCTGCTGGCAAATCCAAACGACCGATCACTCGGAAAGGACCAATATATCGGGGCCCCAACTTGCCCCTCTTCCTGAATCGAATCACTCCTTTCCAAGGAGAGACCTTCAGGAGTACAAAGTCACCGACCAACAATTTGAGCTCGGACAGGCACCTGTCCGCAGAACTCTTTTGGCGACTCTGAGCGGTCAGCAACCTCTGCCTGACCTGCTGTATCTGCTCTGACGTCTGAAGCACGATCTATGTGCTTCCCATCACATGTTGCCCTACCTCTTCCCCGCAAATGGGGTCCGATACTCCCTTCCCTACAACAGCTCAAAGGGTGGCATACTGATGCACTAATGATGGATGTTGTTGTAGGAAAACTCTGCCAAGGGAAAATACGGCCACGATTTCCCCCCGAAATCTAATACACAAGCCCGAAACATATCCTCGAGCATCCGAATCGTTCGCTCGCTCCGAAGTGTCCGCAGACATCACCATGATAAACTCTACCTCATTTCTCGCATTCATCCTCGATACCGAGCACCAGGTCAGCTTTTGGCCCCTCAGCTGAACCCCCAGAGGTGACATATAACATGATCTAAAACATCTCACTAACTTCTTCCCCGTGACCACTATTACGGCCCAGTGACACGCAAGTCACGAAATTCCCTTTTCCTCATAAAAATACAATCCAATCGAAGATCGACTCAGCTCTAACCTCTGGCGTTTGTTGTGCATATTCTCCTGCGCGCCTCGCTGACCCTCCCAACAGAGACGGAGACCCCAGTCTCGCCCTGGTTTAACCACTAGGCTCCAAAAACTCAACACTAGGGCTACTCAAGCCCCAAACTCTTCTGCATCATGCACTTATCGGAGAACACTCCATCATCACACTCTCTTGCCGTCTAGTGGGTACTATGGCTTCCCAAAACATTACGACAGCCTCTGACAAGTGAGTACTACGGCTCCCCGTAGTATCACAATGCCAACTAACTAGTGAGTACTACGGCTCCCCGTAGTACCACGACTCCTTCCCTCTGACTTGTGAGTACTACGGCTCCCCGTAGCATCACAACACCCTCTGACTGGTGAATACTACGGCTCCCCGTAGCTTCACCCTATACTCTTATTCTCATTACAACGCCACACTATGATCACTAACTCATGCACTGAAGACTATCATAGATAGTTACACACACACTTGCCCCGATATGCATTACAGACTCTGGCGACAACCGCCATAACACAGAACTTACCTCTGCGGAGATCCACTTCCTTAAATAATCCCTCTTGATGACAATACACGAAGGGCTCCCACTGGAACCGTGGATACATGATACATCCCCAGTCATCTTAACCCAAGACTCTAAATAACTCTGAAATCGGGACGCTATACGCGGAAACCACAGAATACCCTAACAGAGCATCATAATGTCCTGCCTCTACCACTGATTCCCTTACTCCCAACAACATACACACACAACAATACATTTCCTCTGAATCCCATAATAATTTCTTATATCACTCGATGCGCAACTTCAGTGCATCCAAACACTCAATTGGAATACAAGGAAGGCGCTAAACCTTCATAACACACTGATGATCCTCCGAAACCCTTTCCACTACTACTCAAAATTCAAGCAAGAATACACATCCCAGCCCGGGAGTTGGCTACTCGATAATCTTCTACCCATATTTCAACCCAAAAGTTCTCAACTGCCCATACCATCATTACGAGTCTTCCACTTGAAACGACTCTGACCACCACCAGATTCCTGACCATTGACCACCTGCCGTGGAGACACCCATCCTTCTCTCAGGCATACACCACATGCATTATCTCGCCCTACACCTTTCCTTGACCACCAATGACCCTGATCTCCTGAATTCAAGCCGCAGGTTTCTGCATCCAACCCCTAACCGCTCTTGCACAAATCTCTGGTTCTCTCAATAAACCACCCGGTTCTCCCCCACTTAGGGTTCGAACCATCACTATCTGACACATCAACAACCTCACGAACTATTTCCACCAGCAATAACGCACCTGCCCCTGGAAAGTGCTACGCAACGCCCGATAATCCCTTTAAGGAAATCAATCGATCTCATAACTTTGAACCTCAGATGAAATCCTCAAGAACTTATCGTCACAACTGCCTCTAGTCGTTCCAAGTCTCGCACCAATCCAATACCAACAACTCAACTGTCCAATAACATCACTGACTCATAGACTGGACCACGAAATCATCATATTCCCCACTTCGACTCATCAACCAACGTTCCAACACATGGATCATCCCAAGAACAGGGACTCTACTCCCATATTCAATACCCAACATGGATAGAAAAACCACTGCACTGATTAACTCGACTGGACTCCCCACTGATACCTCTACAATACACCCTACTATACTCAAATAGGTTTAACATGGTCCTTGACTATCTCAGTCCCAACTGACTATTTGCTCATGGTAAATCACTGTCTCGCAGCACACATGCTACCTGATACTCTGATGGAAGATCATCATCAATGACAACCTGCAAGGTTTTTACCCCCAAACCCGAAACTTAAACATTAGGCCTCTCATGTTCCGCACACGAACATAAATAGCACCACTCAGGTCATAGAAGGTGACATCTCCTCTATCGACTGATTGCTCAACTCATACCGAAATTCTCCCCTCCCTCTAACTCCTTACCAAAATACTCTGATAGGCTCTCGACCTCCCTCTCGAGGGATGCCTCTTCAAACTCAATCATGGCCTACAGGCCTAAAACCCATAGCGTCCAATCTCTACCTCATCAATTGTGACCGGATAACCGGAGAATCACAAGCATCATTCACTACAAACCATGGTACCCATCCCATGACATCTCTTCTCAATACGCTCTGGTGTATGGTACTCGAACCATAACATCATTCCTCAATCTGCTCCGATGTATGGTACTCGAACCATAACATCACCCCTCAGTCCGCTCCGATGTATGGTACTCGAACCATAACATCACCCCTCAATCTGCCCCGATGTATGGTACTCGAACCATAACATCACTTCTCAATCCGCTCCGATGTATGGTACTCGAACCATAACATCATTCCACAACCCGCTCCGATGTAAGGTACTCGAACCATAACATCACCCCTCAATCTTCTCTGATGTATGGTACTCGAACCATAACATCACTCCTCAATCTGCTCCGATGCATGGTACTCGAACCATAACATCACTCCTCAATACGCTCGTTAGAACCTTCAGAATACTCCCTGTATCAAGTATGGGTCCTCTGCTTTCAGTAGTACGGGCCCATACTACCTGCCAAATCTACCCATAGTTTCCACACGGACTATCCCGGAGCTCCTAAGTAGCTGCTCGACCTTCTCGTTCACCAATTTCCGTCGTGCGCTCGCTCCCTAGCGAAATTCTCTACTCTGCCAGCGCACTCATCTGGCTAAGGTTACTCCCTAGGCTCTTCCTAGATTCCCAAACTTCTCTGCCATCAGCTGCTGAAGAGCTCCTAATGATGCCAGCCATCTACCTCCTGAATATCGTCATATTCGCTTGGTAGCTGACCCCATCATTGAGAGTTCCACAAAGCATGAAGCAAGCAGCATTCGAGCATCGAAGAATATATATGACTCAATCTGGGTGATAACTCCACTTGCTCTGCTCATCCTCGAAAGTACCACCGAACTCTGCAAC
Source organism: Lactuca sativa (assembly GCF_002870075.4). Taxonomy (NCBI): domain Eukaryota; kingdom Viridiplantae; phylum Streptophyta; class Magnoliopsida; order Asterales; family Asteraceae; genus Lactuca; species Lactuca sativa. The sequence continues at coordinate 56,784,278 of NC_056624.2, forward strand.
TCTTCCCCTCGCGGGTTCTAACTATTCTTTCTCTAAGTACCACAGTACTCATCTAGGTATCTCCCCTAGATTACTCCTCTACTCAAATCCCCTAAAGGATTCCAACTAAATATTCTCACTCATCACATACTCAAAAGCACATCGCATATAACAGCAATTCCTAGGCTAAGGCATCACAAATCAGGCCACTCTAGTCCTAAGATATGGAATACCTAGCCTGTCTCTAGCATGCAATAATATCTCATAAAGTGCATCATAAATATCTCATAACACAAAAGTAAGGGTATTTTGGGAAATCACCATTCGGGCTCTGGCTGATTGTACACACTGCTCTTTCTCGCTTTCTTTGAACTCTTATTCGCTTTTAGAAAATTATTTCTTTGAAAACTTTTCTTACTTCCTCAGTTTGAGTCCAGAATTACCCGGAGGCGCATCCGAATCCCTCAAACCAAGGCTCTGATACCAACTTGTAACACCGAAAATTTCAAAACAAATTTTCATTTTAAAATAATCGTTTAATTAAAAAAACACTTTGCTGAAAATCTCATTCATAATCGAATTACAAAACATAACTCCATTTTCACTTGCATAATAAACCAGGATCCTCAAAACATGACTCTTTCTCTGGTGTGTACAATCGAGCCGGTGTCGTCCCGTGATCCTGAGAGAAACCAGAAACATATAACACAAAACACTGTAAGCACGAAGCTTAGTGAGTTCCCCAAAATACCACACATACATATATTAGCCACTCGAGGCTATAACTCTGTGGGTCCGTGGACCCTACTCTATGAACCCTCTGGTTCTAACTCTGTGAACCCTCCAGTTCTAACTCTGGGACCTTCCAGTTCCAACTCTGTAAACATGCACAACATAAATCACATAGAAATAATGCAGTACAACACATAACAGGCATATAGCATACAAATACTCTATCACATAACTTTGATTACCTACTCAAGGTAAAGTATAGTGAGAAGACTCACCTGGCAAGCAGAAAGCAGATATCCCCACACTTGAATCTCGAACTTGCCACCGCCTAACACATAAGGCAAATACTCTCGTGAATATAACTCTCGAGTCTAGGATCAATCCTCTATTGACACCCTCTTAAGGGTAAAAGACCATTTTACCCCTCTATTGGCCCAAAGGCCACATCGCTGACCAAACCCTAAAAGTCAACAAAGTCAACGGTCAACTTTGACCGGACTCGGCGAGTGCACTAGGGCGACTCGGCGAGTCTACACGTGTCCACTAACTCCCTTGGATCCTCTCTTGACACGACGAGTATTTCTCTGACTCGACGAGTTTCACCTGGCATAATCGCGGGGCCACCACGACTCAACTCGCCGAGTCTCAAGAACGATTCGGCGAGTTCCAGCTTGACTCAGTCCACCTGTCAACCCTCTCTAAATCTCCCTGACTCACTGAGTCATCCCTTAACTCGGCAAGACCACTCGTTGGGTGGTTAGGACAATCTTCATGCTACTCGCCGAGTCTGTTCTTCGGACTCGGCGAGTCCATGCCATGCATCGGCTCAATCTCGCTTCTGAGGTCAGATCCGCTGCAACAACTCATAGATTTAGCCCTCCTAAGCACATTCATCACGTAAAGTCTCAATCTTGGCTACCAAGCAACGCCTACAAGGCTTCTTTTGAAGAAATGACATCTAAAATGGAAACCTAAGTCTCCAACTCAAAAGGAAAGGCATAAAGCATGGCATTTGGGACTCTCTGGACCTACTAAGGTCCAGATCTAGGTACCATTTCCCCATGGGACCTCTCATACTCCAAATACAAGGCAAACAAGGCATGAAGAAACCCTAGATTTGGCCATATCAAGAAAAACACGAGAATAAGCTCTGAATGTTACCTCAATTAGCTTCCTCTGTCGAAATGGGAGTAGATCTAAGCTCCCCAACTCCCTTAGCTTGGCTTTCCTCTTCGTTTCTTGCAAATACACACTAAAATGGTGAATAATGGCCTCTTATCTCACTCACAAGAACTCTCAGCTGCTCTGGTGCTTCCAAGGTCGAAGGTAGCCGCAATGAAGGCCATAAGGTCCCTTAAATAGGGCTCAGAACTGGGAAATTAGGGTTTCATTAAACAGCATGGACTCGCCGATTCCATTCCTTGTACTCGCCGAGTCCAGGCGCGAACCCGCGTCCAAAACCGCGATCCTACTCGGCGAGTTTGAGCTCCAACTCGCCGAGTCCCCTCACAAAACACCAAAAATATATGAATAAATAACACCTGGGGTTCCGGGCTGTTACATTGTAGGCTTCAAAAACAAATTGTGGATATGAACAACCTTTTCGCCATTCTGAATCTGAACATTAGAAGACTTTGACACACAAACTTTTGGAGTTTGGTAAATCCGAATTTCTTGAAGAATTGGCTTTCTGTAAGGAATCATTCCTTCAAAGATATCATCTGAACACAACATGTTATTGTTCCAATTGAACAAAATGTCTTCACTTTCACGATTTCAGATGAATTTCTTTGAGATTCGTCTTCTGACGTACCATATTCGGAATGTAACTCATCTGAAACACATGAACCACTTGATTCCCCCTCAACAAGAACATCTGGAGTCACTTTTTATTCAGAAACTTGAAGAACAACATGAATTTCTTCTTTTTCTTTTTCAGCCCTTTTTATCTTCAACATATGTTTATGTTGCCGATCTAAATGTTCATATATAATACGAAATTGTTCTACTATTCTCTCTGTCTCTCTTAACTCATGGTTATTAACATATGAGTATCTATATATTTTCTTATCAACAAGAAGATTATACAACTCAGGAATATCATTCAACCTAGATCGACCAGTGATTTGTAACATGGTCACTTTGTTCACACCATAGATTGGTTTATTAACCTTTAATCTAAGTTCTAAAATGGAGTCAAACAATAAATTCATTTTATCCAATAGATTTTCAACAAACGATAGAACTTGAAGAGAGAGAAAGTAGATCTAATAAGATTCTAGAGAGAGAAAAAAGGATCTAAAAGAGTTTTTTGTGAGAGAAAACAGACCTGAGATGGTTTTTAGAGAAATAAAGTAGATCTGAACACGAAAATTCAAATAAACACGAAATTTTCTTCTAAATGTCTTCCATAACACGATTCTAGAACAAATCAGATGAAATAATGAGTTGAAAAAAACAGACCTGAACAAGATTTTACAATAAAAACAGGGTATACGCTTTTTCTTTTCAAAAAACTTACAAACTTGAAGAACAAGGCGAGATTCAAGATAATATATCGCCATAAACAAGATCGATTCTTGCAAAAATCGATGAGATCTACAAGAACTTGCTCTGATACCACTTGTTAGAAATAAATTTGAGATGATGAATGGGGAATATCAAGAACAATCAAGAATCAATCACCAACATATGCAAGTAATCTGATAAAGGTTTTTCTTTTATTGATTATGAGATGAATGTATAGAGAAAACCCTAATCTGGTCAAAAGCTTACACCAAAAGTTAACATAATGATTATTTATAGGGAAGAATAAAGATATACTCTAAATATAAAATCTATGCCTAATATAAAATCAATGCGTTAGAAGAGCCCGATTAAGAACTTTCACTATAAAGGCACCGTAGGGAATCAGAAAAAGATTAACCCTAAAAAGGCTTCCCTAAATAACCAAATATGTCATATCAGTTTCAATATCTCAAATACTCAATATATATATATATATATATATATATATATATATATATATATATATATATATATATATATATATATATATATATATAGTGATTATCCTTACCAAAATAAAAGATAATTATCATTTAATTAGATAATTATTGCCTTATGTGATAAACCTTAATTATTTGAATTATTTGATCAATTATCTTGATTGAAATTGGATTAGGTCAAAATTTAGATAATCACCAAATTAATTGTTTAATTGTTTATTTGAATTTTGATCTAGATAGTTTTGAAATGTTTCAAAACTTGCCATCAAGTTTTGGAATTTAAATTTTTTATTAAAAGTTTAATTTTTAAATAATTAAATTTGAAACCCTAGAATTTTACAAGTTTAAAATTCACCTTATACTATTATAATATTATACGAATAATTATTATATATGTATAAGATAAATGCTAGTCTTACCGTTAGTAGTCCTCATTCACGAAATCGATCTATAAGGGGGGGGGGGGTATAAGGTTATGGCCTATAAAATGGTTGTTTAATGGGCGTCCACTCTCACCTACCGCTTCCTTGATTGGTGGAGGGTCGTTAGTCAAACAGGTAGGATAGGGCAACCAATTCCTCATTAAAAGTATAATGATTATATAAAGTGACTAAATGTTTTTATAAAATTCCCAATTTTAGTTACTTTAAGAAAAATGTGAATTTGATGCTATTCCATGAAATTACACTTTGTACCCTTGTTAAGATGTTAGTGGAGGGTGTGTGGTTAACTGACACACTAATTTGGCTCAAAGAAAAAGTGGCAAAGGGTGACTCGATGTTTGTCATAGATCAATAGAGCGTGTGTGGCTAATCGGCAAATTGAATTGGTGACTGTAACATTGGTGGCACCATGTACATTTGCATGGTTATTCACACCTTGTTTGTGATCCTCGGTATCCCAGTCACAAACTTGAAGGGCATATCAAGATTTAAACATGCCATTAAAAAGATCAATGAATCTTAAAAGATCTAGGAGTTTTCAATACATTTAAAAATTAATTCCTTCTGTTTTTCAAGGTGGAAATTAGTGAATCGTCATTCACTTACCTTCAAATTATTTGTTGTTTAGATTACGCCATCCCTCTTCTAAATTGCATATAATGTTGTTGGATCCTAGCCCTGATTTCTCATTTGGGTGTTTAATTGGGGATTCTTATGTAATCAAACTTTATCTCTTTTCCTTTTCAGATGTCTAACTCGAACAACAACAACACTTCAGGATCTACCTCATCCGGCTCATTCTCACTCATAAACTTGTTTAAGAGGGTGATCTTCGATGGGACCAATTTCAATGATTGGATCTAGAACATCCAAATGGTTACCCGCTATGAGGACAATGAGTATGTCCTAGACAAGGAGCTAAAGGAGGTGAACGTCAACATTGCTACTCCTGAGGAGATCGCTGCCTTCGAGGTCCACGAGCGAGATGCTACAAAATTCCATTGCATTATACTCGCGACAATGACTGCAGAACTCCAAAAGTCCTACGAGGACTACTGTATGAGATACACTAGGATTTGTTGGACCGGTACCACCAGAGTGCCAGGCAAGAGAGGTATGAGATCATCACTTCGATGATGACGACCAAAATGAGGGACGGAGAGTCTGTCACTACTCATCTGTAGAAGATGCAGAGATATGTTGACCGCCTGCTGAAGTTAAATGTTAACTTCGATGAAAAGCTGGCGGTTGATATCATTCTCCAGTCACTGCCACCCTGCTTCAACCAGTTTCGCATGACCTACCACATGAACAAATAGGAGGTCATATTGTGCAAGCTTCAATGCTTGTTGAGGACTGTTGAGAGAAACCTCAAGAATAAATATTTTGCATAGACTCCCGCTATAGCTGCCCCTATCTTGGCTATTGGTTAGGGGAAGGGTAAGAAAAGGAAGGCTCCTTCCAAGAGCCACCACAAGGGAAAGTCCCATGATGGCACCTCTTCTAGTGGCACCGAGGCTGGTCCCATTGCATCCACCTCCAACCCAAAGGATGTAGTGTGCTACTACTACCATGAGAAAGGGCATTTGAAACGAAGCTGCCCGAAGTATCTGCAAGGTATCAAGGATGGGAAGATCAAGCCATCCTTCGCATGTATTTATACTATTTAATCTAATAACTCATCCCATGTAATTTCTTTGGTTCTTGATACAAGATGTGGTTTTCACATTTGTTCTGATTTGTAGGGCCTAAGAAGAAATAGGGATGTGGAACATGGGAAGATAAACTTGATCATGGGGAACAGAAGATCGTCGCTTGTCACCAAGATTGGAGTTTACTCTTTAGTGCTTAGTAGTGGGTTAGGACTAGAGTTGAATAATTGTTTCTATTATCCAGAAGTGGCAAGAAACATCATTTCTTTTCATGGTTTGTATAGACATGGATTTAGATTTTCGTTTGATGATGAAAATGGTTCTATTAATGCTTTCTTAGCATTGCCTTGTAATGGAATATATGAAACTGTGATGGTTGTAGACAACTTAGGAAATGATGTGTTGCATATTGACTCTTCCAATAGTTTGGGCAAAGCATGCTTATGGCATTGTCGTCTTAGACATGTGAACAAGAAACGTATAGCCCAACTTCAAAAGGATGGAGTGTTGGAGTCATTCGACCTTAGGGACGATGACGTGTGCGAGTCTTGTTTACTTGGAAAGATGACTAAGTCACCCTTCACAAGTACTTGTGAAATGGGTGAGGGTTTATTGGATCTCATACACACCGATGTGTGTGGGCCCATTAGATCCACCGCAAGGGATGAAAACCGCTTCTAAGTGACTTTCACCGATGATTATAGCAGATATGGGTATATCTACCTAATCAAGCACAAGTCAGAAACCTTTGAAAAGTTTAAAAGAGTTTAAATAGGAAGTGGAGAATCAGCTGGGCAGGAAAATCAAGATGCTTCGATCCGATCGAGGTAGAGAGTACCTTAGTCTTGAATTCCACGACTACCTTAAGGAATGCAGAATTGTTTCACAATTGATGCCACCTAGGACACCGCAGTGGAATGGTGTGGCTGAGAGGTGTAATCGAACCTTGCTAGACATGGTTCGTTCCATGATAAGTCGTGCTTCGCTACCTATCTCATTCTGGGGGTATGCCTTAGAGACTGTTGCCCATATCCTTAACTTAGTCCCTACAAAGTGTTGGATTAGATGTCTAAGCCCATAACTATTATCGGTATGTACTTGATCTGAGATTAGCGTGGTCCATTTGGGATACATATCATCAGGACAATTTGTTAGGATGGACTCTTGAGAGAAGGTCATATATGATTTATTAATATATTATAAGTACTAATATATTAATATGAAATCATATGGTTTTAATTAGTATTGATCAAGAATTAATTTGGAATTGATTTAGTGATAAAAAAGAGACTAATTAAATATATGGGGACTAATTATGTTAATTAGTAATATTTATATGTGTTGGGCTTATGATCCACATTGGACCAACTTTATGTATGGATACATAAAAAGTTGGGCCACATGAACCATGGATCATAAAAACCATGGGTATGGCTTTGGGTTTTACCCATGACTCTTAGAATTCAACACATATAAATACATATATGATGACCTAAAAACCGCCAACCCTAGTGTGTGGGTGCATGCTCTTGGAGTTCATGAAGGTTTTAGAGTGCATGGAGATTCTCTCTCAAGTCCTACCTTTGTCCTTGATGTGTTGTGATTCCACTTGAGGCTTCCACACCATTGGGGCTAAGCTCTTAAAGCCAAATGCATCAAGACTTCCAGCCATATGAAAAGGTATGATACACTAACTAGTATATTGTGTAGTTTACATCTTTATATGCTAGTTATAGGCTTAATACCTTGGAAAGTCATTTTTGCATGTATAATAGAGAAAACATAGATCCAAGGTATTTTGGGTTGAATGAACACCATAGGAGTGTTAGAATGCTCAAACCCCAACAATGGTATCAAAGCCTAGGCTTGTTTTCAATTATACTTGATGCAAATTGCTAAAAAATCCTAAAAAAAAATCGATTTTATGCTTTTCTGGACAGTGGACTCGCCGAGTCCATGCAAAAATTCATCCAACTCATCGAGTTGGTTCATGAACTCAACAAGTTGGACCCCCAGATAGCATACCTTCGAGTTTTAAGGTTGGAATTGGTCTAGAATCATTACCTTAAACTGTTTTGGACTTATAAAACCTGTTTTTGATGTGGTAATGATCATTCTAATCCAATTCAAAAGACAATTTTCAAAAGTTTCATGTTTTGTATTTGTTTAATGATTAGGCTAATTACATGAAAATTGCTTGATTTGAATTGTCTTGTTCATATGAGTTTAATCAAGATTATGAATATTGCTAGACATGTCTGTGATAGTCGTTTTCAATCAAAATTAATCAAAAAGTTATTTATAATATATGTTTTTGTAACTTGTCCTCAAGTTATATGAAAAGTCTCATTTAAAAGTTATTAAAACCATAGGTTAAGAAACATGAAGATTCTTTTTGTCATAAATAGTTTTATGAACTCCATAACTTGTCCTTAAGTTATGGATGTTCAAGAGTCTCTTCACTAAAGTTTTTTAAAACCTTAATTAAACTCATAAGTTATGAAAATCTAAGAGTTTCAAAAAGTTTCAAAACTTTTCCTCATGTTTTGGAATTTCCAAAGTTACCTCCCTATGTATACTTTAATTCCAAATTAAAGATTAGAATATTAAAAGTTTAAAATTCAACCTTATACTATCATAATATTAAAAGTTAATGATTATATATATATATATATATATATATATATATATATATATATATATGTATGTATGTATAAGACTAAATTCAATCTTACCATTAGTAGGTCTCATTTAAGAAGCCGGTGTCTAAGGGGGTATAAGGTTACTGCCTATAAATTGACAGTTTAATGGGTGTCCACTCTCACCCACCGCTTCCTTGACTGGTGGAGGGTCGTTAGCCGAACGGGTAGGAAAGGACTATAATTCTCCCTTCATTAAAAGTATAATGATAAATACTAAGTAACTAAACACTTATAAATTCCCAATCTCAGTTACTTAGGAAAATGTGAATTTTGTGCTAACCCATGAAATTATACTTTTCACCCATATTAAGTCGTTAGTGGATTGTGTGTGGTTACCCGACACACTAACATGGGACTGACAATATGTGGCAAAGGGTGAATTAAGTTTTATCATAGATTGGTAGAGCATGTGAGGTTAACTGCCACATCGATTGGGTGGTAAAATTAAGGGTACCAAGTCAATTTTCATGGTTATTCACACCTTGTTTGTGATCCTCGACATCCCAGTCACAAACTTGAGAGGACACAATCGAGATTTAAACATGCCATTGAAAGTTCAATGAATCTCAAAAGATCTAGGTGTTTCAAATCCAATTAAAACTTAATAATTTATTTTGTTTTTCATGGTGGAAATTGGTAAATCGTCATTTACCTACCTTCAAATATTTTGTAGCTTGGATTACGACATCCCTCTTCCAAGTTATAAAATAGTTTGTTAGGTCCTAGACTTAATATTTCATATTGGGTGTTATGTTACGGACTTAAATCAACTAAAACTTGAATTTCTCCCTCATAGATGTCTAAGCTCAAACAACTATGGTCTTCCTCATCCTTTTGCAAAAAGCTTTCCTGAAGAAGATGATATCCCAAATGGCAATCAAGGTGAAAGATCAATCCCATTGTTGTGCATTAATAGAACTAGACATCATACTTGACTTCCTCCACCTCTTCCAATATTTCTCCCTAACCCACAAGTTCAAGGTCACTCGATCCCTATTTGGCAAGCAAAGTCTATATGTTATTACATCTTCGAGATTAAGTCACATATTGGCAAGCCGGGAGAGTTGGGTGTCAAAGTCTTAAGGAAGTTGACTATTGACTGGGTTCTTGAATCACTTTCTATGTCATATAGTGAGTTCTTTAAGGACTACTATGTAATAGACTATGACATGACCCTTAATGATCTTACCTACTTGCTTGATGCTGCTGAATCAGCAATGATTTGGAGCATTGGTAAAGAAAATTTTATTAGAAGATCAACTTCCCGAACTTCCATGGACATTGATAATGGTAACATTGGATATCCAAAAAAGCTCTCTTCCCAATGGGAATGGTTCGTCCATAGTCAAATCGGTTGACCAAATGGTAAAGAGAAAGGCTAAGTCTGAGATAGTCCCATTACCAAATAGTCTATATGTTTCCATTGCCAAGAGAAGGGACATTGGTTGCAAAGCTACCTGGTTTAACTGAAAGATCATAAGGATGGTAAAGTCAAAAAGGGTTTGACTCTACTTCAGGTAAAGTCCACTATCTAACTCTATTAAGTTCCTATTTGGAGATTCTTAATACATGATTTAATGTAATTACATTTTGATGTTTTGTAGAATCAAAGAAAGGTAAGGAAGCTTAAAGAAAGAGTAAGTTGATTCTGATCACGAATAGATGGATTTCGATCGCATGGTTCGATTATCAGAATTTTGAGCTGCTGCTTAAGAGTTATGATATATTGCTTAGGAATAGATAAAACCATGTTTTCTTATGTATTTGCATTGTAAGGGTAAGTTTTTCCACAAGTTTTAAAATAAAAGAAAAGTTTTGATTTTATTTATTTCAAATATCCTTACAATGGCATTTGTGAAAAAATGTCGTTTATATGATTTTGTTGATAACAATATTGGAAAATGGATTTCAGTCTTTCATTTGTGATAGTGTCATAATTTACCAAATAAAGAAAGATTCTCATCACCCGAGTTTCAGATGGATAGAAACTTGGAATCATGCAACTTGTATTGTATGATGAATGAGAATTTTCATCTTTGTTAAATTAAGACTAATTCCTTATTCACATGTACATGTGAGACAAGTGAAGGAATAAAGGATCGGGTACATTAGGTTGTGCACTGATCAGGTCCACTTCAAAGGCTAATAAAGTTAGTCATTATGATTCACTTAAGTTTAGTAAATATGGTTATTCTTACAAGTTTAAGGGTGATTCGGAAAAATTGGAAAGGTTTGAATGATTGGCAGAATGAATAAGAAGAATCAAATTAGGCAGAAAGATAAATGTTTCTCCAATATGAAGAGATGGGAGAGTACTTGAGTATCCTGTTTTATGATTATCTTAGTGATTATGGAACCATATCACAATTGATCCTCTAAGAAATCCTTAGTACATTATTTTGGCTAAGGAGAGGAATCGTGAAGTGTGGAAATGGTCAAATCAAAAGATAAATCATACTTCGTTCCAAAACAAGTCTTAGAGTCATACTCTAAGATTGTAACTTGAGTGACATAATTTTTAGAAAGGTTTATAACACTTATCAAATGTAGAGTAACATGTTTCTTACTCTTGTACATTTGAGATTTGTAAGTTGTGATGTTTTAGGTAAGACAAAAACCAACCGAGACCAATTGTTAAAAGTGTTTATCTTGATAAGAATCCACACTAACTCTTGAATAATTTTTTTGTTTTGTCCATCCTAACAAATTGTCCTGATGATATGCAGCCCAAATGGACCATGCTACTCTCGGGTTAAGTACATATCGATAATAGTTATGGTCTTAGACATCCAATCCAACAGTCGCCCAATCAGATAAGTCTAAAACTATTATTGCAAGTACGAATTCATAACCCGACTAGCAATCGTAACCCTTAAAGCCACTGTTGAACTCTGAACAAATCAAATGACGCATCCATTAGATAAGTGATCATATATTCCTCCATTCTAGATATCATATGGACTGAGACATGGATTATAATCATTCTCTCTGTCCATTTGTTGTTTCCCAATTTTCTATTTATGAGAACTGACTAATTGAACAAATCAAATTAGTCCAGGCTTGGCCAAGCACTCTGGGGTGTCATCACTAAATCATCGAGGGGCCTATAGATATCACTTTTATCCTTATGAGGTAAAAGGAATGGATAAACATCGACTCATATGCTTTTTCTACTACTTGTTGAATCATACACAAAGGCACATTTTATAAAATCAAGTTACCAATGCATTTACGTACAATCAATGTATAACCAACTCATAGGCAACAAGTCATATCTCTACGTTTGAAGACTTATATGATATTACCGTCTCACGATCACTCGAGATAAATTCCATGAAGTGATACCAGTGAGCGTGGGTTGAATCTAATACTCAGAACTTATGATCACTCATGCTTATCGTAGCACCACTTTGTCCAACATCTTAGACCTCTACAAGCCAACCCATGATAATCTTGATTCATATCTACTTCCAACATATGACCGACTGTGGATGGTTTGAATAACTTAGTCATTCAGGAAGAGCGACTTAGTTATTCTGGAAGTCAAAACATGCAAAGTGAAACACAAGAATAATCGAATCCAATATCGTCTCAGAACTTATGATTATAAATAACACATCTTTTATTTATCACCATATTGAGTACCCATCATTCATTTCATACTGTTTCAAACTATCAACTTTATACTAGAATTAAAACAATAGTTGTCCCATGCTCCAAGCATGTACACTATGGATTTTTCTAAACACTAGTCATGCCATACACCATGTATGCACACTATGTTTTTCCAAACATTAGTTATGCCATACACCAAGTATGCACACTAAGTTTGTCTATGATCTTTATTCTGTGAAATAGATCGATTGAACATAATTCCAGTGATACTCATTTCAAAATCCCAAATCGTTACCGCAAATGCAAGAATTCCAAATTCCTACCATTTACCTAAATTTGTTTGATTGTAAACTTATATGCATTGGTCCTCTTGTAATGATTATGCACAATGATCTTTATTCTGTGAAATAGATCAATTGAACATAATTCCAGTGATACTCATTTCAAAATCCCAAATCGTTACCGCAAATACAAGAATTCCAAATTCCTTCCATTTACCTAAATCTATTAGATTGTAAACTTATATGCATTGGTCCTCTTGTAATGATTATGCACAAAGTCACAAAGACTTGTCAACAGACATTACAGAGTATTCCAATGGAGACCAACTCCATGGAATTGAATTCTCATATTCAAAGTTCATTGCCTTTGAACATTCTTCCTGCATTAAGTTTCCTTATTTACACAGATTTAATGAATAACTTCCACCTATGGGAACATTTCCATATTCCCCTTTTGACTTTTACTCCTGAACAAGATTTGCCTCTTTTCAGAATATGTCAATATGATCCTTCCAACATTAACACTATACTTCCAACTGTCCCTAAGCAACCAATCTTTGGTAAACCTTAGATTGTCCTCAACAACTCCTGAATCAAATTAATCATATCTAGTTCTAGTACTTTTTCCTTCTTAATGCTCTGGGCATTTGGAAAGATTTAGAACAGATGAATATTATAGAACATGCAATCGATCCTATATCTAAAGCATACAGGACACGATTCATAAAGACATGATAGTAGACCAGTCTTTTGCTATAATATTTCTATTTCAATTTTCCAAGTTCTCATAACTCAGATTATGAAAAGGGATGTCGTAATCATAATCGAATTTTAGAACACAAATAATGGACCCATATATAGAATTTCCTTATGTTGATCCATTCCAACATGAAATTCATATATATATATATATATATATATATATATATATATATATATATATACATATACATATATATATCTATATATATATATATATATATATATATATATATCCTTGACTAAATATGACTAAAACCTCAATCTAAGCTTTTAGAATTGAAGTGAAGTATAATTTGCTCTCCCTTAATTATAGCAAAACAACTTTTTCCCAATTGAAACCTTTTGTTTCCTATAATCAACATTGCTAACTTGCAACACTTCTTATAATTATCATGCTCCCACTTGCATGATGATTATTAGCATGAAGCTTATGCTCCCACTAGCTTTGACATGTACTTAGAAATCTACTGGACTTCTAGAAATCAATACTTTATTGACCTTCTTACCAAAGTTCATATTTCTGATACGAGATGCTTTGGTAAAACTTTATCAAAAATCATACACCTTTCCATAGATAGCACACATGTGTTTCTAAACAATTTCAGAACTATGAAAAGGGATGTCGTAATCATAGTCTCAATTGTTTAGACCTTTTCCATTTCTCACAAGTCCATGTTAGTGTTCCGGTTAACCACACACGCTCCACTAACGACTTTGAGAATGAAAATATCATAATTGTTGTCTAGTTAAAATCTACTTAGTGAAAGCGTTTCCTCACCATCATTTTCATGACTCAGAGAGAAACCTTATGACACTTAGATTTTCTGGTGTATGTGTTCCTATCCATGTGAATTTTTCAAAACCATAAACACAAGACAAGGTTAGTGACAAATCCAAACTCTTATGGATTGAATTTGTGCAGTCTTAACTTCTTGCCATCTGGCAGCACAAGGGTCTGCCATTGCTTCCAAGTTGTTATGCAACCAATTGAGAACTCTCAGAACTCATATGCAAAGCTAACTTTAACTGGAATGGGCACATAAATAGGAATATGTCAACACGATAGGTTATAAACCTCAAGTCGTGTGCTAGTGATAAACTATAGGTTTTTTCCTTTTGATTAGATCTAGAAGCTTTTTTCAAGATCTTTAAGACTCTCACTGCCCTCTTGACATATAAGACTCACTTGCCAAATATTCAAGAGATGGTGCAGATTCTTTATCAAGACAAACACTTCACACAATTGGCCTTAAGTTGGTCTCTGTTTTATTCAAAACATCACAACTTACCAATTTCAAATGTACAAGAGTAGGACACTTTTACTCTTACATTTGACAAGTGTTATAAACCTTTCTTTAACATATGTCACTTAAGTTACAATCTTGGAGTATGACTCTAAGAATTGTTTTGGAATGAAGTATGACTCATCTTCTTGATTTAACCACTTCAAAAATTCATGATTCCTCTTCTTAGCCATAAGAATGCACTAAGATGTCCTTAGATATCACACCCCAAAAATGGAACAGCGGAAACATTCGGGGGTGGAGGACATCATGTTTATTATCACAAGACATGCGTCATAGTAAGCAAGTAATGAACAACCATTTAATTATAAAGGAAGTGTTTACAATGTGTGTGTTCACAAAACATAGAATACATAAGCAAATAACAAAACAAGACTTGAAGCTGCTATGCTCCATCTTCTAAATTCCAAGCACGAGTACCTGTCTACTAGTCTCCTGAGAATACAAGTTATTTGAAAAAGTTTATCAGCAATTAAGCTGGTGAGTTCATAAGATTTTAGTGATGTAAGTAAGTTGTAGAAAGTTGTTGAAAAATGTAGTAAGTTATAAGTTATGTTTAGAAAAGTTCTCCCGTTCCTCCAGAAAATCCTATATTTCCTACTTTAATATAATGTAAGTAAAATAGGCTCTATAATCCTTTCTATGAGTACTAAATGGATACAAGTTATATAAGACTCAAAGTAAATAAACAATCGACAATGCGCATCTGCCCTAAGACGGAAAACACACCTCCCATTGTTTGTTTGATCATAGTTGTAAATAACCCTGGTGTATACACTTGTTACTCATGGAGTTAATTGTAATAGTTCCTTTATATTTAATAAAAAGATTCTTTAAGAAAACCCTTATTTATTATAATAAAATGGTGACCACAGTGATTACTTCTATAATCACTTAGTTTATACTGGATATATATAATCTAATCTCGAATAGATAGTTAATTGTATGAATCTGCCCTAAGCCCACAACCAAACAAGGAACAGGAAGAAAGGCGGAAAGCACACATCCAACTACCTATTGGGTATTAATGATATGTAACCATGATGTATAAATGAAGGTATCATAGAGTTAATCACCAAAGTTCCTTTAAATTTATACTGGTTTAATAAAATGGATTAAACCTTGTATTGGGAAGTTCTAATTTTTGAATACCAAAAGTTCTTATTTGAAATGTATATTTTTGTACTAGAAAACTGTGTATCGAATTAGTGTCCTATGACTTGACCCATACTTGGTACCCTTATGATGACTTAACATATACGAAGCATATATGTATCTAGAATCAAATAGATAATAGACTGGGTGAATCCGTTCCAAGACCACAACCAAACAAGGAACAGGAAGTGAAGCGGAGAACACACATCCTATTATTTGTAGGATCCTATTGATATGTAGATCCTTTGATGTATACATTAAGGAATCATAAGGTTAGCATTATGGTCACATTCTACTAAAAGTAATCTTCTACCAAGGCATCAAATGTGATGTATGAGTATAAAAATGTAAGTTTTTCCCTAGTTTATAACTATCTTAACTCAAAATAGTTTGTATTTGACTTTCAAGTGTAAAAATGAAAGTTTTTCACATTCATGTTCTAGTATGTATGTATTAGTGTAGTGTATGTCCTCCCTGACTCTCGGCATAGTATGTTCTTTAGTATAGTATTTAGTGTGTGTGAATAGTATGTACTAGTGTAGTGTATGTCCTCCCTGATTCTCAGCATAGTATGTACTAGTGTAGTGTATGTCCTCCCTGACTCTCAGTATAGTATGTATTGACTCATGTATGAACTGACTCTTGTATGTTTAATAGTATTAGAAATAATGAATAGTATGTTCCTAAACTATACCTATTATAGTTTACTAATGTTCTACTTAAACTAGATATTGAAAAGACTCATTTATCAACTAGGTTATGCTTGTACTTTAAAAATGGAGTTTTGTCAAACTATAAAGCAACATAACTTAAAAAGAGTATTGAAATGTTTTGATCACTCATAAAGGACATAAGCAATCCTTTGAAAGATGTATATAACAAACATTTTACACAATTATAATTGTGTTCAACTTGTATTCCCCCTTAACGCATTTAAAACAGTTAAAAGATTCATTACGGGTATGAACTCACCTGATGTGGGTGTTTCAACAAATACACGCGTAAGGATAAGAAGTTCCATAAATGAAGTCCCGAGACAAAATAAGTCCTAAATGACATATAATGGTATGAATATAGTGTTTATAAGTAACTATATGAAAGGAAACACCTTTCGGGACTAGGAATCACTTTAACCCAGTTGGAATCACATGTGATTGGACTAAGGAAGGTGGAATGACTCTAACATGAGTTTAATACCATGGGCTTACCGCCCAAAGGAGTTTACAGCCACAAACTCATTGTCAAAGACGTATATGAGTGTGCTTTAAGGCTAGGGAAGCTTGAGGGACATTTGCTCTACACAAGGATGAGAAAGGTAAGCCAATGGAGAGTGTTGAGGTGTTTACGGCCCAAGGAGTTTACTCCTGGCCTTAAACTCTCTAAATGGTCACATTTAGGTTCTTAAAGGTAAGGAGTCTCAAGGGTTCAAGTGTTCTAAGGTTTAGCAAGAGTCTAGATGTGTTTAAGGTCCAAGACTTGACCTTAATTGGAGTTTACGGCCAAAGGTGTTTAATCTTGGGCCGTAAACTCTCTAAATGATGAGTTTGGTGATGGTTCCAGGTCTTACAAGGCACATGGAAATGATCTAGCCTCAAATCCAATCCTTAGGAAGCGTTTAGGGCTCAAATGGCACCTTTATAGGGGTTTACGGCCATGGGAGATGGCTTGGCCGTAAACTCCTTTTGGTATTGTGTTTTTGATGTTTTTAAGTCTCTAAGCATGAGTCTTAACTAGATATCAAGTGTAGGGAAGAGGAGTTACGATATAGAGGCTTGAAATGGTTGATTTTGGCCAAGAACACTAGTGTGTGTTCTTGGTGTTTTTTGAAGATCTAAGAAAACATGATTTCCATGGATGAATCATGAGGATGAAGCTAGTTAAGAAGGACTAACAACAAACTAGAGTAAGAACACTTACACTTTTGAAGAACTAGGATGAAAAGCTGGATGATACTTGAGAGAGAACTCAAGTGTTCTTGAAGTGGAAATGAACTAATGAAGGAGGTTGAAGAATATGAGCCTATATAGGGGAGTTTACGGCCCTCCTTGATTTTACGGCTGTAAACTCAAGTCCGTGAGGCTGTGAACTCTCCTTGATGAGGTTAAGGCTGGATTAGTTCTACAGTGTCTCTAGCAGGTACTTCCTAACAATTATTCCTTAAGTGTACTAGGTTCAATCTCCTTAGATTGACTTTCAACAACGTTAGAACTCATTACAAATTAGTCTGACACTCAGTTGAGTTGACTGACTGGGCTTTCAAAGCAAAAAATTTCAGGTTGTCACATCACCCCCCCCATTAGATGGAATTTCATCCCGAAATTAGCTTTCTTACGGTACTATTAGGGTTGCGCTCCTCTGATTTGCAGAATACTCACTCGTAGACCTGGCAATTTTGCCCTAGTGTTCATAATAGGATTCATACTTGATCCATCTGTCATTACTTCGTGTATACAAGTCATATATAATTAGGATTAGTAAGATGGTCGGATGTGCGACTCTGCCCCAGGTCCACAACCAAACAAGGAACATGAGATAGGGCGGAAACACACATACTAGATCTGCGTAATCATAATCATATACCACCCTCTCATATACACTAAATAGTGATAGGTGGGCTGTCTTTGTCCTTAGCCTTTGTGCTCAAACTTGGTCTGTTGGACAAGTGGTATTTCGTGACGGTCTGCGGACATATGACGACAAGGCTTCGGAGGACAAAGTACCCTTCGCACGAATACTTCGGGGTTTAGAATACAAAAGATAAAACTGGCGTTCAGGTCGGACTGTCGATACGAATGACGAAGGTTCCGAGAATTTGACGGTCGTTGCGATAGAAACATATGAACTTAGTATGGTGAGGACCACGCCAACTCATGACGAATGTTAGTAATGGACTCTTTACTGAACAAAGTTTTGGGCGATTATGAAAGAAACGTCTGTTATATGATGATGTATCCCTAGTGTGTTCAACAATGTACTCCTAGTGTGTTCGACAATGTATTCCTCGTGTTCGAAAATGTACTCTTTTGTAAATGTCCTAGTGCTTTCTGTTTTCCCTAGATGTTAACACTCCTATGTATCATACCGCTATGCACACATACATACTAATGAAAGTGCTATGATAACTGGTGATGATACTTAATATCATGATCCTCCTCGGTACCACTACGATCGCCTGTCATATACAAGTTATGAATATTTAAGATTAACAAGACAGTCAATTGTGTAACCCTGCCTCAATCCATGACCAAATAAGGAACAAGAATTAAGGCGGAAATACTCACTCTATATCTGCAACATCTGAGTTATTCACAACCCTGATGTATATGCTTAAGCCATCATAGCTGCTCTAAACGGATCTTTTAGTTCTCTTGAATACTGCGATCTACTTCCATATGTGAGTTATTATATTTACTTTTAAGTGTTTTCCACAAGTTTTAATATTAGATATAAATATAGATTTATTTTATTTTTAAGCAATTACTAAGTCGAAAACGTACCACCGCTAGGAGGCGACTCCGGGGTTGATTCTCCTGTGGTGATCATCAGAATGCGTCTGTCTGCGCCTAAGTTCTTTGTTACCGGGCAGTCCCTCTGATAGTGTCCAGTCTCACCACAGCCATAACAAGATTGGTTTTCTTCAGCTCCTGGGACTTGGGAGATCGGTTGAGCCGGTGCCCTGCATAAACGGACGGTGTGTCCCCTTCTGTGGCAGTTCAGACACTGCATTTCCCGGCATACTCCGATGTGGTGATAGTTGCACTTTCCATACTTTGGGAGGGTTCCAGCATACCTACTGGCAGGTGCTGAAGCAGCAGGCGTTGTAGCGGCATATATCGTACTCGCTTGTTGCTCTTGTGGGGGTTCATGTGTTGTTCGCTTCTTCTTCCTCTTGTTCCCCGACTTCTGATTATAGTCCTTTCCCTTTGATGGCTCGGGAACGAGGACTTCTACACCATGACGGGCTCCATGGTCAATGATTCATTGGGCCAGGAATTTGGTGCTATCAAATGTGGCTGGGTTAGAAGACAGTTCATTTCCTTGGGTCGGGGCAGTCAGAACCCAGATGTACCTTTCTATCTTCTTGCTCTTCCGGGGTAACCATCCCGGGGCATAATGCTGCAAGGTCCCTAAACCTGTCAGTGTAGGTCACTATGTCTGAGTCGACCATGGTGAGCTCCCATAGTTCTTCTTCCAGTTTCTGAACTTCACCCCTCCGGCAGTACTCTTCCAGCATCAACTCTTTTAGGTTTTCCCAACCTATTGAGTTAGCCACCAATAGGGTCAGTGACTTAACATGGTTGTTCCACCATGTTAGCACTCTGTTGGAAAAGGTGCAGGCAGAAAACTTCACTTTGCTCCCTTCTAGGCACGAACAGATTTCGAAGACCGAATCTGTTTTCTCGAACCATCGCATCAAAGCGATAACTCCACCATTTCCATTAAAGGAAATGGGTTTGTAGTTTATGAAGTCCTTGTAGGAGCACTCTCTCAAGCACACAGGGACCTCATTTGTAGTAGCATGAACAGGTGTTCCACCTCCGCTGGAACTGGTAGGATGATATTGAGCCATGGTTGTTGCCACAGCGACAGCTACTGCCGCATTTAGAGTTGCCGCATCGATTTGTGGAGGGGGTGTTGGAGTTATTTGAATAGTGCGTCTGATCGATCTTCGAGGAGGCATCTTTTCTAAAAGAATACAAAGATGAGACGGAATAAGTCTAGAGCAATGGACACAAGCTGATAGCTAAAAAGACTAGGTTATCCTAGTTCTAGGTGTATCGGGTCCTGACTTCCTTAGGGTTCTGGAAACAATTCATAAAAGAGTTTATACCGAATAAACTTCATGAATAGAAATGAATATCCTCGAATGAGTATCTGTTACCTGAATAACTGTTACCAGTTGCATGTAAAGAAAATAATCCTAACACATAATGTGAGCAGTGTTTCCACTAACTCATTAAGTCAACTAAGACTATTGTTTGTTAGTGTGACACATAAGAAGTTATTGTTAGTTCGGTTGATCCTTCTTTAAAACTTCTCATGAACTTGCTTTTGTTCCTCCTTGACTCTTCTGTTGTCTACTATGAGGAAGTGGTTACATCTATCTGGGTTTGTCATGCGAGAATGAATGTGACTAGAGAATCTATGAGATTTAAGGAAATTTTATGGGGTGATCCTTACAGAGTCCTTCTATAATTGTCCAATGTATACAAGTTGTATATAATTCAACATTAAATAGGCCTTCGAATAGGTGATCCTACTCCAAAACCATAACTAAATAAGAAATGGGTGGTGAAGCATAGATCACAAATTCTAAGTCTATAAGATCTCAATTATATAAATCCTTAAGAGTACACATTGCAAGATTATAGACCTATCCATAAGGGTCTTTTATGTTATCATGTAAGTTGTTTATATAGTGCCTAAAATACTCCTATAGTACTCTATCTCTATGTACTTGATCAAGAATTCTCTTGACTGGAGTTTAGGTAAGTTTTAAGACTGTTGCAACACCACATCGCTCCCAAACACATGTCGGTCACATCTCGAATGAATGTAGTTGATCAGGCTATATTGATCCTAGATATGATTACATAACTGTTCAAGTTTGACGATAGTGTTCAACCTTTAAATACT
This sequence comes from Lactuca sativa, assembly GCF_002870075.4. Classification (NCBI taxonomy): domain Eukaryota; kingdom Viridiplantae; phylum Streptophyta; class Magnoliopsida; order Asterales; family Asteraceae; genus Lactuca; species Lactuca sativa. The sequence continues at coordinate 56,805,548 of NC_056624.2, forward strand.
TTAGTTCTATTCTTCTTGTGATACTTGGTCTACATGTATAAGCAAGTAGGTATATTTTTATAATTTATCATTATACTCTTAAAATATATCATTATCCAGAGCACTTAAGCCCCCATTGTATTTATAGTTGTATATCTTTTATCAGTTAATATACTTAGTTCACTATAAACAATGCTCTAATACCAATCTGTCTCACCCCAAAACCAGAACGGCGGAAACGTTCGGGGGTGGAGGACATCATGCTTAGTATCACAAGACATGCATCATAGTAAGCAAGTAATGAACAACCATTTCATTATAAAGAAAGTGTTTATAATGTGTGTGTTCACAAAACATAGAATACATAAGCAAATAACAAAACAAGACTTGAAGCTGCTATGCTCCATCTTCTGAATTCCAAGCACGAGTACCTGTCTACTAGTCTCCTGAGAATACAAGTTATTTGAAAGAGTTTATTAACAATTAAGCTGGTGAGTTCATAAGATTTTAGTGATGTAAGTAAGTTGTAGAAATTTGTTGAAAAATGTAGTAAGTTGTAAGTTATGTTTAGAAAAGTTCGCCCGTTCCTCCAGAAAATCCTATATTTCCTACTTTAATAAAAGGTAAGTAAAATAGGCTCTACAATCCTTTCTATGAGTACTAAATGGATACAAGTTATATAAGACTCAGAGTAAATAAACAATCGACTATGCGCATCTACCCTAAGGCGGAAAACACACCTCCCATTGTTTGTTTGATCATAGTTGTATATAACCCTGGTGTATACACTTGTTACTCATGGAGTTAATTGTAATAGTTCCTTTATATTTAATAAAAAGATTCTTTAAGAAAACCCTTATTTATTATAATAAAATGGTGACCACAGTGATTACTTCTATAATCACTTAGTTTATATCGGATATATATAATCTAATCTCGAATAGATAGTTAATTGTATGAATCTGCCCTAAGCCCACAACCAAACAAGGAACAGGAAGAAATGTGGAAAGCACACATCCAACTACCTATTGGGTATTAATGATATGTAACCATGATGTATAAACGAAGGTATCATAGAGTTAATCACCAAAGTTCCTTTAAATTTATACTGGTTTAATAAAATGGATTAAACCTTGTATTGGGAAGTTCTAATTTTTGAATACCAAAAGTTCTTATTTGAAATGTATATTTTTGTACTAGAAAACTGTGCATCGAATTAGTGTCCTATGACTTGACCCATACTTGGTACCCTTATGATGACTTAACATATACGAAGCATATATGTATCTAGAATCGAATAGATAATAGAATGGGTGAATCCTTTCCAAGCCCACAACCAAACAAGGAACATGAAGTGAAGCGAAGAACACACATCCTATTATCTGTCAGATCCTATTGATATATAGATCCTTTGATGGATACATTAAAGAATCATAAGGTTAGCATTATGGTCCCCTTCTACTAAAAGTAGCCTTCTACCAGGGCATCAAATCTGGTAAAAATTTAAGTTTTTCCCTAGTTTATAACTATCTTAACTCGAAAATAGTTTGTATTTGACTTTCATGTGGTACTGAAACTTTATGAAAGAAATGGGAAAATGCAAGTAATGTAGTATTATAAATAGTACTACTGCTGTACTGATTGCCTTAAATTTGGTTATTAAGGCATAATATGATATAATGGTAACCGTACTAATTGACTAGGGAAAATCACGATGTTGTAATACATCGAACAGTAATGACATTTGTCACCCGAAGATCTACAGATCCCACTGTAGCTAGCAGTAAGGTGTATGATTTTCAATCCAGTTTACATTTATACACAAATACACGCTCTCCCTCTAGGAGATTTTGGATACAAATCGAGCCACGGCAGGTGATGCCATGCCCCGAAATAGTGGTTCACATTTCTTGTTCTAGTATATATGTATTAGTGTAGTGTATGTCCTGCCAGACTCTTAGCATAGTATGTTCTTTAGTATAGTATTTAGTATGTATGAATAGTATGTACTAGTGTAGTGTATGTCCTCCCTGATTCTCAGCATAGTATGTACTAGTGTAGTGTATGTTCTCCCTGATTCTCAGTATAGTATGTATTGACTCATTTATGAACTGACTCTTTGTATGTTTCATAGTATTAGAAATAATGAATAGTATGTTCCTAAACTATACCTATTATAGTTTACTAATGTTCTACTTGAACTAGATATTGAAAAGACTCATTTATCAACTAGGTTATGCTTGTACTTTAAAAATGGAGTTTTGTCAAACTATAAAGCAACATAACTTAAAAAGAGTATTGAAATGTTTTGATCACTCATAAAGGAAATAAGCAATCTTTTGAAAGATGTATATAACAAACATTTTACACAATTATAATTGTGTTCAACTTGTATTCCCCCATTTAAAGTATATAAACAGTTAAAAGATTCATTACGTGTATGAACTCACCTAATGTGGTTGTTTCAACAAATATGCGCGTAAGGATGCGAAGTTCTACGAATGAAGTCCCAAGACACAATAAGTCCTAAATGACATATAATGGTATGTATATAGTGTTTATAAGCAACTATATGAAAGGAAACACCTTCCGGGACTAGGAAACACTTTGACCCAGTGTTGGAATCACATGTGATTGGACTAAGGAAGGTGGAATGACTCTAACATGAGTTTACTACCATGGGTTTACGGCCCAAAGGAGTTTACGGCCGTAAAATCATGGTCAAAGATGTATATGAGGGTGCTTGAAGGCTAGGGAAGCTTAAGGGACATTTGCTCTACACAAGGATGAGAAAGACCAAGCTAATGGAGAGTGTTGAGGTGTTTACGGCCATAGGGAGTTTACTCCTGGCCATAAACTCTCTAAATGGACACATTTAGGGTCTTAAAGGTAAGGAGTATCAAGGGTTCAAGTGTTCTAAGGTTTAGCAAGAGTCTAGATGTGTTTAAGGTCCAAGACTTGACCTTAATTGGAGTTTACGGCGAAAGGGGATGGCTTGGCCGTAAAATCCTTTTGGTCTTGTGTTTTTGATATTTTCAAGTCTCTAAGCATGAGTCTTAACAAGATATCATGTGTAGGGAAGAGTACTTACGATATAGAGGCTTGAAATGGTTGATTTTGGCCAAGAACACTAGTGTGTGTTCTTGGTGTTTCTTGAAGATCTAAGAAAACATGATTTCCATGGATGAATCATGAGGATGAAGCTAGTTAAGAAGGACTAACAACAAACTTGAGTAAGAACACTTACACTTTTGAAGATCTAGGATGAAAAGTTGGATGATACTTGAGAGAGAACTCAAGTGTTCTTGAAGTGGAAATGAACTAATGAAGGAGGTTGAAGAATATGAGACTATATAGGGGAGTTTTACGGCCTTCTCGTGATTTTTCCTTCTCTCTTAGATCTTTCAGGTCGTTAGGGTAGTTTTGCAACCAATTCCCCTTCTCTTGACAATGAAAACATATAGACTCTTTGGGAATGGTACATGGGACTATAAAAAACTTAGTTTTTCCCTTTACCTTTTGGTCAACCAGGTTGACCAAGACCGATCCATTTCCATTGGGAAGAGAAAGCTTTTCTGGACTTCCAATGTTACCATTGTCAATGTTCAAGGAAGTTTGAGAAATAGACCTTGCACCCATATTTGCTTGACCATTGCGCCACATCATTTCTGACTCAGTAGCAACAAGCAAATAAGATAGATCTATTAGGGTCATGTCGTGCTGTCACATAGTAGTTCTTAATGAACTCACTATAAGACTCAGGAAGTGAATGTAAAACCCAGTCAATAGCCAACTTCCTTGGGACAATGACACCCAACATTCTCAACCTGTCAAAGTGTGACTTCATTCCTAAGACATGAGTGCACACAGGTCTTCCATATTTAAGTTTCATTGCTAGTAGGGCTTGAGTGACCTTGAATTTTTCAAGTCTTTGAGCTTGTGTGTCAGAGAGAATAAATGGAGGATGTGGAGGTAGAGAAGTATGATTTCCATGAGATTTGGGAAGATCACAGTTGTTTAAACTAGACATCTACAATGGGAGATATTCAAGTTAGTTGATTTAAAGTCCTTAATATAACACCCAATATGAAATATTAAGGCTAGGACCCAACACAATATTTTATAACCTATAAGAGGGATGCCGTAATCCAAGCTATATAATATTTGAAGGTAGGTGAATGACGATTCACCAATTTCCACCATGAAAAACGAAAGAAATTATTAGGTTTTAAATCGATTTGAAACTCCTAGATCTTTTGAGACTCATTGAACTTTCAATAGCACGTTTCAATCTCGAGTGTACCCCTAAGAACCTAAAAAGACCTTCTGAATCTCTCAGTCGTGTTGAACCCAAGACCGTAGTCTGTTCTACTCAACCTAACTCTTGTGTAAATGCCATGACCATCCAAAACACTTCTCCTCGGACTGTTTCATCTGTTTTTATTGCTAAATCTGATGGCATAATTTTTAAACCCAATCTTTCAAAAACCAATGTATCATCAAACAAATCCACAAATGCAAAGTAAACGAATTTTTCAAAATCTTCAAAGAAAAATCTTGTGTGGAAACTTAAATCTCTTATTGATGAAACAACAATTCCGAAGGATACAACTGTTTCCAACCCTTCGGAAGTCAAAGGTCCGAAGAAGACTGTCCGGAAACTCCAAGTCATTGACTATGACTACTGGATATATGAAAAGACATTAGCCTTCTGTCTGTTTCCAAAGAATTTGAAAAATACCACCCGAAAACACAAGATTGTTTCTAAGTCACAATCAAAATCCAAAGTCCATGCCTACATCCCATGGACTAATTCAGAGCTTAAAAACTCCGTTACTCACTAATTTTGTAGGCACTTTGTGCTTCGGAGCAAGAAACAACATGGTATATTGATAGTGCTTGCTCCATGCACATGATGAGGCAGAAAGACTTTCTGCAAGATCTAAAGCTTTCTCCAAACACTGGTTACGTGACATATGGCAACAACTCCAACTCCCAAATTTGTGGTTATGGAATTCTCACCAATGGAAACTTCTCTATTTCAAATGTGGCTTATGTAGCTGATCTGAAACATAATTTGATAAGTGTTGCTCAACTCACTGATTCAAATCGACGTGTGGAATTTTGAAAAAAGTACAGCTATGTAATGACTGAAGACCGGAAAGAATGCTTAATCAAGTCGCTTTGCAACAAAAACATGTACCCGCTCGACATGAAAATGATTATTGGCAAACCGCAACTCTCCCTTCTCACCAAAGCTATTTCTGACATCAGTTGGTTATGGCACCGAAGGCTCGCTAATCTAAACTTTTGGTACATGAATGATCTCATATCCAATGAAATGGTGAGAGTTTTACCTCTTCTCAAATTTGAAAATGATCATTTGCGTGCTGCTTGTGAGTCTGGTAAGCAATCGAAGAAGGGTCATCCTGTTATCATCGAAAAATCCATTTCGGAACCATTAGAACTCTTACACATTGATCTTTGCGTACCTTCCACTGTAGAAAGTCTTCACCACAAGAATACATTCTTGTGATTGTTGATTATTTCACAAGGTTCACATGGGTCTTCTTCCTACGGCTGAAATCCAAAACAGCCTTAGAGCTCATAAACTTTATCAAAGGAATAGAAGTTCTTATCAAGCTCCTAGTTAGGAGAATCCGAAGTGAAAATGGATCGGAATTCACTAATTCCACCATTGAGAAATTTCTCAATGAAAAAGGAATCGACCATAACTTCTTAGCTCCTTATACTCCACAACAAAACGGTGTAGTCGAAAGACACAATAGAACTCTTGTTGAAGTTGCTCGAGCTATGTAGAACTTCGCAAATCTACCACTCTACCTTTGGGCTGAAGACGTATCTACTGCCTGCTTTACTCAGAATCGGAGTACCATTAATCGATGCCTCAACATGACACCGTACGAAGCAATGAATGGTCGGAAGCGAACAATCTCGTTTTTACATGTTTTCGGATGCAGATGCTTCATCAAGAACAACCGTGATCAGCTTACCAAGTTCCAACCTAAAGCTGAAGAAGCCATCTTCCTCGGGTACTCCTCAAAATCAAAATCTTACAGAGTTCTTAACGGGAGAACTCGTGTTTTGGAAGAAAGCTTTGACGTTACTTTCGATGACAAGTTCATTCGAAATTCTGGCCCAACCCATATTACAACTCACATTATGGAGTCTGATGCTCTTCCAACAGGATGTCCGAACCCTCAAACAAATTCTTGAAGTTGACTTTGAAACTCTCTTTGGTCCTTTCGAAACCGCACTTGATCCAGAATACCGAACACAGCCTACTCCCAATCCAATCTTTCCTTCGGAAGTCCCTATCTCACAAAATGTCTCCGGTCCGATCCCAAGCCTCTCTCCATTTAATTCCAAACCATTTCAACATTCTCAGGTTGAGGGGGAGGATGCTCATCCCTCTCTTGAATCAAATGTGGATGGCTTCCAAGATGCAGCTGCTGATTTCAACGACTCCAATCCTATCAACATTGACGAAAATGAACATTTCTTTGAGTTCCCTTCTGATGATGATGTTAATCTCTCTGGTTTAGAAGTTCAGGGGGAGCATCATCCGCACAATCAAACTATTCAGTGGGAGAAAATCAATTCCACTGTTGATATCGGATCGACGGCTGCACAAGAACTCCCAAGGTTACACGTCTAGACAAAGGATCATCCTCCGAACCAAGTAATTGGAAACCCTAATGCTGGTGTACAGACTCGTTCTACTACAAGTATTCAAAATGAATGTCATTTCTCAGCATTTATATCCATGGTTGAACCCAAATCCATCAAGGAAGCATTAGAGCATGCTGATTGGATCACGAGATGGGTATTTCGCAACAAGCTAGATGACGCTGGAGTTATTATTCGGAATAAAGCAAGATTGGTGGTAAAAGGATTTACACAGATTGAAGGGCTCGACTAAGTTGAGACCTTTGCTCCTGTTGCACGTCTTGAAGCCATCAGAATCTTTCTTGCTTATGTTGCCCACAAAGGCTTCAAATTTTACCAAATGGATGTTAAGAGTGCTTTTCTTAATGGTGAACTCGACACTGAAGTATTCCTTTAACAACCCCTAGGTTTTGTAAATCTCTCCTTTCCAAACTACTATTACAAACTTCGAAAGGCAGTCTACAGACTCAAGCAGGCTCATCAGGCATGGTACGAGACCCTCACCAATTTTCTCAAGCGCTCCGGCTTCCAAAGAGGAATTCTAGATCCTACCTTGTTCCGAAGATCAAATGGAAAGCATCTCATGTTGGTACAAATTTATGTGGATGATATCATTTTTGGATCTACGGATTCATCTATGGTTGCTGACTTTGCTAAACTAATGATCAATCGATTCCTAATGAGCATGAGTCGGGAGTTAAGCTTCTTTCTTGGCCTTCAAGTCAAACAAACAAACAGAGGAATCTTCATTCATCAAGAGAAGTACATTTCGGAATTCCTCAAGAAATACTTAATGGACACCTGTGCCTCAGCCAAGGTACCCATGGGCTTCGAACACAAGATCTTTGCCGACCCTTCAGGTGTTTCAGTTGATGAAAAGAAGTATCATGGAATGATTGGATCCCTGCTCTATCTCATAGCAAGTTGTCTGGATATCATGTTTTCGACATGTTTGTGTGCTAGATTTCAAGTCAACCCAAAAATGTCTCATCTCTTGGCTGTGAAACAATTTTCTGATACCTCAAAGGTACAAAGAGTCTCAGAATCTGGTACACAGCAAATGAGAGCTTCCTACTTCAAGCCTATTCATATTCAAACTATGGTGGTCTTCAACTTGATAGAAAAAACACTTCTGGTGGCTGTCAATTTTTAGGTGGTCATTTGGTCAGTTGGTTATCCAAGAAACAGAACTGCATTGCACTCTCTACCGTGGAAGCCGAATACATCGCTACTTCCAGCGGTACATCTCAGGTTCTGTGGATGAAATCTCAACTCTTGGATTATGGTTACCGCTTTCAATGCATTCCAATCTATTGTGATTCTCAAAGTGCCATTGTGATTACCCACAGTCCAATTCAGCACTTAATGACTAAGCACATTGATATAAGGTACCATTTCATAAAAGATCATGTTCTAAATGGTAATATTGAACTCATTTTTGTTCCATCTGATGATGAGATTGTTGATGTCTTTACTAAGGCATTAGACAAAACCAAATTCAATGATTTTCAGAACAAGATGGGTATGATGATACCAGATCCTCAATTCTTTCAAGAGCCGTGCTCTCTTTGATAGATGTATTTGAAAGAAAATTAGTTCCGATCTCAATTTTTTTTTCTCGGAAGTACTTTCTCTCGGGATACATATGATCATTTTACTTGTCATTATTTCTAACTATCACTTGATTTTGAGTTGTATAGTTCATCCTGGTTATTTTTTATTCAAGACCACATTGACACAATGCTTAAATTTTCATCTCGAAATAAACTTCGTAATGGCATCCTAGAATTCCACTCCGGAAAGGTAGTGAATTCTACACTTCGGAATTTTAAAATTTACTCCGGAAACTTTTCTTAAATCTCACTCCGAAATGATTTCCAAATCATGTTCCGTAACCTTTTTCCAAACCACTTCGGAATTTTAAAATCATTATTCCAGAATTTTTGCTCCAGAATCACAAACCTTTTTTGGAATCGCACAGAATTTGTTACTCCGGAACCAAAACAACCATGTTCCGGACCACTTTTCAAAAAAAATTATGTTCCGGAACACAACTCCTTATCCTCCGGATCATACTCTGTTCGGAACCGCTCATTCGGAATTCCAAAGGTTAATAAGGCGAAAAGTTTTTGCAATGGTTACTCTTTAAGAAGATCCTTATCCTATCGTACTCGAATTTCGTAACATGTGCGTCTGCACGCCCCCATAAAACAACCATTTATTCGCCATTTAGGGTTTTCCATTCTAAGCTACAATCAACCTAACCTTTCCCCTCCTAGGTCAGCTCAACCCTTAAAGAAGTTACCCATTTAATGCAACCCTTTTCAAACTCGGATCCTCATCATTACCACCACTGACCCGACCCACTTCTCTTACCTATATATACCCATCGATTAATTATTTTACCTCTTTATACGCCGAATACTTCCAAAACCCTCAAATTCTCTCAGTTTTCTTCATGTTTATCAAGCTTTCATCACTCTGCAACAATGGCTTCCCATTCTTCCCCACCAAAAACTGCTCCAACCGCCTCAACTCCCAGGAAATCCATTGCTAAGAAGAAACGATCAAAAGGTTCTTCATCATCAACATCCCCTGAACCGTTTCTAAGGGACACGACGCAACTGTTTTCCCTAAATCCTGAAGATTATGACGAATCTGTTAGGGTTATGATCGAGTTTATCACGAATCATCCAATCTCTGTCCCTCTCACCAAAGTTCCCGAACCACCTCTTCCACTTCATCATCTCCACAGAGCATTCACAAGCATCAAACTTGATGACGGTGTTTTGCAGACAAAGATCATCACTGATAGGATTGTGCCTATTTTAAAGACTAGTTTTCTCAAGGCGATCGGTGTGAAAGAAAACCCCCAGGGTTTCAGAGTTCAAGAGCCTACCACTGAAGAGTTTCAGACCTTTCTAAATCACATAGGCTACAATCAAGACTACAAGTCCAAAGACTTCAAGAAATCAGCCGTCTCTGGACTATGGACAGTGCTAATGTACTTTATCATTCGAGGGCTATCCGGCAAGCATGGTGGTACAGACACCCTAAGCAAAGACTGGCTACGTGTGGTCTATAGCATCTACTCCGGACGTGCTAATGCAATAGATCTTCCGGAGGTCCTATGGAAAGATTTCTGTAAATTTTCCATCAAAAGGAAGGATAACGAGATTTCAATCCCTAGGTTCTGGGCACTGACGTTTCAACAACTCTTCAAGGAGATTTACAAACCACTTCCGGTTTCCATGGTTCCTCTAGAGGTATGTGTCTCATTTAAAGTTGTCAAGGCTTACAGACCTCAAGACCAATCCTCTTTTGGTCCGGTAAGACGACTTTCGGACAATATGTTGGCCTCCATTCACTCCGAATCCATTTACTTGAAACATCATATAGAGACTTCGGTTGTGTTAGAGCCAACACAACCTGCCCCAATCTCCGTTAAGCTTATTTTGGAAAAGGCCAAACCTTACATGTCCAGATCCAAAATTAAAAAATATGCCAAACGGAACAATTCTCCCAATAATCCAAAGCCTCAAAAGAGACCCAAAGTTGGCTCTTCCTCACCAAAGGAAGATGCCCATGACACTCAGGCTGACTCTGGCCATCCAAACACCCCACCAGCCCACTCATCTGAGGTACCCCTCAATGTTTCAACATCACATGCACACACACACGAGGAGTCTCCACATAATCCACCCTTACCTTCCTAAAAAGGTGATGCCTGTGTTGATCATAGTTCCTTGCATCCCCCTAGAACACACCCACGAGTCTCATTCAATATCCCTCTCGTTTCTCACACTAGCACACTCCGTAACCCATGTTCCGGACCCTAAGGGTTCCGGTGCTGGAGCAGTCTCTCCGAGTCTGGATGCCTCAACTGGTCTGATACCTGGAAGGCGTATAGGACGACCATGTGCTAACGATCCCAAATGGGAAGATTATGTCAACGGGGCTGTTTCTAGATGTTCGGATTTGACAAGAGCTTAGGTGGAGGCCACTCTTACTTCAATGTACAAAAGAGCTCATCAAAGTAGTCTTCCATATGTTCCTCCTACCGATGATGATGCTGATCAAGAGCTGGCTTCGGAACAACCTCCAATAACCGTGCACACCAACGTCTTCCAAACTGATCCGGATGAGGAACTCTCCGAAGAAATCATGCTCTCTGATGAAGGCAAATCAATTCTGGACCCCCACTTCATGTCATCCATCCACTTTAAATCTATGCCATCAACCTCCAAGTCTGCTTTTGATTTCGGATCTTCTTCGTCAACCACTCTAGATGGTGGAATTAACTCCAGGCTACATGAAGATGATGCAACAACCAAGCCTAGTCCATCCACAAATACTTCATCACGACATGCTCTGCCACAACTCTCAGACTCCGAATCATCAGCTGGTGACTACATTGATCCTTTTGCTCTCCTCGAGATTCAGACCAACGTCTCAGATACAATGAAGAAGGTGTCCTCAACCGAAACATCCGTAACAGAGCTCAACACGAAAATGGATCAAAAAGTTTCCGGAGTTGATTCCAAACTTGATACCATCCTTCAATCTCTTTCATAATAGTCCATACCTTCAGTTGCGGAATGAGAAGCCCAACTTGATTACCTGATCTCTATCCGGCTCAAGCACTCACTGGAAGAAGTTGAAGCCAAATACGATGCTTTGGTCGAACATTATCTTAACACCATCACCTCCATGCTCAAATTCCATGACGACTTGGTGTCTGCTGGCAACAATCTCATTAAGAAGACCCATGTGCGTCATGAGAAACAAATCCAAAGATTGGAGAAGGAGTTAAAGAAGAAGGACGAGATGAATCTCATCATCCAACAAGTCCTCATCAAACTTATTCGATCCACATGGAACATTGTTGATGTTCCGAATCGAAATTTTGATGAGATGTTAAGCCGTCCTGGCGCATCTGTTCGATCACCTTGCTACTCAAGCACCTACTTTCGAGGCTTACGATGCTCTCACCAAACAACTCACCACTGGTCTCCATAAAGTGTTTGAGAAATTTTATGGGATAAACAAGTCACTTATGCTTGCACCGATCCGAAGGTTTCCCGATGCAAGATGGGGAGAAGGTCCAAGCCAACCATGGAAACCCGCCTCGGAGTTTACACTCCGAGATGAAGACTTGAATTCCGAAGATGATGTCCAAGTTGTGTCCGGACTTCTAGGAAATTTCTCAGAAGATGATGAAGACGGTGAAGAAGAAAAATACATCACTAAAGGAGTTCTAGGTCTCGAGAGTCCAAAGAAGTTATTCCCAAAGGCACTGACTGATGAAGAGAATCAGATATGGTCTGCAACCTCTTGCCCATCATCTTTACCGGACGCTCTTCAAAGGGCTATTCAAATGGCCAAAGCCAAAACCTTCCTCACAGATCAAGCCTTCTGAGCCACTCCTTCTATGCTCCCAACCATTCCGGCTCCAAAAATTATTGCAATCGACCAGTGCTCACCACTTCGGATCCCTGATGAAGTTCCAGAAGATCCTCTTCCGAACCCCACTCTGGAATATGTAGTGGATGAGAACATGCAGGTCATCATGTCCGCTATAGAAAGAGACAAAGGCAAAAAGGAAATGACTGCTAATCAACAAGCCTTCCACTCTAGACATCCTCTCAAGCAAAAACAAGGATGGTCCGAGGAGGAAATCAACAAGGCATTAGAGGTCAGCATCCAGATCCAAGCCCTTAACGATAATCCTGATCCGATGCGTGGGATCTCTCCTCTTTGCCATGAAGGCATACTTCGAGATCATGAAATTGTTCCGTGTATGTACTACGATCTTCGAACCAACGATTTCGAACAGCTCGATCTTCCTCTCTCTCTATACAGCAAGTACTACATCAAATTTGCTCCGCTTCACCCTAATGACGATCCAGATGTGATCATCCAGACGGAACGAGAAAGGCTTGAAACATTCTACCCCAAGAATGCTCGACCATTTAAGGAGGTTTGGACTAGAAAAAGAATCACCCAAGTCCACAGATTTGCAAGAAAAATCCTAGTGAAATTCAAACTTAACTGCCCACTATTTCGATTTCATGTCCTCCGGAACAAGCCTACCCACCGAACCGTTATTGATGCGGACTTCCCTTCCTTGAATCTGAATGACATCCTAACTCTGGCTTCTCACTTTTGAGTAATTTCAAACAACGATATCGGCATGGGTGCTTTTCATGTTGCTGTTGGATTAATGTCTAAGTCCATAACTATAATTGGTAAGACTTGACCCGACCCGACATGGTCCATTTGGGTTGCATGGCATCATGCACTTGGATAGACTATAATGAGAGAAATAAGACACTTATGGTTATTAATATATTATAAGTTCTAGTATATTAATAATAAGAATAATAAGATTATTTAATTAGTATAGATCAAGAATTAATCTAGGATTAATTAAGTGATCAAAAGAAGACGAATTAAATATATGGAGTGATTGTGTAAATCATCCATACTTATATAGTAGGCTAATGCTCCATGGATTATCTAGTTGGGCTAAAACCCATATGATGCTCCATGGATGCTCCATGGTGTATTTGTACCCATGGATCATGGAAATGAAAGGCCATGTCAATTAGGGTTTACATGGTGTAACCCTAACTATATAAGCATCTTATTCTTGACCAAAATCGGCCACTAGTATGATTCTAGAGAGGGCTAGCCGATTTCATGTAGTGTAGATTTCTCTCAAGTTATTCCAAGTGTATTTGGTGTTGTGTGAACCATTTGAGGTGTCACACTTGGGGCACTAGGCACTCAAGCTTCATGAAGACTTTCTACATCAAAGAGGTATGTATTCTATCTTGTTACACTCATTGTTTTGTATGCTAGATTAGGATAATACCTTGGAAGTTCTTATTTGCATGTATAATAGAGAAAACATAGATCCAAGGTATTTAGGGTTTCATGTACACTTAGGAGTGTTAGAATGCTCATAACCCAACAGTTGCACTAAGCTTCCTCAAAGATTACGTCGCGGAATTTTGCAGATGTGACTATGAGGTGGCTCATCTCTATGGGACTGATGACTTTGTTGCAAAGATCACCTATGTTCTTCCGAAAGCTGAGCTGCTTGAAGATGGTCCAATTGATGATCCAGTTCTAGGGTTTGTCTACACTACCAAGAAGACAAACAAAAAGTACTTTTCTCATGTCCTAGACAAACACCTAGTCCCAACCAAAGCACTTTGGAAGTTCATCTCTCGAGCATCAAAGTCTAAACCTCCGAAAACGATCAAAGCAAAGGTTGTAAGTCAACTAGCCTAGTATATTGAATTCAGAGAATGGTTGTTTCGGGCTTACACTTTCATCAAGGAAGAAGCAGTATAATTGAATGGATTGCTAAGTTCACTTAGGAGGAGATTGTTGGAACCTAAAAGTGAACCTCTTGCAATCCTAAGTCTGAATTCCGAAGTACATGGTCCGGAGTCAACTGTGAAGAGAGGTCTGAAATCTGTGTGGACCAGAAGAGAAGAAGATGAGAAGCTGAAAACATTCCAAAATGACTTTGATGTCCGGAATGGATGAAGATCCGGAGTCATGATTTTTTGTCTTGGTGCATTTTTTAAGTTTTTCTTTGTATAGATGTAACTTTTCATAGGACTTACTCTTTTGTAATATTAGACAATCAGAATGTCATAAACAGTTCTATTGTCCAGTCCTATGTAAGCTTTCTAGTTAATTCGTTGTAACCTTCACTCCTATTTATAGGAGCTTTCAATGCAAAGTCAAATACGGATCTTTCACAAAACTTTTGGCCTTTACAAGGTGTGGATAACCATGTTTAATCTCGATTATTCCCTTCAAGTTTGTGACTGGGATGCCGAGGATCACAAACAAGGTGTGGATAACCATGCAAATTAGCTTGGTACTCTCGATGTTGATCACCACCCAATCAATGTGTCGGTTAACCACACACGCTCCATTGATCAATGATAATCTTACAAGAAACCCATTGCCATCCTTCATTGGTCCCATACTAGTGTGTCAGTTAACACCTCACACTCCATTAACGACCAACAAGGTGCAATGTGCACTTTCATGGATTAGCACCAATTCCACATTTTTCCTAAATTAACTAAGATTTGGTAATTTGTAAAAGTGTTTAGTTACTTCGTATTTCATTATACTTATAATGGAAGGTTTTGTACTATCCTACCCATTCGGCTAACGACCCTCCACTAGTCAAGAGTGCGGTGGGTAAGAGTGGATACCTAATGGCGGCCATTTTAGAGGCCGCTTCCTTAAACACCCCTTATAGACCAACTTCGTGAATGAGGCCTACTAACGATAAGAATGACTCTTTACTCATACATATATAATATTAGACTTCTAATTTTATATAGTATAAAGGTGTATTTTAGACATTTCAAGATACTAGGATTTTTAATCAAATTTAAAATTTTCGAAAAATTAGTACCTTTTAATTTTAAAATCTTAAATATTAAAACTTTGATTTAATAATTATCCAAAATTAAACAATTAATTTAAATTATTAAATCTTCATGGATTATCCATCAAATTAAATAATTAATTTAACTTAATCCCTTTATCCCCTAGATTTCGAAAATTTTAGATGGGATTATTCAAAGATCTTTAATTATATATTTAAACTATTAAAGGGATAATTACAAAAGATGGAATTATCCTAATCCCTAAAATCTTGGAATCTTATCTTGGGGAATAACGCATTTTCAGAAGCCCTTGGGTTAGCCAACCCTAATTTCGAATTTTTAATGCCAAAGGAAAGGGTTCAAGAAACCCTAACAAATTTCGAAGATCCAAGCCCTAGGGTTTATTTGCCATAAACCCTAGTTTGTCAAGTTCATACTTTTGTATCAAATCCAATTGAAAACAAAAACCAAAGGATCTGATACCACTGTTGGATTTTATACATTGCAAACAATCCTATGTGTGCATGCAACCCTAATTTGAGGATCTATGTTTTCACTATTAGACATAGAAGTATTGAGCACAAAAACTATAAACCCTAGGATGCACATGTAATTTTTGAAATTAACATATAATTACAGTTAGGACACATACGTTTAATGTTATATTGTAATAACAATCAAATCCTTGAAGATTTTGAACTTTGGTAGCAAGCACCACAAGTGTCGTGCCTCTAATGGCTCACAAACAAACCTAGCCACCAAGGATTACTATGGAGAGAGAGAGAGAGAGAGAGAGAGAGAGAGAAGTAGAGTATAATTTCAGCCCTTAGCCTTTCTTGGAGTGCATGGGATGAAATTCAACCCTATAGGGGTTTATATAGGTGATAAGGAAGGTTTAGGATAAGGCGTGTGTATCTTAGATAACCTTAATCCCTTAACTTCCTCCCTAAGGCTTCCAAGGAACCCTTAGAGCCGAAGGAAACCCTAGGACACTCTAGATTTTGTTCCCCACCTCTAAGGGAGGTTCTATAATGCTCAATGCTCAACTTTTGAACATTGTCACCTTTAGTCCATGCAGTTTCAATTAATTCATTTAATCCTAAAATTAATTCCAATTTAATTTCGAATTAAATATTAATTAAACAATATGATTTCTAATTAATATATTATATCCATAATACATTAAAAAATCATTTATCTTGATTCAAAATTAATTTATTAACCAAGTAATAAATTAATAAATCATTCTTCTCTCTCCAACAGTTATCATATTCAATTTCCAGGTTTAAAGGTAACCCAAAAGGACATTGCTACTATTAATTCAAGTACATATCAATTATAGTTATGGGCTTAGACACCTAATACAACACAACTCGTAAACGACAACTGATATATCTTGGTCTAAAGATTATACGATATTATCGTCTCACAATCACTTGTGATAAATTCCTTGAAGTGATTCATATGAGCGTGGGTTTAATCCAATACTCAAATCTTATTTCAAGAACACTCTTGAACGTTTCAGCAAACTTTTGCTATGTCTAAACACTTAGAAAATCTACAAACCAATTCATGACAGTCCAACCTCATAACTTACTCCCAAAGTATAATCGAATGTGGATAATTTGAATAATCTAATTATTCTGGAAGTAAAACATGCAAACGTGAAACAATAGTAAATAATTGACACGAGATAGTAAACTTTACTCTTAAATAAGTCTTCATTACTTTATCATCAAATGTCAACTACATTTACCTATTACAAGTTTCTAAATATCTGTCTAATCACTAAAACTAGTATCGTCTTTTAGACCAATGCTCCTCGCATGTTGTAAGGGCTTAACCCTGCTCAGACCCTTTCTGAGGGGATCTAATGGGTCTCCTCTGACGATACCCTCTTGACTACGAGGAGTCCCTCTTCTACTCAATGTCTAATGAAGTGGTATTTTTTGTGGATATGTCTAGATCTACCATGATCCCTTGGTTCTTTGGTTAAGGAAACAGCTCCTTCATTATCACAGAAAATCTCCATAGGCTCCTTTATGGTTGGTACAACTCCAAGTTCTCTAATGAAGTTCTTCAACCATAATGCATCCTTCGACACCACGCTCGTTGCTATGTACTCTGATTCGCACGTTGAATCAGCCACGGTCTCCTGCTTGGAACATTTCCAAGTAATTTCCCCTCCATTTAGGGTAAACACCCAGCCCGACTGAGAGCGGACGTTATCTTTATCGATCTGAAAGTTGGCGTCACTGTACCCTATCACTCTCAAGTCATCACTCCCACCAAGTGTAAGGACCCAGTCCTTAGTCCTTTCTAAGTACTTAAGAATGTTCTTAACTATAGTCCAATGAGCTCTACCCGGGTTCCCTTGATATCGGCTAACCATGCTCAATGCAAAAGCCACATCAGGGCGAGTACATGTCATAGCGTACATGATCGAGCCAATGGCGGAAGCATATGGCACTCGACTCATTTATGTTATCTCGGCATCAATACTCGGACTCTAAGTCGTACTGAGCTTGGTATTGCTTTGGATTAGTAGTTACCATTTCTTGGTATTCTTCATGCTAAAACGTTTCAGCACCTTGTCTAAGTAAGTACTTTGACTAAGTCCTATTAGTCTCCTACTTCTGTTTCTCAATATCCTTATCCACATAATATAAGCAGCTTCCCTTAGATCCTTCATAGCGACACACTTCCCAAGCTAGGATTTAACCTCCTGCAAGGGTGGGATATCGTTTCCTGTGAGCAGTATGTCATCAACATACAAAACTAGAAAGCTAACTACACTCCCACTAGCCTTGACATAAACACAAGACTCATTTTCGCTTCTCGAAAATCCAAACTCTTTTACTTTCCCATCGAAACAAAGATTCCATTTGTGAGACGCTTGTTTTAATCCATACATGGATTTCTCAAGCTTGCACACTTTATTAGGGTATTTAGCATCTACAAAACCTTCCGGATGACACATGTAAACATCTTCAACCAGCTTCCCATTAAGAAAAGCGGTTTTAACATCCATCTGCCAAATTTCATAATCATGAAACGTAGCGATAACCAACATAACCCTAATAGACTTGATCTTGGCCACTGGTGAGAAGGTCTTATCATAGTCAACCACCGAGGTTTGAGTAAAGCCCTTCAGAACCAATCGTGCCTTGAACGTATGCACTTACCCATCCATGACGGTCTTCTTCTTCAACATCCACTTGCACCCGACTGTCTTACGGTCCGGCACATTGTCAACCAAGTTCCAAAATTGATTGTCATACATGGACTAAATCTTGTTATCCATTGCCTCTTTCCATTTTTCAGACTCTGGGCCCTCCATGGCTTCCTTGTAGTTGTTAGGTTCATCCAAATTTATCAGTGTACTATCACTGATAAACGTATCACCTTCAGCAGTTATATGGAAACCATACAATACAAGTGGAACACTAACTCTATTGGAACTGTCTGAGAGGTAAGGACTCATCAACTGGTTTAACAGGAATAGCTTCCTCATGTTGAGCACTAATATTAGAGGTTCCTTCATCGCTTGACTCTTGAAGCTCTTCAAGATCAATTTGCCTCCTACTGTCCTCTTGGCATACGAGTTCTCTCTCTCGGAAAACCCATCTCCTTGCTACAAAGACCACGTTGCCACTATGTCTATAGAAAAGATATCCAAAAGATTTTTGTTGGTAGCCGATGAAAATACACCGTTCACTGCGAGGTTCAAGTTTGTCATGAGTCTCTCATCTTACGAAAGCCTCGCAACTACAGAACTTGATATGTTTCAACGAGGGAACATTCCCTATCCACATCTCATGAGGTGTTTTGGAAACCTTTTTAGTTGGGACTAGATTAAGGATATGGGCGGAAGTCTCTAAGGCATACCCCCAGAATGAGATACGTAACAAAGCTCGACTCATCTTGGAACATACCATGTCCCACAAGGTTCGATTGCGCCTCTCAGCCACATCATTGAGTTGCGGTGTCCTAGGCGGCGTTAATTGTGAAACAATTCCACATTCCTTGAGATAGTCGTGGAACTCGATACTAAGATACACCCCACCCCTATCGGATCTGAGCATCTTTATCTTCCTGCCCAATTGATTCTCCACATCTTGTTTAAACTCTTTGAACTTTTCAAAGGTTTCTGACTTGTTCTTGATTAAGTAGACATACCCATATATGTTATAATCGTCAGTGAACGTAATATAGAAGCGGTTAGCACTCCTTGTGGTGGATCTGAAGGGCCCACAGACATCAGTGTGTGTGAGATCCAACAATCCCTCACATCTTTCACATGTACCAGTGAAGGGTGATTTAGTCATCTTTCCAAGCAACGAACATTAGCACGTTTCATCCGACTTTTGGTCAAACAACTCCAATACTCCATCCTTTTGGAGTTCGGCTATGCGCTTCTAGTTGAAATGTCCAAGACGACAATGCCACAAGCATGCCTTGTCTAAACCATTAGACGAATCGATATGCAACACATTATTCCCTAAGTTGTCTAAAACCATCGCAATTTCATATACACCATTACAAGGTAATGCTTTAAAATATAATGTATCATTATAGAAAGCATTAATAGAACCAATTTCATTATTAAATGAAAATCTAAAACATTGTTTGTACCAACCATGAAAAGAAATAATAGTCCTCGTCATTTCTAACGAGTAGCGACAATCATTCATCTCTAAACCTAACCCACTACTAAGCACTAAAGAATAGATCTCGATCTTGGTGATAGGCGATAGGCAGTGATTTCATATTCCCCGTTATCGGGTTCATCTTTCCACGCTCCACACCCCTACTTCTTCTTAGCCCCTGCAAATTAGAACAAATGTGAAAACCACATCTTGTATCAAGGACCCATGAACAAGCATGTGATGAGTTATTAGACTGAATAGTATAAATACCTGGGAATGAGTGTTTTATCTTCCCATTCTTGATGTCCTGCAAGTATTTCGGGCAACTTCGCTTCCAATGCCCCTTCTCGTGACAGTAGAAGCACGTTGCTTCTTTAGGATTGGATGAGGGAGTGGTAGAACCGGCTTTACCTTTGGATCCATTTGAGGAGGATCCATCATGGGACTTTCCCTTGTGGCTCTTAGAGGGAGCTTTCCTCTTCTTCCTTTTTCCATGTCCTATTGCGAGGACGGGAGCAACAACAGTAGGGGTGTACTCGACAGCTTTGCCTTTCAGTCCACTTTCATCAGTTCTTAACAGACCTTGAAGTTTGCACAAGGTGACTTCCTCCTTGTTCATATGATAAGTCATCTTGAACTGATCATAACAAGGAGGAAAAGAGTTGAGAATGATATTAATCGCCAACTCTTCATCAACGTTGACATTCAACTTGAGCAATCAATCCACATACCTTTGCATTCTTTGCAATTGGCTCGTGATAAACTCTCCATCTTTCATCTTGGTCGTTATCAACGAGGCGAAAATCTCATACCTTTCTTGACACACACTTTGATGGTACATTTCCATCAAATCTTGGCACATCTCGTAAGGCCAATAGTCCTCATAGAACTGCTGGAGCTCACGAGTCATAATGGCTACCATAATACACGACACCTTTGTCACGTCTTTTTCGTGAGCCCTATAATCAGCTATTTCTTCTGCAAAAGCTTTGGTTTCATCTATCTCTTTATGCTTTTCGTCGAGGATGTATTCTTTCTCCTCGTATCGAAGGGCCATTTGAATGTTGCGGATCCAATCATTGAATTGAACCCATTGAAGGTGACCCTCCCACAAATGTTGATAAGAGGAAAGGAGCTTGAGGAGTTCGAGCTAGAAGTGTTGTTTTAGCCATACATCTGAAAAGAAAAAGAACAAAGTTTAGATTAGATAATAAATCCTTAATATAACACTGAAATGAAATATTAGGGCTAGGACCCAACACTATAACTCAAAATTCGGAAGAGGGATGTCGTAATGTAATTGCAAATTATATGAAGGTAGGTAAATGACGATTTACCAATTGCACCACAAAAAACGAAATAAAGAAATAGGTTTTAAATGAAATGAAATTCCTAGATTCTTTTGAGATTCATCGAACTTTTCAATGGCATGTTTAATCTCGATTATGCCCTTCAAATTTGTGACTCGGATACCGAGGATCACAAACAAGGTGTGAATAATCATGCAAATTAGCTTGGCACTCTCGACGTCATTTACTACCTAATTAATGTGTCGGTTAACCACATACGCTCCATTGATCTATAATAATTATCGAGCTACCCTTCGCCACCCTTGTTAGTCTAAGTTAGTGTGTCGGTTAACCATTCACACTCCACTAACGACTTGGCAAGGTGTAAAGTGCAATTTCATGGAATAGCATCATTTTCCCATTATTCCTAAAGTAACTAAGATTAGAAATTTATAAAAACATTTAGTTACTTTATAATATTCATTATACTTATTAATAATGACTTAATTTCCTATCATACCCTTTCAGCTAACGACGCTCCACCAATCAAGGAAGCGGTGGGTGAGAGTGTACACACATTCAACCGCCATTTTATAGGCAGTTTCCTTATACCCCCTTAGAGATCGACTTCGTGAATGAGGCCTACTAACGGTAAGACTGACTCCTCTTATACATATATATTAAACTTATATATATATATATATATATATATATATATATATATATATATATTAGACTTTTAATATTATAATAGTATAAGGGTTGTATTTGAAACTTTTAAAACACTAGGGTTTAGAATTTAATATTTCAAAATTAACACTTTTTATCGAATTTTAAATTCCAAAATTTGAGGGCAAGTTTTGAAACTATTCAAAACTTCTGGATCAAATTTTAAAACAATTAAATCAATCATATAATTTATCCTTATTATAAATTTTACCTTATCTATTTTACTTGGTAAGAAAATTAAAATCAAATTCTACAAATAATTAATTTATCTCAAAATCTCATAATTATCTTAGAATTTGACAATTATCTTTCAGTTAGATGAGGATATCCATTACCATATCAGAAAATTCGAACTTAATTAGTAAAAACAACTTATGGTAATTATCCAAATCTAATTTAGGCCAAAAATCCAAATATCTACCAACATACAAGTATCCACGTCGTGTCATGCCATAACACGTCGTGGAAGACCAACACTTCGTGTTCAACTATGAACATCTCGTGTTCATTAGGCAGAGACAAAAACGATTTTTCTTTTAGCTTTGAACAATTCACAAATGCATCAAATATAATATAAAAACACCCTAAGCTCTAATACCACTGATCGGTTTTCAGCATTACAACATTCCTATGGTGCACATGCAACTCTAATTGCTTTGGATTTAGGTTTTTCTCAAGATATACATGCATAATAGTTTTTTAAATCAAAACCCTAATCTAGCATACATATTTTCGAAATCAATAACTAAACCAAAGTTAGAAGGATATCTTTTCCTTGTTGGTTGGACGATCTTGACCTTCAAGAGCTTAGTGCCTCAATTGTTGCACCTCTCATGGAGTCACAAACACCACAAACAAAATATGAACAAGAGAGAAAGGATGGAGGCTTATTGAAATCAGCTTGGGTTCTCTTAGAAAGCATAGGGGCGGAATTCTATAAGCCATGGGGTCTATTTATACTTGTGGTTGCTAGGGTTTTAGGTGGAAACCCTAATTTGCCTACTTAAGCCTTAAGCAGCCCATTGATACCTTCCTGAATACTCCTTGGACGAATTCTCTATGGGATTTCCATAGATTTTTTCCAACCTTATTCCAAAGTGATCCATCAGCCCAATTGCAACTATCAATGATTTGCAATATCAGTCCCCGTTCTTCTAATCAGTCTCTTTTGATCACTAAATTAATTCCAAATTAATTTATGATCAATACTAATTAAATAATATGATTTCTCAATTAATATATTAGCTTATAATATATTAATAAATCACTTATCAACCTCTTTCTCACAATTCATCTTGTCAAGTTGCCATGGTGAAGGCAACCCGAAAGGACCATACTACTATCGGGTCAAGTAGATATCAATTATAGTTATGGGCTTAGACAACTAATCCAACAAAAAGATCTAAACAACTACAAGGGAAGGTTCAAGCTTTGTACCAAAAAATTTTCATGGGTGAGGCAAGGATTCTAGATCTATAAGCTCCTTCTTGAGTACTCAAGCTTTTCCTTCTTCCAATGGCTTCAAGTACACACTAAAAACACTTAGAATGGCTCACAATCACTCGCAATAGCTTTAGGATTTCAAGATTTAGGGTTAGGGACTTGGAGGCTAGAAATGAGGACAGAACCATAGGGTTAAGGTGTTTAAATAGGGTGCAAACCCCGTAAACTAGGGTTTCATATCTACTAGCCTACTCGTCGAGTAGGTTACTTAAAATATGTGGCCCTTATGATCTCTACTCGATGAGTTTGGGGCTCCCAACTCGTCGAGTTGCTCTATAAATTAGAATAAATTATAAGTTAAATACATACCAAGAACCAGGTGTTACACTTCTCCCCCACTTGTCTCAGACTTCGTCCTTAAAGTTTGTTGTCTCAAATAATTATGCATAATGCTCTCTCATCTCCTACTCTGGCTCCCAAGTCCACTCTGACCCTTTGCGGTGCATCCACTGCACCTTCACCAACTGTACAACCTTGTTCCTCAAGGTTTTCACCTTCCTATCCAGAATCGCCACTGGCCTCTCAACGTAGTCCAGGCACTCGTCCACCTGAATCTCCTCCAAAGGCACAATTACGGAATCATCCACTAACCACTTCTGCAGCTGGGAGACATGAAAAGTACTATGGATCTGACTAAGCTCGGCTGGCAGATCTAGTCGATACACAACCCGATCCACCTGAGCCAATACCCTAAACGGATCGATGCACCTGGGACCTAGTTTGCCCCTCTTCCTGAATCGGATGACACCCTTCCAAGGTGACACCTTCAGGAGAACCATATCTCCTACCTGAAACTCTAGGTCTGATATGTGCCTGTCACTATAGCTGTTCTGCCGACTCAACTGTCTAAATTCTGCTCCGGACCTGTTGGATCTTCTCAGGAGTCTTGAGTACCACTTCGGTACTCCCCATGACCCTCTGACCTTCCTCGCCCAAACAGATTGGGGTCCTACATTTCCTCCCGTAGA
This sequence comes from Lactuca sativa, assembly GCF_002870075.4. NCBI lineage: Eukaryota > Viridiplantae > Streptophyta > Magnoliopsida > Asterales > Asteraceae > Lactuca > Lactuca sativa. The sequence goes on from NC_056624.2 coordinate 56,829,781, forward strand.
GTATCTCGAAGGGAGTTCGGTCTATGTTGGCATTGTTAGGTCATAAATTATGGTTTATACTTTGCTTTTCATAAGCTATTAGATTTCTCGGTCTAGGACCGAAAGCACCATGTTTTAGTGTTGTTCTGACCAAAATCATATGTGATTTTGGTTAGGCTTAATATTGTTTTGTTTGGGTTTTGGGCTTGGGCTTTGTTATTAGGTCAAGGTATAAATAGTATTATTTAGGCCTTGTAAAGGGTGAGGGACGTTTTTGGGGGCTTCCAGAAGCCAAGAATGAGATCTAGAGAAAAACAATTAGAAAACAGTGTGTAATCGAAATCTTGTGTACCGGACGATTAATCAATATATCGTGTGCATTGAAGATTAATTATCTTGTTCTTATTCATCTTATATCTTGAATTATACACTTTGATTGGGATTCCACACCATCAAAGTGAATCTGATTGATACGTACAAGAATTTGGGACTTACAAGCGATATTAGAGCTTGGATCGGCATCAATCGAATTGGCAAGATATAAAGAGTTTCTAGGATTTTTCTTGGATTTTCGGGTGCTTTTGATTTATATTTTACGAATTTTTGGTTGTTTGTTCTTCATATTTTTGGATTTTTGATCGAGTTTGACTTTAAAAATTAAATTTTTCGTGTTTTTGGCAAGTTTTGGGTGATTTTTGCGAAATCTCGATGGAATCTTCGGTCTAAATCAAACCCTAGGAGTATCTCGGCGGCCAGAATATTTCGGAGACTCAGCAGCATTTGAAGTCGGATTCGCACAATCTCGATCCAAAGTCCTCGGCCTCACAAGTTCTCGGTCCGGGTTCTCGGTCTCGGTTCTCGGTGCAGATCTTGACCTTGCAGGTTTTCGGGCTGTGATTTCGGTCTGACAAGATTTCGGTCTCGTGTGCGAGGCTTCTCGGTGGGTTAAGTGGCTTTACAGATTTCGATCCAAAATCTCATTTTCGGTCAAAAAGTCACGTTTTTGGTCCAAAACCTTCGTTTTCGTTCTAGAAATTTTTGTTTTCGGTCAAGGTTATTCTTTTTGGACAAAATTTTTGAATTTCATCTTTGACTTTCAAGTTTGACTTTTGACTTTAAAGTTTGACCTTTGACTTTTAACTCTCAAGATTGACCTTTGACTTTCAATTTTGACTTTTAAGTTTGACTTTCTATTTTGACTTTTCAAGTTTGACTTTCAAGGTTTCAAATCAAAGGGCATTCTTCTTGGTTTCACAATCTGTTCTATTTTTGGTAAATTATTTTTTTGTGAATAATGAGCTCATCAATCACAAAAGAGGTCAATGAAGCTTCCTCTTCTCAAGCCTGTAGTGATACAATTAAATTTCTTCGTGCTCAAATTGATATACGTAGAGACAATGAGGACCTAAAATATGAAGGTTATACTCTTAGAAAGGCCCAAAACAGAGGACTTTAGAAAACTTCAAGAAGAATATAGCACTAAATGTGAATGCTACGATTGAAAAATAAGTTTGATGTGTCAAGTAAGAAAGTTCGAAAATGAATCTCAAAGGTTTGATGTGTCAAGTAAGAAAGTTGATTCCATGATTGAAAAACAATTAAAATTTAAAGATATTCAGAATAAGGGTCTAGGGTATCACAGTGTTCCACCTCCCTTCAATGATAACTATACCCCGCCCCTTGAAACCAAATAGGTAGAGACACCTACTCAATATGGCTAGCCCCCGGTAACATATTCAATTAAGACTAAACAATACGGTCCCACTAGAAGTGTTGAGGTGAAATATTCTGATACTTTAACCACAAGTGCAGAGTAAGTCAAAGTGCATGATGGGCATGTGCAGAACAGAAATAACTCTTGTTCTGTTGAAAATGATTCAAAAACTTGTCATAAGGTGAACAATTCTAATGCTTTACTTCGTGTGCAGATCAAGAAGCAGTGCAAGATGGGAGTGAGCATATCAAAATCAATTTTTGAGTCTACTGAAAGTGTTTCAAAAGCTTGTGATGGTAACACTCCCACTGTTGAAAAGTCCAAGCCATAAAGATCTATCAAGCAGTCTAACAAATGCTCTTGTGCTTGTTCTTGTGGAAGTTCTTCGAAACGAACTTCAGTTAGACAAGGACCAAGTCACAATCTTATCTACATGAAAAGACAGACTTGCTTTAACTATGGGACTCCCGGTCACATTACCAGAATTGCCCACATCGTTTGTATGTTCCTTACTACATACAAGGTTGGTAGAACGCGACAAGAGGGAGATCTTCCAAAAATACCCTTCGAGGTCACAATCGCGCAATGGTGACTGGAATGCTAAGAAGGGCAAGAATCAAACTCCCAAGGACAGGAAGGGAATGTCAGACAAGAATCCATTTTCAAGAAATGGTTCTGTTAGACAAAGATCGCTTAGGTCAAAGTCATCTCGACGATCGGTTTCAAGTTCTAAAGCAAGTGCCCAGGCATCAATCCGATCAAACAAGAAATGGGTTAAACCCGGCTACAGATGGGTACCAAAGGTTCATAGTCCCAAATCATCTAATGATTCTAACATTTCTTCATCTTCTGTGTCTGATAAACAGGATATGTCATATGAGAGATTACCTAGTGTAAATGATAATGGTCAACCCAGCTTCAAAATGGATTAGGTTCCAAAGACCAACTAATCTTACACTATGTGTTGGGCAGCTATGGAGGAATATCATCAGACTTTGGTTTGTTGATAGTGGTTGTTCCACGCACATGTTAGGAGACATCTCTTATTTGTATGACATTCAGAATCTTCATTGAGAGTATGTGCCTTTTGTTGGATTAGTGTCTAAGTCCATAACTATAGTTAGTATGTACTTGACCCGAGAGTAGCATGGTCCATTTGGGTTGCATATCATCAGGACAATTTGATAGGATAGACTTTTGAGAGGAAGTTATTTATGGTTTATTAATATATTATACGTTCTAATATGTTAATATGAAATCATATTGTTTAATTAGTATTGATCAAGAATTAATTTGGAGTTAATTTTGTGATTAAAATAGACTTATTAAGTATAAGAGGTTGATTTGGTAAATCATTCATTCTTATAAAGTAGGCTTATGATCCATAATTCTTCATGTTGGGCTAAACCCATGGATACTACATGGAGGTTTTAACCCATGGAGAATGATGGATATGGAAATTCATTAGCATTTACATGTTGTAACCCTAGTTTGCCACACTATATAAGAACCCCTCTAGCTCATGAAATTGACACTGGTGGAAAACCTAAGAGCACTTAAGTGGAATACTAGAGGGCTAGCCAATTTGTGTAAGCAAGGAATCTCTTCTCAAGTTATCCTTTGTTCTGGATGTGTTGTGATCCCATTTTAGGCATTCATACTATTGGTGCTAAGCTCTTAAAGGCTAAAGGTTCAAGGTTTCCAACAAGCTACAAGAAAAGGTATGTTATCTAACTTGTTTTATTACCCAAGTATCAAGTTTTATATGTTAGTTAGGGTAATACCTTGGAAATTTCTAGTTTGCATGTATGATAGAGAAAAAATAGATCCAAGGTATTTAGGGTTTCATGTACACCTTAGGAGTGTTATAATGCTCAAAATCCTTCAGTGGAATTAGAGCCTAGGCTTGTTTTCAATTATACTTGATGCTACTTGCTTGGAAATGCTTTAAAAGTCAAATTTCAGCTTTCTGGATAGTGGACTCACCGAGTCCACTGGAGGACTCTCCGAGTCCAAGCACAAATTCATCCAACTCACCGAGTCAGCTCCTGCACTCGACGAGTTGTTGCTCCAGAATGCAGTTTTTCGATGTTTTTGGCTAAAATTGGACTAGGATCATTACCCTAAGCTTTTTTTGAACTTATAAACCTATTTTTGATGTGGTAATGATCATTCTTATCCAATTTATAAGATAATTGTCAAAGTTTCATGTTTTGTATTAGTTTATATGGTTAGGCTAATTACATGAAATTTGTTTGATATGAATTGTCTTGTTCTTATGAGTTTAATTTAGATCATAGAAAATTGATTGTTTTGTATGGTACAATTTTGATCTAAATGTTTTTTTATGAATTCCATAACTTGTCCTCAAGTTATGGAAAATGAAAAGTTTTTCTTTTAAAGAGATCATTAAAATCATAGGTTATGAACTTTAAGAGTCTTTTTCCCATAAATAGTTTTATGAACTTCATAACTTGTGCTCAAGTTATGGTTTTTCAAGAGTCTTTTCATTTAAACCTATATTAAACTCATAAGTTATGGATTCCAAAAGTTTTTGAATAGTTCAAAACTTGCCCTCAAGTTTTGGAATTTGTAAATGTAAAAGTCTAACTTTTGAAACATTTAATTCCAAACCCTAGAATTTTAAAGTGCAAAATTGTATCCTTATACTATTATAATATTATAGGTTTAATATTTATATATATGCCTAATAACAAAGTCAGTCTTACCGTTAGTAGGCCTCATTCACGAAGCCGGTCTATAAGGGGTGTATAAGGTTACTGCCTATAAAATGACAGTTTAATGGGTGTCCGCTCTCACCCACCACTTCCTTGACTGGTAGAGAGTTGTTAGCCAAACGGGTAATCTCTCTTCATTAAAATTACAATGATAAATATAAAGTATCTAAACACTTATAAACTCCCAAATATTAGTTACTATAACATCCCAAGATTTGTCATTTATAGTCCCAGGGGATACAAGGGTGAAGCCATGAAAGTCTAAGGGCTACATTGCAATTATTGGGATCAGGATGAGTATGTTGCGCGTACATAAAGGTACGATGAGCGTACTTAAGGCACCCCAGTACGCTGGGCCTACACTTGTGTACGCTAGACGTACTCATGGCAGAAGGAAACCCTAACATTTAGTGTTTGGGAACTATATAAGCAACACTATGAGCACAAGACCCTCCCTTACCCTAGCCTCCACTTCTTAGATTCGTTTCCCAAAATCTTTGCCATTTCCTTGAGGGTTTAAGCTTTTTGAGTGTTCTTGAGTGTTTTAAGAAGAAGGTGTTGCATCAAGGAGTTGGAGAAGAAGATCAAGCTTGTAGATTTGAAGTTGGGTTGTGCCCTAGAAGCTCCATAAGGTAAAAAGCTTGGAAATTTATACTTGTATGAGATAGATCTAGTCATTTAGCTTTATGGAAGCATTATTGTCCCAAAAGTCCCAAAGTGGTGCATGTTATGATTTGGATGAAATGAGTTGTCCTTTCAGACCTTAGAAGAGGTCCTAAGTGATAAAAATGGTGTCCAAATAGCTAGATTTGTCTCATGCATAAAGTAAGAAGGTCTTAATGGATTAATACCATGTGTTAAGAACTTTCCGGATGTCCAAAGTGATAAAGTTCGAGACTTTATAGTCCTATGGCACATTTGGTCGATGGATCTGGAGTTTGGGCTTAAGTGCTTAAGCCATTAAGCACTTATTAGGGTTTTGGTGAAACCCTGCGTACGCCCAGCTTAAATCTAGTATGCCCAGCGTACTGGGTCAACCACCCCGATGGTGGTCAACATCAGGACGAGTACGCCCCGCGTACGTCCACTATTGGGCCTTTGACAATTGGCTTTAGGTTTTGGGCTATTTGTGGACTAGTTGGATTTGGGCCTTTATTGGACTTTATAAATATTATGTTTTGGGCCAAGTCTTGATAATGGATCTTGGAATTAGGCCCAATTTGGGAGTTGGGACCAATTTGGTAAATTGGGCCAATAAAGAGGTTTGCATAAGGATCTTCAAGGTTTTGGAATTGGCATTGGGCCTTGGCCTAATAAAGAGAATGGACATGATGGATTGTGTTGATCCCATTAGTCAAGATTGTTATGTTGTGTAATGACTTGGTATTTATTATTGGATAGTTTGGGATTTTTGGTGAGGTAGCGTTTCAGGAGTTAGATTCTTTAGTTCATATCAACATTGTGAGGTGAGTTATCCTCACTATATCAACAGGGTCTAAGGCACCAAGACCGGACCTATATCGAATTTGTATCCGAGTATCCGCCTGTTATGTTTATTTATCTGCTAGATATGCATCCTGGTAGTTAGGATGGTATTATGTTAGTGACCTGGTCTAGGTCGGTATCCTGGTATATGGGATGATGTGATGTTAGTGACCTGGTTTAGGTCGGTATTGTTGGATTAATGTCTACGTCCATAACTATATTTGGTAAGACTTGACCCGACCCGGCATGGTCCATTTGGGTTGCATACCATCATGCACTTGAATGAGAGAAATAAGACACTTATGGTTATTAATATATTATAAGTTCTAGTATATTAATAATAAGAATAATAAGATTATTTAATTAGTATTGATCAAGAATTAATCTAGGATTAATTAAGTGATCAAAAGAAGACTAATTAAATATATGGGTTGATTGTGTAAATCATCCATACTTGTATAGTGGGCTAATGCTCCATGGATAATCAAGTTGGGCTAAAACTCATAGGATGGTCCATGGATGCTCCATGGTGTATTTGTACCCATGGATCCAAGGAAATGGAAAGTCATGACAATTAGGGTTTACCCCAATTGTAACACTATATAAAGATCTTATTCTTGACAAAATTGGCCACTAGAGACAGTGAAGAAAGGGCTAGCCGATTTTGAAGAGTGTAGAATTCTCTCAAATCATTCCAAGTGTTTTGATGATTGTGATTCCATTTGAGGTGTCACACTTGGGGCACTAGGCACTCAAGCTTCATGAAGACATTCTACACCAAAGAGGTATGTATTCTATCTTGCTATAGTCATTGTTATGTATGCTAGATTAGGATAATACCTTGGAAGTTCTTATTTGCATGTATAATAGAGAAAACATAGATCCAAGGTATTTAGGGTTGCATGTACACTTAGGAAGTGTTAGAATGCTCAAAACCCAACAGTGGTATCAGAGCCACGGGTTGTTTTCTGTTATATTGATGCAAATATTTTATTTTCAAAGTTGAAAAAAAAAACATGAAGTTTGTCAAATTTTAAGATAATTACTTGTTCTTGTGAAAAACTAATTATTTGTAAAATTTGAATAATTTGCTTTATGAGTTGAATTAGGTCAAATTTAATAAAAGATAAAATAATATGATTATTTTATTAGTTTTAAAAGTTTGATCTAAAGAGTTTTAATTTTTTTTTGAAACCTCCATAAGTTATGGATATGAAAAGGTTTTAAAAAAAAATTGATTCAAAGTTTTTTTTTGGAGTTACAAAATTTGGTGTTAATGTTTTAAAGGATTCCATAACTTAAGAATAAGTTATGGATCACCAAAAGTTTTTTGTGTTACCTTGTTTTATGAGTGAATTTAGATTAATGAATAAAATTATGTGATAGTTGGTTTTAATCCAAATTAATCTAAGAATTGATTCTAAAATGTGTTTTTGTAACTTGTCCTCAAGTTATATGAAAAGTCACATTTAAGAATCATAAAACTCATAAAAAATTGGCAAAGGTTACAAAAATGAAGAGTCTAGTTCTAATTAAATGGTTTTATGACTCCATAACTTGTCCTCAAGTTATGGAGGACCAAGACTCTCTTCATTTAATAAAATAAAATAAAATAAAAAAAAGGTGTAACCTTAATTAATTCCATAAGTTATAAAATAAAGAAAAGTTAATTCTTTTATTAGTTTAAAGTCTTCCATAACTTGTCCTCAAGTTATGGAACTTGAAGAGTTTTTGGATTAAAACTACTTTAAACACATAAGTTATGGAATTAATTAGTTTTGAATAGTTTCAAAACTTGCCCTCAAGTTTTGGAATTTGTAAAGTTTTCACTTATGAATACTTTAATTCCAAGTTAGCCCTTAGAATTTTAAAAGTTAAAATTCAACCCTTATACTTTATAATATTATAAGTTAATAATATATATATATGTATAAGAGTAAAGTCAGTCTTACCGCTAGTACGCCTCATTCACGAAGCCGGTCTATAAGGTGGGTATAAGGTTGTTGCCTATAAAATGGCAACTTAATGGGTGTCCACTCTCACCCACCGCTTGCTTGACCGGTGGAGGGTCGTTAGCCGAACGGGTTTGACAGGACTATAATTCTCCCTTCATTAAAAGTATTAATGAAAATACTAAGTAACTAAACTCTTAATAATACCCAATCTTAGTTACTTAGGAAAAATGTGAATAAGGTGCTAATCCATGAAATTACACTTTACACTTTGTCAAAGTCGTTAGTGGAGCGTGTGTGGTTAACCGGCACACTAACTTGGACTTAACAAGGTAGGTAAAGGGTGACTTAATATTTATCATAGTATCGATGGAGCGTGTGTGGTTAACCGGCACATCGATTGAGGGATAATTTATTAAGGGTACCAAGTGATTTGCATGGTTACTTCACACCTTGTTTTGTGATCCTCGGCATCCCAGTCACAAAACCTGAAGGGCACACTCGAGATTGAAACATGCCATTGAACAGTTCAATGAATCTCAAAGATCTAGGAGTTTCAAATCCAATTAAAACCTAATTATACATTTCGTTTATCTTGGTGGAAATTGGTGAATCGTCATTCACCTACCTTCAAATATTTTATAGCTTGGATTACGGCATACCTCTTCTAAGTTATAAAATAGTTTGTTGGCTCCTAGCCTTAATATTTCATATTGGGTGTCATATTAAGGACTTAAGATCAGCTATCTTGAATATCTCCCAAAAGATGTCTGGTTTAGACACCTATGATCTTCCCAAATCTCTTGAAACAAGGTTTCCTAATGAAGATGATGTCCCATGGATATCATACTTCTTCACCTCTTCAAATTATTCTCCCTAACCCACAAGTTCTTGAAAAGTTTAAGGTCACTCAGGCCCTATTGGCAAGGCAAGGTCTAGGTGTGATCACATCTTGGAGATGTAGTCACATATTGACAAGCCGGGAGAGTTGGGTGTCAAAGTCTTGAGAAAGTTGGTGGTTCAACTACTTTCTAAGTCACATAGTGAGTTCTTTTGGAACACCTATGAAAAAGACTATGACAAGACCCTTAATGATCTTATCTATTTGTTAAGATCAACTTCCTAAAACTTTATGGACATTGACAATGATGACATTGGATATCCAGTAAAGCATTCTCTTCCCAATGGAAAGAGGTCGGCTATAGTCAACTCGGTTGACCAAATGGTAAAGAGAAAAGCTAAATCTGTGATAGTCTTGTGTACCATTATCAAAGGGTCCATATGTTTGTATTGCCAAAGAAAGGGCATTGGTTGCGAAGCTGCCAAATTTACCTAAGGATGTTAAAGTCAATAAGTTTGACTCTACTTCAGGTAAAATCCACTATCTAACTCTGTTAAGTTTCTATTCTGAGATTCTTGATACATGATGTGACCGGGTCGCATGGTGATGGTTTAAGAATCAAAGGAAAGTGAAGAAACTTAAAGGAAGAATATGTTGAATCTGATCGCATAGATGGATTTCTATCGCATAGTTTGAAAAATCGGATTCTTGAGCTACTTCTTAGGAGTTATGAGATATTGCTTAGGAATAGATAACAACAAGTTTTCATATGGATTGTAAGGATAGTTTTTCCGCAAAGTTTTAAAATAAAAGGAAATTTTTGATTTTATTTATTTTAAAATATCCTTACAATGGCATCTGTGGAAATTTTTGTTGCTTATAAGATTCCATTAGTAGCAAGAGTGGAAGTATGAAATTGATTCTTTCATTTGTGGTAATGTCTAAATTTACCAAATAAGGAAAGATTCTCATCACCCAAGTTTCAATTGGACCGGAACTTGGAATCATGCAAGTTGTATAGCATGATGAATGAGAACTTTCAAGTTTTGGAAAATTAAGACTAATTACTTGTTCACATGGATGTGTGAGTCAAGTAAAGGACTTAGGGATCGAGTACACATTCTTGTGCACTGATTAAGTCCACCACTAAAGATCGTTAAGAAGAATCAAATTAGGCAGAAGGATAAAAGTTTCTCAAATCTGAAAAGATGGGAGAGTACTTTAGTATCAGTTTTTGTCATCATCTTAATGTTTAAGAAACCATAGCACAATTAGTTCTCTAAGGAAATCTTAGTGCATTCTTATGACTAAGAAGAGGAACTTGAATTGTTGAAATGGTTAAATCAAGAAGATGAGTCATACTTCGTTCCAATACAAGTCTTAGAGTCATACTCCAAGATTGTCATTTGAGTGACATGTCTTAAAGAAGGTTTAAAACACTTGTCAAATGTAAGAGTAAAAGTTTTCTACTCTTGTACATTTGAAATTGGTAAGTTGTGATGTTTTAGATAAAACAAAGACCAACTTAGGCCAATTGTGTGAAGTGTTTGTCTTGATTAGAATCCACACTATCTCTTGGATATTTGACAAGGGAGTCTTATAGGTCAAGAGGTCAGTGGGAGTCTTAAAAGTCTTGAAAGTCTCAAGAACTAATCAAGAATAAAACCTAAAGTTCTTCACTAGCACACAACTTGAGGTTCATAACCTATCGTGTTGACATATTCTGTGCCCATTCCAGTTAAAGTTGGTTTTGCATATGAGTTCTTAGAGTTCTCAATTTGTTGCACAACAACTTGGAAGCAATGGTAGGCCCTTGAGCTGCCAGGTGGCAAGAAATTAAGATTGAGTTCAGTCCATATGAGTTTGGATTTGTCATTATCCTTTTCTTGTGACTATGATTTTGACAATTCACATGGATAAGAACACATACACCATTAAATCTAAGTGTCATAAGGTTTCTCTCTGATTCATGAAAATGATGGTGAGGAAACACTTTCACTAAGTAGATTTTAGCTAGATAGCAATTGTGATATTTGCATTCTCAAAGTCGTTAGTGGAGCGCGTGTGGTTAACCGGCACACTAATTTGGACTTGTGAGAAGTGGCAAAAAGGTCTAAACATTATGATTACGGCATCCCTCTTCATAATTTTTTAGATACACAAGTGTGCTATCTAAGGGAAGGTGTATGATTTTGATACAGCTTTATCAAAACAATCTAGCATCAGAAATCTGAACTTTGGTAAGAAAGTCAATGAAGTATTGATTTCTAGAAGTCCAGCTGATTTCTGAGTACATGTCAAAGCTAGTGGGAGCATAAGTGTTATGCTAATAATCATCATGTTAGTGGGAGCATGATAAGTATTGCAAGTTAGCAATGTTAATTATAGAAAACAAAAGTTTCAATTGGGAAAGAGTTGTTTTGCTATAATTAAGGGAGAGGAAATTATACTTCATATCAAATCTATAAGGTTTAGATTTGAGGTTTTAATCATTTAGTCAAGGAAATATATGAATTTCATGTTGGAATGGCTCAACATAAGGAAATTCTGTATATGGGTCCATTATTTGCGTTCTAAAATTCGATTATGATTACGGCATCCCTTTTCATAATCTGAATTATGAGAACTTGGCAAATTGAAATGGAAATGTTATAGCAAAAGACTGGTTTAGTCTTTATGTGAGACATCATGAATCGTGTCCCATATGCTTCGGATATAGGATCGATTACATGTGCTATAATCATCCGTTCTAAAATTTTCCAAATGCCTGGGGCATTAAGAAGGGAAAAGGTTTAGAACTGGATATGACTAAAAGAATTAAACAATTGTCGAGGACAATCTAAGGTTTACCAAAGATTGGTTACTCAAGGACAATTGGAAGTATAGTGATAATTCTGGAAGGACCATATTGACATAATCTGTAAGGAGGCAACTCTTGTTCAGAAGTGATAGTCAAAATGGAATCTGGAAATGTTTCAAAGTTAGAATTTTCAATCTGTGTAAGATTAAGGAAACTTAATGCAAGAAGGATGTTTCCAAGGAGTTGATCTCCTTTGGAATGCTCTGTAATGTTTGTTGTCAAGTCTTTCTGACTTTGTGCATAATCATTACAAGAAGATCAATGCATATAACTTTAGAATCTAACAGATTACAGTAAATGGCATGAATTTGGAATTCTTGCATTTGCAGTAAGGGTTTGGGAGTGTGAAAAGAGAATCATTGAAGTAATGTTCAATTGATCTAGTTCACAAAGTAAAGATCATAGACAAACATAGTATGCATACTTGGTGTATGGCATGATTAGTGTTTAGAAAACATAGTGTACATGCTTGGAGCATGGGACAACTATTGTTTCAAATTCAAGAATAAAGTTGATAGCTGAAACAGTATACAATGAATAATGTGTAATCATATGGTGATAAATAAAAGGTGTTTTATTTATATTCATAAGTTCTGAGACCATATTGGATTCGATTATTATTGTGTTTCATTTTGCATGTTTTGACTTCCCGAATAAACTAGGTTATTCTTTCGGAATGACTAAGTTATTCAAACCATCCACAGTCGGTCATATGTTGGAAGTAGATATGAATTAAGACTGTCATGGGTTGGCTTGTAGAGGTCTAAGGTGTTGGACAAAGGGCTACAACACTCATGAGTGCTCATAAGTTCTGAGTATTGGATTCAACCCGCGCTCATTGGAATCACTTCATGGATTTTATCACAAGTGATCATGAGACGATAATATCTTATATTCTTCAAACCTAGAGATATGAGTTGTTACTATGAGTTGATAGTACATTGATTGCACGAAACCGCATTTGGTAACTCTGTGCTATAAAACGTGCCTTTGTGTATGATTCAACAAGTAGTAGAACAAGCCATATGAGTCGAAGTTTATCCATTCCTTTTACCTTCGGGATAAAAGTGATATCTGTGGGCCCCTCGATGATTTGATGATGACAAATGGAAGTGCTCGGCCGGGCCAGGACTGATTTGATTTGTTCAATTAGTCAGTCGTCATAATCGGAAATCGGGAAACAACAAATGGACAGAGAGAATGATCATAATCCATGTCTCAGTCCATATGATATCTAGAATGGAGGAATATATGATCCCTTATCTAATGGACAAGTCACTGACAAAGGTCAGAGTTTATCTACAAGGTCAGAGTTCGACAGAAGCTTTTGAGAGCTACGATTGCCGGTTGGTTCCTGAAGTCATACGCAATAATAGTTCTAGACTTATCCAAGTGGGAGACTGTTGGATTAATGTCTAAGTCCATAACTATATTTGGTAAGACTTGACCCGACCCGGCATGGTCCATTTGGGTTGCATACCATCATGCACTTGAATGAGAGAAATAAGACACTTATGGTTATTAATATATTATAAGTTCTAGTATATTAATAATAAGAATAATAAGATTATTTAATTAGTATTGATCAAGAATTAATCTAGGATTAATTAAGTGATCAAAAGAAGACTAATTAAATATATGGGTTGATTGTGTAAATCATCCATACTTGTATAGTGGGCTAATGCTCCATGGATAATCAAGTTGGGCTAAAACTCATAGGATGGTCCATGGATGCTCCATGGTGTATTTGTACCCATGGATCCAAGGAAATGGAAAGTCATGACAATTAGGGTTTACCCCAATTGTAACACTATATAAAGATCTTATTCTTGACAAAATTGGCCACTAGAGATAGTGAAGAAAGGGCTAGCCGATTTTGAAGAGTGTAGAATTCTCTCAAATCATTCCAAGTGTTTTGATGATTGTGATTCCATTTGAGGTGTCACACTTGGGGCACTAGGCACTCAAGCTTCATGAAGACATTCTACACCAAAGAGGTATGTATTCTATCTTGCTATAGTCATTGTTATGTATGCTAGATTAGGATAATACCTTGGAAGTTCTTATTTTCATGTATAATAGAGAAAAACATAGATCCAAGGTATTTAGGGTTGCATGTACACTTAGGAAGTGTTAGAATGCTCAAAACCCAACAGGTATCCTAGTATATTGGATGATGTTATATTAGTGACCGGTTAGGTCGGCATCCTGATTATAGGATGGTTGTTGTGTTAGTGATCTGTTAGATCGGTATGATTATCTGTTACATACATGCTAGCATATGATATTTATGTGAAAATGATTGTTTGAATGGTATGGGGGTTGGGTTGAGGCGGGTCCTGCTTCGTGCTGTAGGCCAACATACCCAGGGTGAACCGGATAGACTACATGCCCAGGAGGGCACCTAGTCAAGCCGAAGGCCCGACGAGCGGTCCGGATAAGCTGAAGACCTCGAGAGGGCGGTCCAGACGTGCCGAGGCTCGGAGAGTGGGCCAGGCACAGATTGAAGGCCCGGTGCGGGCAGTCCAGTCATATTGTAGACTCAGAGAGTAAACCAGGTGGACTGAAGGCCCAGTGCAGGTGGACCAGTCACACTGTAGACTCGAGATGCATGGTTTTTCTGTTTGCTTCTATGTTATATGATAGGGTTATATTGTTATGGCATTGGTATTTTGGGGGTAACTCACTAAGCCTTTGAGCTTACAGTTTCTGTTTATTGTTTCAGGTTCAGCGGATGACCACAGGAAGGCTAAGGCGTGACCGTACACTTCCTCGATTGATGATTATGATTTCTGGGAACTCTAATGTTTAAACTATTTTGAAAACAAATTGTATTAACTAGATGGTTTTAAATGATTTAAAAAGTTTTAAATTGCCTCGAATTTTATGGATGTTACAAGTTGGTATCTGAAACTTGGTTTGAGAGAATTGGAGGAACAATCGTGTGAATCGAGTCTCAAACTAAGGAAAAAGATTTTCGAAATGATATTTAAATGGTTTTCAAAATAAGTAAAAGAGGATGCAGAGTGTACGATCAGCTAGAGCCAGTAAGTAGACCCCAAAAATACCATAAAGTTATTTGATATTGTGATATGTTAGAACAGCATGCTAGTACTAGGCTAGGAATCTTCAGGAATTGCATGATAGAATTGCCTGATTACATGATGCCTGCTAGCCTAGGGTTTTCCTTATATGAGATTGACATCATTATTGTAGTTGCTTGTGTATGTATCACGGTTGTACATAATTAAGATCTTATAGCCTGAGAATTTTTTATTTGGCCTTATGTTCTATTCTTTTTTATTAGAGGCTTAGGGTAGGATCAGATATTCAAAAGTCTATAGTATCCAACATTATGTATGGCTAGCATACACTAGTGTTGTAGGGTTGGTGGAAGTTTCATGGATGGGTGGGTTGTGTGAGGACGGGAGGCCAGTTACGAGATATTTAGCATTCCTCTAGGAGTAAGGATTGAGCGCTCACTATGTTTACGTATATTGTTAGGGCGTTGTGATGATACTAGAGACAAATATGGGTAGGTGTGGAAGGTAGTATGGGTCTGTAATACTGAAAGCACATGACCTATACACGTAGCAAGTCACAACCCCTATATTTGGGTTGGGAGTTGGTCCCCTGTCATTATATGGATTATCAGAGATCTTTCTGGTGTCTTATTAGAATGGTGGTTACGAGTCGTCTTGAGAGTGGATCCAGGTTAAGATCGGGAGCTGGCATCCAGGATAGGCCAGCATTTTTAGAGGATCGTGTCAGTGAGATCATCCGGGAGGAGGTGATCAAAATTGTCCGGGGATAGTTTCCGGAGATGTTCGGGTCTATTAAGACCTTCATGGTTGAGTATTTCTATGAGCGCTATGCAGCCCTTGCTGAGACGGCTTCCACAACAGCTGTAACAATGGCAGGAGGGGAGCTGGTCGAGCTTTCCAGTATCGGGACTTGTTTTTGGGACATATTATGATGAGTAGAGGATTGTAGTTACTTGAGATCAGAGAAATATTTTGTACTCGTTGCATTCTGCGGGCTGAGCAGGAGTGGCTATAACATGAGTTTCTAGATTTAAGGCTCGGGTGTTTGCTTGAGGTCGGAATGTGAGTCGCAGAGACTTCGAAAAGGAGTGATGATTATGTTCAGTTGGGGTTTTGGCAGATGGTAGTGGAGTGGTTAATTGATGGATTGGACTATCGTTTTATAGGGCAAGGATTGTGCCCTTTTAGTTTTCGAGCTCGAAGGAGTGAGCAGGCTTGTGACCCCAGGATCAGGTTATATTCCAGCTTGGGGTCGGTTGGTTGCAGGGATTGGCGACATTATTTCAGTGTCAGTGAGCGCAAGTGGGTCGATGTGGCATAAGTATTTTGTGATGTCGGGTTTGCCTTGGATCTATTGTATCAGGCGGTAAGGATTGGTTGTGCGACCTATTGCACTTTTGGGAGTGTAGACTATGTCTTGGGAGTAGTTTGTAGACCAGTTTAGGGCAGAGGTTGCTTCAGCTACTGCAGTTCAGCTGTGGACGTTTGAGCGGGTAAGTAAGTTAGGGTGTGAACCCTGAATAGAATGATTTCTAGAGATCGAGAGCAGGAAACGTTTTTAGAACACCTTTGGAAAAGGGGTGTTATGTGGGAGCTCTGCAGATAGGGTCCCACAGAAGGGTTATTCAGCATTATCAGGATTCAGTGGTTTTAGCAACCATTCGTGATTGACGGACGAAAGCACCAAGGGAAGTAGCTCGTCGTCGGGGTATTAGTTGGAGCATCTATCATTTGGTCTTCAGGATTTGAGTGTGGGGTCATTCAAGAATTAGTGACTATCGTTTTCACTAGGATTCATGAAGTGTTCATCTGGTTCTTAGAAGTGTGTGATCAATTGGGATTCGCTGGTAATGGAGAGCTAGTTAGAAAGAGTTGGTTGTCATCAGATCGATCATTTGGATGTGAGAAGGATTGTGAGTCCCCCAATCTTCATGTGTTGTGAAGACTTGGTCGAATCTAAGTGGGGGAGAGTTACCACGGGATGCAGAAGCGGGAGAGGTTTTGAAATGGAGATAAGTTTTACAACCTAACAGGGATAATGGAGGCCCCAGTGGCTGCTTAGTTTGATGGTTGTGTTGGTTGGGGGTTCGGTAAAACTCCCCAGCATCAGAAACACGTCTTCTTGGTTCTTGATAGCAGAAGTTGGGGAACCAGGTTGGAATTCCAGTCATGAATTGAGTTCAGTTCGAGTATTCAGTCAAGGGTGTGCTCGACTCTCAGGGTTTTTGGATTAATAGATTGAGTGTTTTATTAGCCGTCAGGGCTTGGCAGTACATTCAGCACGGGTAAGCAGGTTATTTAGCGTATGTGGTAGACACACGGGTCAGGGAATAGACCACAGATTTCTGAGAGGGTGGATGTTCGACATGAGGCATAGTGTTAGGTCGGGGTTAGAGTCCACGGAATGGATCAGGAGTTCGGAACCCCAAGTGGGTGAGAACAGTCTGCATGGGAAAGATCACTAGAAGGGGTGGTCCAGGGAGATGCTCAACTGTTTAGAGCGGTCTGGATAGACTGAAGGACGGTACGGCATACCAGTTAGGCCGAAGGCTCAGAGAACAGTCCAGATAGGCTGAAGGCCCAGAGAGGTTGTCCAGACATGCTGAAGGTTCTGAGAGTGGTCCAGATAGAATGAAGGCCTAGTGAGGTGGTCCAGTCATGTTGAAGACTTTGTATGTGTTTGTAGATCTATGTGCGGGTATTGAGTATGCTACTATGCTATAGCAATCAGTAGGTTTGTCCCCAAGTGTTGAACATCTTGATGGAGTATGTTGAAGACTTTGTATGGGTTTTGTTAGTTTTATGATCACTTTCTGAGTATATATGTGTTATGGGGTAACAACTTGTTCTGCAAGTGGATGGTGTAGGGTAAGGTTTCAGCACTATGACACTTGTTGGTGTGGTGAAGGACATTGATTAGGCCTTCTTGGGCAATGGAGGAGGTGAGTACCTCCAGTATGGAGTGTTGGACATCTGAAGTGACGACAGCAGTGTCGATAGGTTATCGGGAGCATTATAGTCATGAGTCGAGGGGTGGAGAGGGGATACCAGACTCATGTTGTGGGCTCAGAGGAAATCCATACCTATGTTGAGGATCATGTAAGGGTATTCCAGTCATAGGCTATGGGCATAGAGATTGTGTTGGTTATGTCTCTGGTAGGAGCGCGATCGGATTAGATGTATTATTTAGATTCATGGGAGTTGCACTCGGTTGTGACGAATCAGAAGATGGCGGATGAGATGCAAGGATAGATCCTTGGATCTCAAGTTATGAGTAGACCCGAGTTATGTTCATAGAGGTATTCCAATATAAGGTATTCCATCCTGAGGATGACCAGACCCTATGATTGATTAGACCTGATATGTTTGGCATTCCAACACGAGGGTTGATTGGGCCAAACATGTGTGGGGATACGAGGGTATTCCATCCTAGGGATGACTGGACCCGTCATAGGCATGCCTGGTATTCCAGCCCGAGGCTGATTGGGCTAGTCATGAGTGTTCGTGTTTATTAGTGGATTGATATTTTATGATATTTTGGGAGCTGAAGGATGCATTATCCTGTCAGCACAAAGGGGTTCGCTTCAGGAAGAGAGAAAGTTGGGTTTCCGATACTTTGGATCATCAGGATTTTGTCAGGTTAGCAAAGGAGCATGTAGGATAGACCTTTTCAAAAGGTTCGGTTGGATTCATATCGCTTTTCACGTTTGGCAGCTGCAAAGGCGCATATTGGATGAGTAGGCAGTTGTATCGTTGGGTGATGTTCAGGACGGAGAGAACTTGAACTATGTAGGGAAACCAGTGGCAACATCGGAAAGGATTCGAATAGACTTGGGAGCCAGAGTGCAAGATGCGGGAGCATTATCGTGAATGGTTCGCCGCAGCAGGCTTCTAGGACGAAGCCTAGTTTATGTAGGGAGAATTGTAACATCCCAAGATTTGTCATTTATAGTCTCTAGGGATAGAAGGGTGAAACCATGAAAGTCTAAGTGCTAAATTGCAATTATTGGGATCAGGATGAGTACGCTGCTGGTACATAAGGTTACATTGAGCGTACTAGGCGCTAAATTGCGATTATTGGGATCAGGAAAAGCAAATTTTATTGGAAGATCTACTCCCCAAACGTCCATGGACATTGATAATGGAAACATTGGAAGTCCAAAAAAGATTTCTCTTTCCAAGGGAAAGAGAAAGGCTAACTCTGAGATTGTCTCGTGTACCATTCCCAAAGAGTCTATATGTTTCTATTGCCAAGAGAAGGGGAATTGGTTGTGAAGTTGCCCTTACTACCTAAAAGATCTGAGAAAATGTAGAATCGAAAAGTTTGACTCTACTTCAGGTAAGTCTACTGTCTAACTCTATTAAGTTCCTAATTGTTGATTCTTAATACATGATGTGACAAGGTTGCATTTTGATGTTTTGTAGGATCAAGCAAAGGGAAGGAAGCTTAAAGGAAGAGTATGTTGAATCTGGTCGCGAAGATGGATTTCAATCGCATGGTTCGAAGATCGGATTTTTGATCTGCTGCTTAGGAGTTATGATAGATTGCTAGGAAATATGTAATAACATAGTTTTCATTTGTAATTGCATTCTAAGGAAAAGTTTTTTCCGCATTTTATAAATAAATAAAATTTTGTTTTTATTTTTTATCTCCTTACAATAGCATTAGTAAAAATTGATGTTTGTATGTTTCTATGTTAGCAATATCGAGTTGATTCTTTCGTTTGTGGTAATGTCAAAATTTACCAAATAAGGAAAGATTCTCATCACCAAAATTTGGATTGGACAGAAACTTGGAATCATGCAAGTTGTATTGTATGATGAATGAGAATTTTCATCTTTGGTAAATTAAGACTAATTCCTTGTTCACATGTATATGTGAGTCAAGTGAAGGACTAGGGGATCGGCTACACTGGGTGTGTGTTGGTCAAGATCCACCATAAGGATTGATAAGACTATTCATTATGATTTACTAAAGTTTAGTAAGCATGGTTATGCTTACAAGTTTATGTATAATTCTGAAACATTGGAAAAGGTTCAATGTATGGCAAAACGAATGAGAAGAATCAAATTAGGCAGAAAGATAAAAGTTTCTCCAATCTGAAAAGATGGGAGAGTACTTTAGTATCATGTTTTATGATCATCTTAATGGTTATGGAAAACCATATCACAATTGATCCTCTAAGGATATCTTAGTGCATTTGTATGGCTAATAAGAGGAATCGTGAATTGTTGAAATAGTTTAAATCAAGAAGATGGGTCATACTTTGTTCCCAAAACAAGTCTTAGAGTTATACTCCAAGATTGTAACCTTGAGTGACATAATCTTAAGAAAGGTTTAAAACACTTACAAATGTAGAGTAAAATGTTTTCTATTCTTGTACATTTGAAATTGGTAAGTTGTGATGTTTTGAATAAAACAAAGACCAACTAAGGCCAATTGTGTGAAGTGTTTGTCTTGATTAGAATCCGCACCAACTCTTGAATATATTTTTTCAAGTAATGTTCCTTGAAAAAGTGAATCTTATACATCAAGAGGTCAGTGGGAGTCTTAAAGATCTTGAAAGTTTCAAGAACTAATCAAGAGTAAACCTATTGTTAAACACTAGCACACGACTTGAGGTTTGTAACCTATCGTGTTGACATATTCTTGTTTCTGTGCCCATTCCAGTTAAAGTTGACTATACATGTGAGTTCTATAATTTCTCAGTTGTTTGCATAACAACTTGGAAGTAATGGCAGGCCCTTATGCTGCCAGGTGGCAAGAAATTAAGATTGAACAAGTTCAATCCATATGAGTTTGGATTTATCGCTAACCTTGTCTTGTGATTATGGTTATGAAAAATTCACATGGATAGGAACACATAAATCATAAAATCTATGTGTCATAAGGTTTCTCTCTGATTCATGAAAATGATGGTGAGGAAACGCTTTCACTTAGATTTTAAGGAGATAGCAGTTGTGATATTTTCATTCTCATATTTGATTTTGATTACGGCATCCCTTTTCATAATTCAAATTTTGAGGAATGGAAAAAAGGTCTAAACACTTTAGACTTATTGTTGTAAGTTCTTAAAACTGTTTAGACATGCATGTGAGCTATCTAAGCAAAGTTGTATGAGTTTGAGAAGCCAAGATAAAGTCTTATCGAAGCATCTCATATCAGAAATTTAAACTTTGGTAATGAGAGTCAATAAATATTGATTTCTAGAATTCCAGCTGATTTCTGAATACATGTCAAAGCTAGTGGGAGCATAAGTGGTATGCTAGTAAGATAATAATTATTATGCTAGTAGGAGCATGATTATTATGGTAAGTGTGGCAAGTTAGCAATGTTAATTATAGAAAACAAAAGTTTCAATTCGCAAATTTGTAGGGTTTGAAAAGTTGTTTTGCTATAATTAGGGGACAGGAATTTATACTTCATTTCAAATCTAAAAGCTTAGATTGTGAGAGTTTAATCAAATTTAGTAAAATATATATATATATATATATATATATATATATATATATATATATATATATATATATATGATTGTTATGTTGGAATGGTTCAACATAAGGAAATTCTATATATGGAAATGTTAATTGCGTTATCAGAATTTGATTATGAATACGCCATCCCTTTTCATAATCAAAATTTTGATAACATGGCAAGTAGAAATATTATAGCAAAAGACTGATCAAGCATTATGTATTTATGTTAGATATTATGAATCGTATCCCATATGCTTTGGGTATAGGATCGATTGCATACGTTTAATATTCTCGTGTTCTAATTTTCCGAATGCCTAGGGCATTTAGAAGGGAAAAGGAATAGAACCGGATATGACTAAAGTGGTTAAACAACTGTTAAGCATAATCTAAGGTTCGCCAAAGATTGGTCGCTTAAGGACAGTTGGAAGTATAGTAATGGAAGGACCATATTGACATTATAATAAATAGACGGGAGTCTATTAATAATGAGTTGTCATATGGCAAATATGGAATGTTTCCATATTGGGAGTTGAAGAATAGATGAGAAAGTTAGAAGCTTTTATGCAAGAAGGATGTTCAAAGGAATGTACTTTGAATTTAAGACTTCATTTCCATGGAGTTGTCTTGTAACAATCTCCAAAGGAATATTTTGTGATATCATTGGTCAAGTCTCTGTGACTTTTGGCACCTAGACATTACAAAAGGATCAGTGCATTATAGTTTAGAATGTAACACTTTCTAGCAGTGACAAGAATTTGGAATTCTTACACTTGCAATAAGGATTTGGAATTTTCAAATGAGAATCATTGAAATGTTTTTCAACTAATCTATTTCACAAAGTAAGGACCATAGACAAACATAGTGTGCATGCTTGGTGCATTGCATAACTACTTTTTAGACAAACATAGTGTGCATGCTTGGAGCATGGAATAACTATTGTTTTAATTCAAGTATTAAGTTGATTATTCGAAACATTATACAATGAATAATGAGTAATCAATATGGCTCAAAAGTTTTGGGGCCATATAGGATTAGTATTATTCTTGTGTTTCACTTGGCATGTTTTAACTTCCCGTATAACTAGGTTATTAAAACCATCCACAGTTGATCATACATTGGAAGAAGGTATTGAGTCAATATTTTCATGAATGGGTCTGTAGTTTGTCTAGGACAAGGTGGCTATAGTGTTCATGCGTACTCCAGGAATAAGATTCGAGTATTGGATTCAACTCATGCTCATCTGAATCACTTCATGGATTTTATCACAAATGATTGTGAGACAATAATATCTTATATTCTTGAAACGGAGACATGTGAGTTGTAGTTACAAGTTGGTTGCATATTGACATATGTAAACACACCAGTAACTTGGATGTTATAAAACATATTGTTGTGTGTAATTTGATGAGTAAGTAACAGAAATCATTTGGGTCGAAGTTTATCCGTTCCTTTTACCCCATGTGGATAAAAGAGATATATGTGGGCCCCTCGATGATTTAGTGATGACATCAAGCATGGACTGATTTGATTTGTTCAATTAGTCGGTCGTCATAAATCGGAAATCGAAAAACAACATATGGACTGAGAGAATGATTATAATACATGTCTCAGTCCATATGATATCTAGAATGGAGGAATATATGATCCACTATCTAATGGACACATCATTGACGAGGTCAGATTTCGACAACGGATTTTAAAAGCTCCGATTGCTAGTCGAGTTGGAGTCAAACTTGCAATAATAGCTATTAGACTTACCGAAGTGGAAGACTATTGGATTAGTGTCTAAGTCCATAACTATAATTGGTATGTACTTGACCCGAGAGTAGCATGGTCCATTTGGGTTGCATATTATCAGGACAATTTGATAGGATGGACTTTTAAGAAGACGTTATATATGGTTTATTAATATATTATAAGTTCTCATATGTCAATATGAAATCATATTATTTAATTAGTATTGATCAAAAATTAATTTGGAATTAATTTTGTTATCAGAATAGACTAATTAAATATAAGGGGTTGATTTGGTAAATCATTCATTCTTATAAAGTGCGCTTATGATCTATAGTTCTTCATGTTGGGCTAAACCCATGCGGTAACCCATGGATACTCCATGGAGGTTTTAACCCATGGAACATGAGGGATATGGAAAGTCATTAGGGTTTACATGCTGTAACCCTAGTTTGCCACACTATATAAGAACCCCTCTAGCTCATGAAATTGGCGCTAGTGGAAAACCTAAGAGCACTTAAGTGGAATACTAGAGGGCTAGCCGATTTGTGTATGCAAGGAATCTCTTCTCAAGTTATCCTTTGTTCTAGATGTGCTGTGATTCCATTTGAGGCATTCATACTATTGGTGCTAAGCTCTTAAAGGCTAAAGGTTCAAGGTTTGCAACCTACAAGAAAAGTTATGTTATCTAACTTGTTTTATTACTCAAGTATCATGTTTTTTATGTTGGTTAGGATAATACCTTGGAAAGTTCAAGTTTGCTTGTATAATGGAGAAAACATAGATCCAAGGTATTTAGGGTTGCATGTACACCTTAGGAGTGTTAGAATGCTCAAAACCCTTCATCTTTTGTAGGAAAAGAAGAAAGAAAAGGATCACAAATGGGGATTATACTTAACAATGTGAAGAATTTTGGAATCTTTTCTAGAATTGAAACTCAGCTAAGGTTAAATGTGTTGTTGCATATGCGTGCTGCTCTTAGATCATCGGGATGCAACTTCAATTGGTGAATTACGGTTTGAGTTTTCTTCTCAATATTTCTAATTTTTTCTTAAAATGATTCGTTTTGAAGACAATTTTTTTAATTTGTGCATTTATTTTATTTTCTTTCTTCCCCATGCCCAAATTTAGGGACAGAAATCAAAAATACAAAAAAAAAAATTATAAAATTCAAAAATACAAAAATATGTTTTCTTTTGTAAGTATTTTTGGGAAGTGATATGAAGTTTAGTGCTAAAGGGCAATATGAAATGCGTGTAACGCACTGAAGCTAAAATGGTTACTCTGTGTTCAATGTGCTGGTAGGCACGAAGGATTCAAAATTAAAGGACAAGACACTGCTAACATTGAAAGGACTTGACAGTGTTAACTCATCTAGATTTAGATAGTTTCATTTGGATTGACCGTACGACGCTTGGATAGATTGAGCAGTGAGATAAACAAGGGAGCCTACAAGATACATTAAAGTTACTTATTATCTAGATATGTGGCTCAACATTTCTTCGATATACGAACTAATGTCCTTAATTCTGGTCTTGATAGGGTGACTGGGGGGTTCTGATAAAGTAGGTCTGTGTGAAATTGTTTTTCTTTCTTATCCTCTCTGACAATCATATGTTGCCCCCTTTGCGTGATCGAAAAATCCGACCTGGGACGCACCATATGCAACTCTATTTCCATACATCTCTATCTATTCTTCTCTCTATCTATCCATGTCAGTCATATGTTGTCCCCTTTGCGTGATCGGAAGATCCGACTGTAGACACAACATATGCATCCTTCTATCTCTCTAACCCTCTATCTATGTTAGTCATATGTTGTTCCCTTTACATGATTGGAAGACATCCGACCTAGGATACAACATATGCATCTCTATATCCATCTTCTCTCTTCAATAATTGAGCACTCACCTAAAGTAAAGAGCTCTTTGGAATTCCTTAATTGCTAGGGTATGTCGTGAAGTGGGGAACACGTTCTAGTGAACTTAAAATTGAATTAACTAAAGGTTGACTATAGATCTCATTGCTGAATTTAAGTGGACAATAATATCAGCAAAATTGTGTATTTAGGAATAAGATCACAATGACTTCTCACTTATGATCTGTCCAACAAGTCAATATCCTTTGTGTTTAAATGGATCACAATATTGGTGACTGGCGAGAGGTAAACATGCAGGTGTGTGCTGATAAACGATATTGAATTGTTTGACAACTTTGATTCCAAAAAAAGGTTTTAAATTAGTTATTATTTTTGTTTTTGTTAAATTTGTTCATATTTTTTCTTTATGAATAAATGTATGGGAGAACTTAAAAAAACAAAAAAAAATCATAAAATTTAAAAATCTAAAAATATGTTTATTTTTGTTTTATTTCCTTTTCAAAAAATTAAAAATCCAAAAATATTTTAGTTTTACCTTTGACTGTATTTTTTATTTTCTTTTTATTTCTTATTTATTTCTATTGTGTGTTAAGTTTACTTTTACTTTTATTTTTTATCTCAAAGTTTCGTTTGTCTTAAAAAGTGAATTCAAACGACTTTATGGAGAATATTAATAGATATAAGTTGGTGAAAGTATAATCACGTATAATAGAGGTGTGAAAAAATCGAAGCGAAAAAAAACGACATTTGGTGCCCGAAAAACTGAAAATAAGAAAAATTTGTAGCTAATACGTAGGTAATTACCTATGGATTAGATACGGATATTTCTTATTTTCTATTTGTCGGGACCCGAACGTTGTTATTTCCGCTTCGTTTTTTCACACCTCAATTAAACATGATTATCTATACTTTCACAAACTTATAGATATTAATATCCTTCATAAAATGGTGTGCACCTTCAGGATCTATTGATCGTTTCATGGTTTATAATTGTAATACTTTATTAATACTTGAAAATAGAAATACTCGCAAACACATATACATACACATATACCATAACTCATTAATGTATATAAATATACATACACAAACATAACCCTTGACAAAGTTGGTGAAAGTACATGCATTAAATCTTAAACCATGAAATGAGCAATAGATCTCGAAGGTGCACATGAAATGAGCAATAAACCTTGACAAAGTTGGTGAAAGTACATGCATTAACGGTATTAATAGCTATAAGTTGGTGAAAATATAGATAAACATGTATAACAGAGGTGTGAAAAAACAAACCAAAAAAAGGACGTTCATTGCCCGAAAAATCGAATATATATATATATATATATATATATATATATATATATATATATATATATATATATATATATATATATATATATATATATATATATATATATATATATATATATATATATAGCTAATCCGTAGGTAATTACCTACGGATTTATGACTTCTGTAGCTTACCTATGGATTAGCTACGAATTCTTCTTAATTTCGATTTTTCGGGCACCGAACGTCGTTTTTTCGGTTCGATTTTTTCACACATCTATCATTTTTATCTATACATTCACCAACTTATAGCTATTAATATTATTCATAAATTCGTGTGCACCTTCGGGATCCATTACTCGTAATGGTTTAACATCGTTATTTCTATTAGTACTTGTGATTTTTGATCGTCTGTTGATGTGTTAAATGTAGTTTTTCGTTTAATCATTTGTTTGTGTGTTAAACACATTCGTTACTATTATTATATATTATCATTATGTTTATAAATATTATTATTATTTATAGTATGATTTTTAATTGTTTGTGTCATAAATATGTAAAAAAAAATGATCAAAAAACGGTTCTAAGATTCGAATAATAATGATAATAATCAATATTCAAACACAAAACTTACATGTAATTCAAGAAGTCAATCACATAGAAAAGTTGGCATTTTCACATCTCTATTATACATTATTATCTATACTTTCACCAACTTATAACTATTAATACCGTCCATAAAATCGTGTGCACCTTTGATATCCATTACTCGTTTCATTGTTAAGATTATAATGCTTATACTTTTACTAACAAACTACTTTGTTTCTTTTAAATACATACACATACACATACACATACACATACACATATATACATACACATACACATACACACATAAACATACACATTCAAATACACACATACATATACGTACACATACACACACACACACACACACACATATATATATATATATATATATATATATATATATATATATATACATACACATACACACATACATACACTTACACACACATACACACACATGTCGTATAAGAAGCACCCAACTGGTAGCACGCTTCACAGTCGACTATATCAATTAGGGAATTAAGGTTTAAAAGGGTTAGATTTTTTATGGGGTTTTGTTTATCTGGATATCTTTCTTTGAAATAATTTATACCTTTTTTATGCGAATTTACTGGAATCTTGATTAGTTGATGATGGCTCGATTGATTATTCCCTGCAAAGGTTCGAGTTTACCGAGGACTTGTCTCATGGGATTGATTTCTGTATGGAATACCATTTATTAATCTTTTTCTTCATTTGTGTCCTTCATTGTTATCTAATTAACTTCATAAGAAAATTTCTACAGTTAGCGTTTTTGTTTTCAAGATCTGTGAAGATCAAGGATACATGTTACTTTCAGTGATATGTGGGTCCAAGTGTAGGGGAAAATTCAAAATCAAATGTCATGAAGCTATGGATTTTTCTTATTTTCATATGTTCGAGCATCGAACATCATTTTTTCCGCTCGTTTTTTTTCACTCATCTTTAATACATTATTATCTATATTTTCACCAACTTATAGCTATTAATGTCACACCCCAAAACCACGAACGGCGGAAACGTTCAGGGGTGGAGGACGTCATGTACAGTATCACAACAGTGTAATATAATAAACAAGCAACAACATCATCCATTGCATTATAAGTAGAGTTTTAATACATGTGTGTTATTTCATAATGTACAACAGTAAAATGAATAATCAAAATAAGGCGAGTCTTGTCTGTGCTCCATCTTCTCAAAAACCTGGCCATCGCACCTGTCTAACTGATGACCTGAGAATACAAGTTATTTTGAAAGCGAGTATCAGCTTTAAAGCTGGTGAATTCATAAGAAATTAAGTGTCGTTGTCTTGCTTATGAAAATCTGTTATGAAGGCCATGTAAACTTTTAACTGAAAATGTTGATGTAAGTATGAAATCCCTAGAAAAACCCTTATTTTCTATAAGTATGAACTGTAGTCTTCTACAAAGACTGGAATGTTGTGTAAGTAAAATGATAGTTTTTCCATTCTATTGACTAGTACTAGAAGTGCTTAGTCTAACTCATCGTTTATGTGAAAGTATCACAAATTAAAGTAAATAGGAAAATGTACTGCAAGTGTTGTCACTGGGTACTAGGACTAACACAACATCGCCTTAAGCAAAATATGTAACCTAATGAACATCCGAAGATTGTCCAGAACAAGTATTAATGTAAGTGTCATCGCTGGGTACTAGGAGTAACACAACATCGCAATAAGCGAAACGTATAACCTAATGAACATCTGGAGATTGTCTAATTGTCCTCTGTAGCAGCAGCAGGTGGGTGGAAGGGTTAGTCCCAAATCGATCTACCTAATATAAGTAGTAACCTTAGACCTCCGTAGATGGTCATCGACCACTGGTGCTAATCAGTGGGGTTCGGAATGGTAAGTCTCGTCTAGCTATCCCATTGAACCGAGATAGGAAAGACAATTTACACAGTAAGTACTAATTAATCATCCTCTTAGTTCTAAGTACAAGTATCCAAGGTAAGTAAATACAGGATAATGCACTTATGTAGAAGTGTTCCTGTATGGTATTCATGTAAGTGTGTTCATGTAACAGGTAAGTATATGTAAACATATTCATGTATCATGTAATCCTAAGTACGTGTACTCATGTATCATGTAAGGTATTGGTATAGACTCATGAATGAACTGTCTCTTGTGTGATTCCTTGTAGTAGTAATAATGTTTGATATCTTCTAACTATCCCTATGATAATTAACAGGAAGGTAAGTGGTTGTTCAAGTAGATTTATGCACCCTCGATACACCAGGGTGTGGGAAACTGAACGAAGGATGAAAACTATAATCTCTATCATATAATGAACATACGTGCATAAGTATAGTTTGATTCAAGAAGGTAAAATAATGGTTTTGCAAGATATCTAGGAGTTTTGAACAATAATTATGAATGACTTGATGTCATTTTAATAAACATTTCAAACTAATACTTTTGTTATCAAGGTATTTTAAGATAGAAAACCCCTTCATGTGTCACCTTTTGAAATATGTGAAATCTACTGAGTGAAAAAACAGTTACAAAATACATAAGATTGATTTAATAACATACTGTTTTCTACTTGTATTCCCCCCCCCCCCCCCCCATTAAAATGTTTAAAATCATTTAAAACATAGATTAAGGGGTATGAACTCACCTGTAGTTGGTGATTGGGATGAACTGAACGGTATAGGATTGCTAGGTGTCAAGTGAGGACTTGTACACACACTACGATCCTAGTGAACATATAATCACACATATATGCATTCAATTAGTCTTAAATCACTAAATGATAAAGTTAAGACATCCTAGACATAATAAACACTTTATATAAGTGTTTTAAGCCCTAAGGATTGCATCTAAGCTATTGTGGGACAAGGTACTTGTGTTTAGGGTTCCAAAGGACCCCATATATGAGTTTACTCCTCATATACTAACACACATGGAGTTTACGGTTGTAAACTCTTGAGTTTACGGCCGTAATCTCCCAACCATGGGGTATTTGTGTGTTTTGAAGTCCCAAATGCTTTCTAGAATTATTCTAACTTGGTGCTTCCATCCTTGAAGGGGTTTAAGGTCTAGAAATACTCCAATTTGGAGTTTACGGCCCCAAGGCCATTCCCCTAGAGTTTACGGCCGTAAACTCCCTTGGGGTGTTGTTTTTGTTGTTTTTAAGCCTCATGCATTTGAAGGATAGGTTCTAGTCAATTGTTTAAAGCTAATGAGGACCCTAGGCACACTTTGGTGCCTTTGTTTGGTGTTTACGGCCTACGAGCATTACCAAGGCCGTAAAATCACTTCAAGAGGTGATTTTGATGCTTTCAAGTCCCTTGCACATGTGGTATAGGTTCTAGGCTTTTATTCCAAGCATATGAAGGCATTAGGCACACTTTGGTGCCCCTTTAGTGAGTTTACGGCCCATGAACCATGTCATGGCCGTAAACTCTCTTTGAAATGTGATTCTTATGTGTTTAAGGCCTTAGATTAAATGGGAAACAATTCTATGTAAAGGTCTAGGGCTTTAGGTGTATTAATAACACCCTTTGGTCCATTTCCATGGAGTTTACGACCTAAGATTGCTCTTGGGCCGTGAACTCCCATGTGTTTGTGTTCATTGATTATTTTCTTGTCCTTAATACACTTACAATTGAGTCTAAGGCAGTAACATAACATAAGGAACAAGCTAGGCTCGGTTTCAAGAGTTTACCGCCCAAGAACACCTTGGGGAGTAAACTCCTAGATCTAATGATTTAGCCATCTAAATCATGTTATAAGCACCTAATAAGCATTCTAACATTACTAGAAAGAGTTACTCACGTTTTGGTATAAAAACCCGAAGATCCATGAGAGAGAAAATGGCTTTCCTCTAGTTGGAAATGTGAATAATGAATAAATTTGGTTCAGAAATCTATTTATAGTCCTGAGATATTTTTGGCAGAAAATATTTTTATTCCTAAAATGATCTCTAATATAATAGAGTGTTGGAATAACAGTGTTGCACAAAGCCCTAGTGCACCCACTCTCCTGATATTTCCTGAAGTGTAAACCCTAAATTACTCAAACTTATGCGAAAAGTCTGAAAATGAACTGTGACTGCTATAACTTCTATTGAAGTGATATAGTTTGTACAGAATGGAAATTTCGGATTGTCACATCATCCCCCTGGTAAAGGGAATTTCGTCCCGAAATTAGAATTTAGGCAAGGGAGTATGTACGAATGATCGAGTCGTGAGGAGGAAAAACTTCCAAACCGATTGGTTCTAGCGCTCCTAAGTGAAATCGGGTTCTCGGTTGGCATTCCAACGAACCTTCACTAACTGGAGATGGCGTTGCTTCGTCCGCTTGACCTCTCGGTCGAGGGTCACTACGGTTCTAATACGAAGGCAAGGATCTCGTAAATCTCGATCTCGTCAAGAGGAATTACGAAAGTCCTAATGGAAGGATATTGTTTCAAGTTCGAGACGCGAAGGGGAAAATGTACGTTACTGAGTTCGCGGAGTAGGTCTAGTTTGTGAAACGCAGGACTGATTCTGGTAAGAATCTCGGAGGTCCTGACTATATTGGATTTTAGCTTTCCACGCTTTACGAAGCATATTAAGTCGTTCCCAGAGTGAGGTTTCCTAAAGAATTTGGTCTCTCACTTGGAATTCCAAAGGTTCTTTCTCTCGCTTACTTCCCAGTCAAGGGCCATCCCTTGCTGAGTCAAAGTCGAAAGGGTTCTTGAAGTTTACGGGTAGTTCCGAATGGACTATGATAGTAGGTCTGTAAGACCTAGAATTTGGCGAATTTTTCCGTCGGTGACTACGGTGCCGACAAATTCCCAACGGTTTTGGATAATTTGACAGAGTACTCAAGAATTCCCACAACACTAAAAGTGTGTCTCAGAAATTTTGACTCTAAATTCCAAAACTCTTGTTCAGAGAACTTTGTGGAAAGTATCTCCGAGGGTAACGTTTCTATGGGTTCTTTCTTACTACGAGGGTGGATAAGTAGTCATTATATGGAGAAATGACGAACTGATCCCAGTAAGAAAGGCGTACTCTACTTATTCAGCTCATGAATACTACGGGCATATTGGTCCTATCCGAGGGGTATCACTACGGACTCGAAGTGTCCGCATCGAGTTCGGAGGGTAGTCTTTAGGACATCCTTCCCTAATACTCGAAGTGGTGATATTCGGATCTCAGGTCCATTTCTGAAAGTAACACTTTCCCTGCGATTGCTCAATCGGTTCTTCTAAGCGAGGCATAGATAACGATTTCTAACGGAAATCTAAACGAAGTCTCTGGTCGTCGAGGTACATATGATGCACTTCGTCGACTTATGGTAAGAATAAGACCGGAGCTCTCAAGGGTGAGAAGCCTGGTCTTCTAATTCGATTGTTGAGTAGTTCATGGTGTTGTCTGGGTTGTTCTTGTATCTTCCGTAGGTGTTTAGACTGAAGGCGATCTGGTTATAAGAGTCATACTGGGTTCTAAGTTTGTTCCTATGTCAAATGCAATTACTCGTACTCCTGGACAGTCTTCGTCCTGAAGTTCATATTAGAATTCATATGTGAATCAGGGATCACAATTTCGTGTATACGAGTTGCATATAATTAAGACTGAACAGGTAGTCGAATAACTGATTCTTCCTTAATCTCACATCCCATCGATGGAAAAGAAATTAAAGTGGAATCATCAATTCTAAACCTGTAGAACATTAATTATATATCATTCTCATGCATACATTCTTCAGTGATAGATCAACCGTATGAATCCTGGAATTGAACTTGACGTACTGCACGAGCGATAATGTGGGGATTCCTTCGGAAAGGAAAAGAACTATAAGGTACTCCTGTTATGAGTACTTCGGTGTTCTGATATGATGGCTTCGCTAAAAGACGTTTACTGAGAAAGAGATGTACTTATGAAGCCGGTATTGCGAGGATCGAATTGAATTGAGTCATATGATAATGTCGGAATCATAAAGAACTTAAAGACATTAGATTTGAGCATAAAACGTTTACAGACAAAAACAACCGTGCAACCATGATTAGAGTTACAGTACTTTAGATTTGTTACAAGACTATTGCTGCGAATCAGATATACTACATAAGACAAGTATACACAGCACGAGCATCCCTATACCGAAAGGATCCCGCAAAAGATAAGACTCTAGTTGCAATAGTTTTGGGATGGTTCATAAGTCTGCTACAACGAAACGTCTAAATTACATTAACGTGAGTCCGGAGTAGACTCTCCTGCGGCGGTGGTTGGTAGTAGACTTTCGTCTGTGCCAGCAATTTCTGCCCCTGGGCAGTTCCTTTTGTAGTGACCTACTTTGCCACAACCGTAGCAAACCTGGTTCATACTGTTGTTTGGCACTTGAGCGTCCTGAGCTGTTGCCGTCCTGCAGAAACGGGCTGTATGCCCCAATCCTATTGCAGTGTGAGCATTGCATCTCCTTACAAGGTCCATAGTGGTGAAAACTGCATTTAATGCATTTTGGGAGAATTCCAGCATAAAGTTTGGCTGGTTTGGGGACCATTGGGATGCCCGAAGGGATGGTAGTTGGAGGTGCTGATGTCGTGGCTGTGAAGGTTGTTACTGGTGGTTGTTTCCTGTTCGCCCTTCGAAGCGACTTGTTCTTCCTTTTGGCCCAAAACTTCTGGCTATTACTCTTGGCCTCGGCACTCGGGGTACCGTGGTAGTTTGTTGGTCGTTGCGGGGCTGGATTGTTACTTGGATTGGAATGATTGATAGCGATTCTGCTAACACTTGCGTTGTTAGCGTTCAGGTGGGTCATAACAGCTGACACGGCAGCCGAGACTGCAGCTTGAAAGGTAGCTGCATCAATCTGAAGAGTTGGTCTTTGGTTGATGGGCTGATCATTTTTCTTGGGATTCATGATTCTGTTACACCGAAAGAAAAATGAATTTGTGAGCGAAAATGGTTGAATCCAAACGTAGTTCGATTGCTCATGTAAAGAATAGAAGTATGTTCTCTAAGGTTCGACCTACATCCCTATGATGCAGTCCTGGTATGGAATGGAAGTATGTTCACGAAGGTTTAACCTACATCCCTATGTTGCAGTCCTAGCAAAGATCGGAAGTAAGTTCATGCAATGGTCTCATGATGTTTGTCGTTCTAGCCGAGGTATCGTTGGTTGGCGAATAACGTGATCCAACCATTGAAAGAGACTTGGAGATGTCTCCGGAGTTAAATTGCTATAGTCCAATGACTTTGACTAGAGCATGTTTCAAATAGACTCTAATGAAAGTATGATAAGAGTATTCGAATAGAGAACGACACAGAAGTTAGCCGACTTTCAAAATCTTTGATATTCATGACGTACAAGTTCGGGAAAATGACCTTATAAAAAGGTCTTACATTATAATCAGAGAAGATAGTTCCTGACAATAAGAAGACCAAACTAAAGTACTTAAAGTACAAGATAGTTTCATAGAAACTGCCACATCGGGCATAGACAGAAAGACGATTCCTTTCTAACAAGGAATATAAAGTAAAGTATCTACTATTAGCGACGGTCATCCCTCTGGTGAACTCTCAGTTCAGCCAATTGGCGTTCCACATCAAGTAGGTGTCTTTCGTACACCCTCTGGCGTACCCGAAGTTCCATGACTTCATCTCGTGATTCAGCCAGTGCTTGCAGCAGGGTTTCATGGTCTCTTTCAGACCTCTCACGAGCATGTTCAAGGCGACTGGTGCGAAGCATATGCATTCCTCCATTTCTATCGACTTCTGCGATGCGTTGTAGAGCTGTCCTGCCCTGAATTTCGTTTCGGGCAACTCTTCGGATCAGGATTGGCATGCTTCTGTCTGCTGAGCCCCCATTGCTCAGGTCATAGAAGCTTCGGTCACCATTAAATGGCATGGGCTGATCTTGTCCTTGGCTCCATGTTTCCAAACATTCCACCCACTCAGGCGTCGGGCCATGAAAAGTCGGACGAGGGTTAGGAATCGGAAAGGGAGCTGCCTGGGGTAGGTTCTCAACCTCGGGTTCGGAGATGGCATCGTCTGAAAGGTCGTCAGCATGGTGATCATTCAGAGGGATTGGATGATCATCATCTGGTTCTTCTCCAAACCATCCAGCAATCACTTCGTTCGGAAGGAACAGGTTGTCGTGGGGATGGAATCCAGCCATGTTATCTACGCGAGAAAAAGGATGTAAGAAATAGCTAAAATAGACGAACTAACTAAGATAATCGCAGTAAGACCAAATACCCCTATGGTATTTCTTTATGGTTGTGTTGGTAAGTTTTTAGACTTGTTGCCATATCACAACCATTCTTGGGCATATTCTAATCACTCCTCGGACCAGCATAGTTGATCAGGCTATGCCATTCCCAAGACTGACCATATATCCCCAGGCTTACTTGTGATATTCAACAATCGTAATCCTTTTGTTCTTGTCGTTATGACACTGATTTTAGTATGAATGAAGGCACGTATACTTTGTTAAATATTTTATTATTTAAAGGTATAAACTCTTAGACAGAGTGTTTTAATCCCAATGTGTTTATAGTTAGTATATCTTTTATGGGTTGATATACTTAATTCACTATACACAATGCTCTGATACCAATCTGTTACACCCCAAAACCACGAACGGCGGAAACGTTCAGGGGTGGAGGACGTCATGTACAATAACACAACAGTGTAATATAATTAACAAGCAACAACATCATCCATTGCATTATAAGTAGAGTTTTAATACATGTGTCTTATTTCATAATGTACAACAGTAAAATGAATAATCAAAATAAGGCGAGTCTTGTCTGTGCTCCATCTTCTCAAAAACCTGGCCATCACACCTGTCTAACTGATGACCTGAGAATACAAGTTATTTTGAAAGCGAGTATCAGCTTTAAAGCTGGTGAATTCATAAGAAATTAAGTGTCGTTTTCTTGCTTATGAAAATCTGTTATGAAGGCCATGTAAACTTTTAACTGAAAATGTTGATGTAAGTATGAAATCCCTAGAAAAACCCTTATTTTCTATAAGTATGAACTGTAGTCTTCTACAAAGACCGGAATGTTTTGTAAGTAAAATGATAGTTTTTCGTTTCTATTGACTAGTACTAGAAGTGCTTAGTCTAACTCGTCGTTTATGTGAAAGTATCACAAATTAAAGTAAACAGGAAAATGTACTGCAAGTGTTGTCACTGGGTACTAGGACTAACACAACATCGCCTTAAGCGAAATATGTAACCTAATGAACATCCGAAGATTGTCCAGAACATGTATTAATGTAAGTGTCATCGCTGGGTACTAGGAGTAACACAACATCGCAAAAAGCGAAACGTATAACCTAATGAACATCTGGAGATTGTCTAATTGTCCTCTGTAGCAGCAGCAGGTGGGTGGAAGGGTTAGTCCCAAATCGATCTACCTAATATAAGTAGTAACCTTAGACCTCCGTAGATGGTCATCGACCACTGGTGCTAATCAGTGGGGTTCGGAATGGTAAGTCCCGTCTAGCTATCCCATTGAACCGAGATAGGAAAGACAATTTACACAGTAAGTACTAATTAATCATCCTCTTAGTTCTAAGTACAAGTATCCAAGGTAAGTAAATACAGGATAATGCACCTATGTAGAAGTGTTCCTGTATGGTATTCGTGTAAGTGTGTTCATGTAACAGGTAAGTATATGTAAACATATTCATGTATCATGTAATCCTAAGTACGTGTACTCATGTATCATGTAAGGTATTGGTATAGACTCATGAATGAACTGTCTCTTGTGTGATTCCTTGTAGTAGTAATAATGTTTGATATCTTCTAACTATCCCTATGATAATTAACAGGAAGGTATGTGGTTGTTCAAGAAGATTTATGCACCCTCGATACACCAGGGTGTGGGAAACTGAACGAAGGATGAAAACTATAATCTCTATCATATATTGAACATACGTGCATAAGTATAGTTTGATTCAAGAAGGTAAAATAATGGTTTTGCAAGATATCTAGGAGTTTTGAACAATAATTATGAATGACTTGATGTCATTTTAATAAACATTTCAAAACTAATACTTTTGTTATCAAGGTATTTTAAGATAGAAAACCCCTTCATGTGTCACCTTTTGAAATATGTGAAATCTACAGAGTGAAAACACAGTTACAAAATACATAAGATTGATTTAATAACATACTGTTTTCTACTTGTATTCCCCCCCCCCCCCCCCATTAAAACGTTTAAAATCATTTAAAACATAGATTAAGGGGTATGAACTCACCTGTAGTTGGTGATTGGGATGAACTGAACAGTATAGGATTGCTAGGTGTCAAGTGAGGACTTGTACACACACTACGATCCTAGTGAACATATAATCACACATATATGCATTCAATTAGTCTTAAATCACTAAATGATAAAGTTAAGAGATCCTAGACATAATAAACACTTTATATAAGTGTTTTAAGCCCTAAGGATTGCATCTAAGCTATTGTGGGACAAGGTACTTGTGTTTAGGGTTCCAAAGGACCCCATATATGAGTTTACTCCTCATATACTAACACACATGGAGTTTACGGTTGTAAACTCTTGAGTTTACGGCCGTAATCTCCCAACCATGGGGTATTTGTGTGTTTTGAAGTCCCAAATGCTTTCTAGAATTATTCTAACTTGGTGCTTCCATCCTTGAAGGGGTTTAAGGTCTAGAAATACTCCAATTTGGAGTTTACGGCCCCAAGGCCATTCCCCTTGGAGTTTACGGCCGTAAACTCCCTTGGGGTGTTGTTTTTGTTGTTTTCAAGCCTCATGCATTTGAAGGATAGGTTCTAGTCAATTGTTTAAAGCTAATGAGGACCCTAGGCACACTTTGGTGCCTTTGTTTGGTGTTTACGGCCTACGAGCATTACCAAGGCCATAAACTCACTTCAAGAGGTGATTTTGATGCTTTCAAGTCCCTTGCACATGTGGTATAGGTTCTAGGCTTTTATTCCAAGCATATGAAGGCATTAGGCACACTTTGGTGCCCCTTTAGTGAGTTTACGGCCCATGAACCATGTCATGGCCGTAAACTCTCTTTGAAATGTGATTCTTATGTGTTTAAGGCCTTAGATTAAATGGGAAACAATTCTATGTAAAGGTCTAGGGCTTTAGGTGTATTAATAACACCCTTTGGTCCATTTCCATGGAGTTTACGACCTAAGATTGCTCTTGGGCCGTGAACTCCCATGTGTTTGTGTTCTTTGATTGTTTACTTGTCCTTAATACACCTACAATTGAGTCTAAGGCAGTAGCATAACATAAGGAACAAGCTAGGCTCGGTTTCGGGAGTTTACTGCCCAAGAACACCTTGGGGAGTAAACTCCTAGATCTAATGATTTAGCCATCTAAATCATGTTATAAGCACCTAATAAGCATTCTAACATTACTAGAAAGAGTTACTCACGTTTTGGTATAAAAACCCAAAGATCCATGAGAGAGAAAATGGCTTTTCTCTAGTTGGAAATGTGAATAATGAATAAATTTGGTTCAGAAATCTATTTATAGTCCTGAGATATTTTTGGCAGAAAATATTTTTATTCCTGAAATGATCTCTAATATAACAGAGTGTTGGAATAACATTGTTGCACAAAGCCCTAGTGCACCCACTCTCCTGATATTTCCTGAAGTGTAAACCCTAAATTACTCAAACTTACGCGAAAAGTCTGAAAATGAACTGTGACTGCTATAACTTCTATTGAAGTGATATAGTTTGTACTGAATGGAAATTTCGGATTGTCA
Source organism: Lactuca sativa (assembly GCF_002870075.4). Lineage (NCBI taxonomy): Eukaryota > Viridiplantae > Streptophyta > Magnoliopsida > Asterales > Asteraceae > Lactuca > Lactuca sativa. The sequence continues at coordinate 56,868,096 of NC_056624.2, forward strand.
CAATTAATATCGTTTATAAAGGTGTGTGGACCTTCAGGGTCCATTACCAGTTTCATTGTTTAACGTTGTAATGCTTACACTTACACATACATATACACACACATTCAAATGCACACATACACATACATATACACACATATACATATGCATACACATTCAAATATACACATACACATACATATACATAAGCATATACATACACACATACATACTTATACAAATATACATATTTCCCTAATCATCATCTTTTTTTCATTATTTAATTTATATATTAAAGGTATATTATTTCACCTTGTTGATGTGTTAAATGTAGTTTTTTTTATTGTTCGTTTGTTTGTGTGTTAAACATGTTCTTTACCATTATTATATATTATCATTATGTTTATAAATAGTATTATTATTAGGACTATTAGTATATTTTTAATTATTTGCTTTTTAAATATGTAAAAACAAAACAATCCAAAAAAAAAGTTTTAAGACTCAAATATTGAAAAAGTAATAATAATAATAATAATAATAATAATAATAATAATAATAATAATGGGAATAATAATAATAATAATAATAATAATAATAATAATAATAATCGAAAAAAGAAAGTGTATAAAGTAATAGGAGACTAATCGAGTCAGGATGTGGCATACTCGGCCAAATGGTAAATATATTGGTTAATTACATGCGAGATCCGAGTTTGATTCCTACCCCAAACCCATTTTTCTTTATTTTGTGTAAACAAGGTAAAACTAATTGGAGACTAATCGAGTAAGGATGTAGCATACCCGGCCGTTTGGTAAGATTGAGGGTTATACCTGTGTGAAACGCGAGTTCGAATCCTGCTCCAACCATTTTTGTGGTCGTATCTGCTCTCTCTCTCTCTCTCTCTCGTGACTCTTCCCCTCGCAAATGAAATTTTCTAATCCCCAAAATTAGGTTTCCCTCTATCTAATTTTCACTTTCCCCCTTCTATTTCATAGTATCGCACCCACTCCCGCCTCTTACCTTTATGCCCGCTGCTTCAATCCTCCCTTCGGCATTTGCCAGTCGACGAAGCTTGCTCCGCCGGAGGTTATTCTCGTCGCCGTCGTTGACAATGGTATAAGTAGAGGCTACCCCTCTTAGCTCCGGTCGCCCCCACCATCTATGCCCTAAAATCGGTAAGACCTCCTCCCTTCACTCATTCGATCGTTGTCTCTCTCAATGGGCGATTCGCTTGACGACCTTCACTGTCGGTCTCCTCCCTTAATGACCTTCACTGTCGATCGCCTCAGCAACCACCATCTTCTTTGCCGACGTTGGTAGGGGCTCATCTCCGAGACCTAATGGGGTAGTTCACCACGATAGTGCCCCCTTTCACCCTTCTCTATGTTGATCCACGGTTTTCTGCTTGCTAATTACCATAATGACAACCAGCTACCGTTGGACTCCATAACTCCACCACCTTTACTGTCAGTGCTGCTTCGATTCTCATTCCGCTGTGAAAATGATGATGTAAAAAAACACCTTCCAATACTTCAGTTATTGAACTTCGATTCTATGGTGATGTAAAAAATACCATTGATCCAGTGAGGTAATTTCAGATTGATTATATGGTTTTTTTCGGTGGTATTGACTCTCAATCATTATGTAATTAGTTTCCAATATGCGTAATATGTGATTTATCGGATTTTGGTATGTGTTGATGTTTGATTTGGGTTTTGCCATCTGTAGTGTGAATAGGGTTCTTGTGCTTTGTGATATGTTGCAGGAAGATGCAAAGACTCTTGCTAGAAATGCTACAAACAATACACAGTTTGATGTGTGTATTTTTTTAGTGCCTCAAATGCAATTCATTTTGTGACAGTGATGAGTTGTTTATATTTATTTTTATTTGGCCTTTTATAATTTTAGATTTGGTTTTGTTTGGTTAAATTTACAAGTACATTGCTATATAGGATAAAAGTACAGTTTCAGGTAACATGCAATTCAAAAAATGATTTGGCTTATTTGTATGAATTGAATTGGTTTGTATTTAACTTACTTCTATCTTTTGACTGTTTTAAAGTAGTTACTTACATTTGCAAAAAAAAACATTTTTTTTTAATTTCTAAATACTTCTATTAACTATTATTTTTATTTGTCAAGTAAAAATGATATGAAAATGATACACGTTTACCGGAATTGATTGTTTTGATAAAAAAAATTGAAAGGCAGTGGTTGTAAGCATTATATTTTATTTGTCTAAATACTTCTATTAACTATTATTTTTATTTGACTTGTTATATACTCCCTCTGTCCCAAAATAATAGTTCATCTTTCATTTTTAGTTTGTCCCACAATAATAGTCCACTTCTAAAAATAAATAATATTTTTACCAAAATACTCTCTCATTATTACTTAACCAACTAAGCATTTAATAGAACACTAAATGCAGAGTAAGGACAAAACTGTCAAATTATTAAATAAAGTTTGTGATAAATAATGTTTTTCTTAATATGTGTGTTTTTTGTCTGTGAACAATAATATTGTGACGGAGGGAGTATGATATTTAATTTTTGCATTTAAATATGTTATGTTTATTCTAAAGGCAGTGGTTGTCGGCATTGATCCTGTGTAGACAATATTTGGCAAGTGAAGATGAGGTTGGATTCAAGACTATTAATCTAGAAAACCTAGATGAGTAAGAGTAGAATTATCAATTATGTATTTTATGTTAACTATATAATAAATATGAAGAACTTATAAATTTTTTGTTTTGTTATGCCCAAATAACGAAGAGCATGTCTGATATTAGTGCACTACTTTACAGTTTGACCAAATTTTTTATTTTGGTCTGTAGATGATGTTTATTGTAACGTTTATTTTTGGAAAATGATGTTTTTGTAACGTGTTAAGCACTTAGTTATGTATCTAACATTTTGTAGTTTAATTTAATAAATTATTATTTCATTTTGACCAAAACTGATTGTTTTTTTAAGTTTATTGTTTTTTTAAATACATTTAATGACGGAATACCTACAGAAAATTCGTTGCTAAGTTGGTCTGTAGCTATTCTGTAGGAAAAAAATCGATTTTTGTCAAACTCAACTTGCATGGGTAATCCGTAAGAAATCCATAGTCATGTCTTTACGTGGCTATTCCGTAGGAGAGTAGTCAATTTTAGTCAAACTTTACACCCGTCGGCAATCCGTAGGTATTAGGTAGCAATTATTTTTTGTAGCTAATCTGTAGGTATTATACCTACGGAAAAGGTCGTAGCTATTTCGTAGCAAGTCCGTAGCAAATTCGTAAGGATAAATTTCCCAGGGGCATTTATGCTACATTTCATTTTCTATAGTAAATCCATAGGTATCGCCATATACCTACTGAATACCTACGGATTGTGCCGTAGGATTACCCCAGTTTTCTAGTAATGTACAGATGTCATTACCAGTAAGTTTCTAAATATATTATAGTATTAAAATCTTACCATTTATTTGCACTATTCAAAAAAATATATAATATTTCCAACACGTCCCTTATTGATACAAATGGCAATGACAAAAGAGCGGGTTTTGCCCCCGATATGTTCCAAACCCATAACAATTATAAGGGTTTGGATCTTAATTTTTTATTTGTTCATCCATTAACCATTTTATTAAAAAGGTTCGGCGCGGATCATTACCGATTCATTTCATTTATAACTCGCCCCATATATACATATTTGAATTATAGTCTTTAATTTTCCCAATCGTTTCTTTTAATTTCCAAATCCAAGGCCAAAACACCAAAGCGAGGACCTACTACCATGTAGGCGAAGAGTGAAGGAGTCGTTCTTGTTCCGGTTTTCAAGATTTCCAAACCCAATTTTCCATTTACAAATCATCAATGTGTATATTGTCTCATGCTTTTCTGTTATAGTAGATATTTTATTTATTTAAAAAATGAAATTTTAAGTATTACGATAAAATGCGATTCATGTTATATTTTTATGGATAATAATTTGTGGAGTGCATAATAATTGTGTAATCTTAAAATTGTAGATGAGTCATGTTAATGGGTCAGATATCTATTGATTCAGTGGATAAGGATATATGTTTGATTATACAAAACCCTACGTGTTACTCAATATATTTGGATCAGATTTTGAAATTTGTTTAAAATGTTTGGATCGAGACTTATTCGCTCCAAACTCACTTCATTGTCTTATCTACTTATTGATTCTCATATCCCTCACTAAAGCATGCTTGCATGAAGCCTTAAACATTTATGTGCAAGCATATGTTGCTAGGTTTCTTATCTTGGTATGAACTTTATATTGATATGCAGCCAATGAGAGTGATTTCTTTTGTTTTTCCCTACCTCTTGAAAACTTTTTTTTATTTATGTTATGTTTTCATCATTTATTGATGGGAGGCTTTCACAAGCCAATAAGTACCAGGAATAAGGAATGATTAGCAATAAAATGGGAGTAGTCAAAAGCATAACAATTGTCTTTTTACTAGCATCACCAATGAATGATGTCTTCTATTTCCTAATGCTTCTAATAGTATTGTCCACATAAAATTAGGGGCTACCAAAAACAAGCAAAGGGGTTTTTCTAGCAGCATTTGGAATGTTACTGAAGTTCAATCAATAAGACTATTGGCAGATCCATATGTATTGTCTTAATCTTATGATATGAAAAATGTAAATGGAACCATATAAAAAATACATTATAACTTATATTTGACTTGAAACGTCTATTCGGATGAAAAGGTGAGATTAAGTTTAATAAAACGTTTGGTTGTATATAGTGTGCCATATAAAAATTATATGCCACAAACGTAAGCCTTACATGTAGTGGGTTGTAATTTTCTTTTTTTAGTTCCAAAAAATATATAGTTTATCAATTGTATTTTCATATATTTTTTAATCATACAATTACAGTGATTAACTTAATTAATATTAAATGATTAGGTAAGGATAAGTAAAACCAAAAACTAGACAAAGAACGGTTTAACTGACAGAAAAGTTTAATCATTTTCTTAGAATATAGCATTATTAAATCTTATTTAATATTGAAAAATGATTTAGGAGAGTAACTACCTATTATCCGTGTTCACATATTGGCAACTTCTTCTTTTTTGTACATAATAAAACAACTAACTTGTTTTAACTGTTTAAATTACACCAATATTACCGGCTAATACTTGTTTTAACCGGTAACTCAAAGGGAAAATGACTTATGAGGGTAACTACCTATTATCTGTGTTCACATATTGGCAACTTCTTATTTTTTGTACATAAGAAAACAACTAACTTGTTTTAACTGTGTAACATCCCAAAAATCATGACCAAAAATTTCGTTTTTAATTTAATACTAAAACCATAATTGTCAAACCATTAATTTAATACTCCGGCATCGGTCCCCGCCCGGCATCAGGCCCCGCTTGGCATCGAACCCCGTTCGATATACAGATCTGTCCCTCTTAGGCCCCGCCCGCTAAATAAACATACTCTATTGTATCCCAGTCCTAAGAAACATACTCTGCTAATAATGAGATACGGAACATCGTCCGTACTCAGCTAGCGATGAGATACGGGACCTCGCCCACACTCAACTCCCTACCAGGCACATACAAGTATCACACAGACAACAAGTATAATCTAACATGCAAACATTCCTCGGGCACCCGCCCGACATCGGACCTTGGTCTGGAATAACATACTAGCATACAGTCCCTATGGCTAACCCCCGGGTCTTCCTACTCATAGACTACATGGGCTGACATTGTGGCCTTAGACACATTCACACAGTGAGGAGACTCACATTGCACTGCTGAAGCCCTGGCTGGAACTAGCTGAGTACGGATAAAGTTTCGTATCTCGTTATTAGCAGAGTATGCTTCTTAGGACAAGGATACAATAGAGTATGTTTCTTTATGTGTGGCCTAAGAGAGAAAGATCTACATACCGAGCGGGGCTCGATGCCAGGCGGGGCCTGATGACGACGGGCAGGGCCTGATGCCGGGGTATTAAATTAATGGTTTGACAATTATGGTTTTAGTATTAAATTAAAAACGAAATTTTTGGTCATGATTTTTGGGATGTTACACAGTTAAAACAAGTTAGTTGCTTTCTTATGTACAAAAAATAAGAAGTTGTCAATATGTGAACACGGATAAGAGGTAGTTACCCTCCTAAGTCATTTTCCCTTTGAGTTACCGGTTAAAACAAATATTAGCCGGTAATATTTGTGTAATTTAAACAGTTAAAACAAGTTAGTTGCTTTATTATATACAAAAAGAAGAAGTTGTTAATATGTGAACACGGATAAGAGGTAGATACCCTCCTAAGTCATTTTCCCTACTTTCTTTATATCGGGTATCTAGGTGTTTTAATACCGTACTTACATCGAGTATTTTAGCGTTATAAATAGGGATATGATAAATCCACGGCATCTTTTTAATAATCCACTGATTTTTAAACTTAGTTGACAATTATGCCCTTATTTATATTTAGAATGCAATTTAGTTTTTATTTTAGGCACATTGTTCATTATTAGTATTTAATTTTCGCTTTTAATTTTTTTGTTCACAAATCATTTTTGATACTTCATTTTCACTGAATTTTATCATCTATTCATTAGTATTTAATTTTTGTCCTCCCTGATTATGACACTTAGGTTTTTTGTTTGTGAGACAAAGGATGAGCCATAAACATTCTCAATTGACTAGTTGTTCATATGTTTGTTATTCATATTTAACTAAAAACCAAACCAATTAAACCGAAAACGATTGAACCAAACTTTATTCAACCCGGTTTTGGTTAATAATTTGGAAGTAAAAAAAAAAAAACCAATCAAACGGAACCGAACAAACTGATAACCAATTAAACTGAATGGATAACATCCCTAATCAAAATCAAGGAATTATTGTATTTGTTTTGGTATTTGGAATTGACATAATCATACTCGTCACTGTTAAGTTTGATATTTAGAATTAACAGGGAATCATACACAAAGAATCAAATGTTGTCAAGAGATCAGACATAAACTGGAACATACACAAGGAAAAAGAATGGATGATCACTTACTGTTTGACGGCTGAATATTGCAATGCCAAACATGTTCAATGAAGATGGCTGTCGTCGAAGGAGGAAGAAGTCGCGTGTGTCGTGCGTGTTTGGGATAATGATTTACTAATAATTAGACATATGACTAATATAAAAAATTAAATGACACCCTATTATAGATGATGAAGGCATAACTGTTCGGCTCGGATTTCTTGGTTTTTTTACTTCCAAAATATCAGTCGAAACCGATCCGAATAAAGTTTGATTTGATCGTTTTCGGTTTAATTGGTTTGGTTTTTGGTTAAATTTAAATAACAAATACATGAACAACTAGTCAATTGAGAATGTTTATGGCTCATCTTCCATGCAATCAACTTGTAAGAAATAATAACAAAAGAATAATTAAACTATAAACAAAAAACAACATACAACGTAAATAAAATAATGTTTATAGAGTTATACTTGCAATATCATTGAAATAGAGTCCCTAACAAATGTTAAAACATGTAAAACAATGACTAAACATATGCATGTAATCCAACAAATCATAAACCTTATTCTCATCACAGAAAATAAATAAATAAATAAATAAATACAATTATCATAATGAGGGATGACAAAAAATTAAGTATATTTGCATCGTTAAAATTTTTGTGGAGAAAAAAAAATTAAAACATCGTAAAAATGAAGTATTAAAATGATGTGTAAACAAAATATTAAAAGCAAAAATTAAATACTAACGAGCTTGTGCTTAAAATGAAAATTAAATTGCATTCTAAATATAGATGTGGGCATATTTGTCAACTAAATATAAAAGTAAGTGGATTATAAAAAAAAAAGCCGTGGATTTATCTAGGTTATATTGTTTTATAACGTGAACTCAAATAATTTAAGCGAATACATATTTTCAACCCTTTAATTTCTAATAATTTAAGTGACTATTAGCGTGTTCGGTAAAACTAGCTGGTAGCGGGTAAGTTTTGTTAACTACTACATGAGATAATTTTTAAATTTGGAGCGTTTTGTTTAAGCTAAACGTTAAAAACATATAGTGTCAAACGAGGTTTTTTGTTCAAAGTGGAGCGTTTTGTCAAACGCTAGAAGCTAGAAGTTTTCAGTCGCTATGTGGAAATATTGAAATATGTTGCTTTTTGGAATGGGTAGACTAAAGGAAGAAGATGTGACATCCCCTATTTTTCAGTACCAAAAGGAAAAAAAACTATTTACGCTTTAAAAATCATGATATCTTTATTTACGAAAAATCTCAGTATATTAAAATCTTTTTGGTACAAATGATTGTCTCACATAATAAAATCTTAAGGATGTCATAATCGATACCCAATATACGTTACAACTTAAAGATCTAACGGCCCTGAATACTATTACATGTCTTCTCCACAATCACTCAACATCTTATTCAAGTTTTCAACAGTCTTAACACCGCTACATGTGATATATATTAACTGAGTGGGTCGGGTTGGGAAACCTGGTGAGATACATAGGGTTTTAATCTCACTGTTAAATGTGGGAAAGCCTCTTGACTAGAGGCGTATGTATATATATATATATATATATATATATATATATATATATATATATATATATATATATATATATATATAGGCATAGGTTATTCTATTCAAAGTAATTATTGTGTTATTGTATTCATAACTATGGGCCAATCAATTTTACTTATTTTAAGAAAGTGATTAATATATATATATATATATATATATATATATATATATATTATTGAATTAAAATAGATTTAATAAAGGAAAATTGCATATTTTAAGGGATCATAGATTCTATTAATTTTAAAAATCCGATTTTACGAATTTTAACTATTTTAATTCAGACATTCTGACAGAATATGTTTATTTATTTAATTATTTACTCAAAAATAAAAATATTCTTGAACCATAAATTCTTGAACTTCTTGTAGAATAACAAAATCTTGAACAATCAATTGAAGAATAAAAACAAAAAATACATTATTTCTTATAGAATACGGTTAACAAATTCTTGGCCCACATTTATGAATACGATAACATAATACTTAGTTTAAACAAATGAACCTAGCTATATATATATATATATATATATATATATATATATATATATATATATATATATAGCTAGGTTCATTTGTTTAAACTAAGTATTATGTTATCGTATATATATATATATATATATATATATATATATATATATATATATATATATATGAGTATGATCAAATGAGAACACTAAAAAGGTTGTGAACGCGAGAACAAATCTGGACCATTTAAATACTTAAATCCAAGGTCATTATTGAAAGGGGGATTTATGAAAAATTCTTAAACTGTTGGCATTAAAATATAACTTTTAAATGGTTAGAAGGACATAACAGGAATTTCAACTTTACTATCTCCTATAATTTCTCACCCGTTCATATATTTCCTTTAATTTATCGTGTATATATTTTCACCTCTTCTTTTTAGGGTTTCATACAACTCACTCCATCATCAATCCGGGCATCACCTACAACCCACCACGAAAATTTGTTCCCACCATCATTGGTCTCGGTAGGTGCAGCAAGGGCTGCTCAAGCAGTTTTTGGCTGCTTCTCCTTCGATTCTGGTAGCATATGCGAAGGGGAGGAGAACATTTGGCCCGATGGAGCAAGGCAAGCGGAAACAGCAGCTCCGGTGAGGGTTTTCGCCGTGGTGCTCGATAGAAGAAGAGGAAGGTGCGAGGGGACGAAGAAACAAGCAGTAACAACGATCTATCAACAAAAATCGATGGGTCATGACAGGGGCAATTCATCGGGTAACGCTTCTTTTTCTTTTACTTTTAATTTGACTGTAAATCAACGGGGCTTAATGATGGGTGTTTGGCTTTGATTTTCCAACAGAAACCGATGGGTTTATATTACTAGATTTAGATTTGTGTTTTGTTTGCTAGAAGTTGATATGAAGAAGATGAAGCAATAATCCCAATGCTTGTATTTCTTGTTTGCAAGAAATCACGAGAACAAAACAAAATGTGTTCTTGACTGTAACTTGATAGGAAGGAAGAAGAAGGGTAAAAACGGGTTTGGTTTTTGTTTTGGTTGATTCATTTGAAAAGAAAAAGGGAAAAGAAAACGAGGGTAATAGATGTGAATCAGTATTATGGATTGATTAATTGTTAATGATTAGAACTATGTTTTTTAGATAAAGTTTCAGTTGTAATCTTATATGAATACAATGTCAAATGTCTCATTTGTAGTTAAACATCAATGAATAGAAGTACATTATAATTACATGATTCCATATCTTAATGATTTATGTTTTGAACAGGTGTAATTTAGAGCTTGATGTTTCTAATAAGGATAACCTTAAAGCATAGAAATTGATAGCAGGATCAAGGGCGTCCCTCTTCGTTTATATATGTATGATAGCAGCAATAAAAATATGAAGAAAAAAAACAATGTTGTACTAATTCATCTATGATTCACATTATAATCTTATATGAATATAACTACAGAAAATATAGGAATTTAGATGTTTTTTGTATTCTTGTAAATTTATTCATGTATGATTAGAGTTGTATTCATTTATGATTGTAATAAAAGGCGTATTCATTTGCAACGAAATGATGAATTCTTAAACATTTTTTGATATCAATTCATGAACAAAAAAAAAAGACAAATCCAGTCATGACATTTTCAGTTATGAATATGACACTATTTGACAAAATTAAATTACAAAATTAGTTAACTGTTATATATTTTTAATCGATTGTATACTCAATAAATTAGTTTGATATTTATTCATTTATGGACAATAATCACGTAAAGAAAGATAAAAACATTTTAAATTGATAACTTTTTTTCTCTTTCATTGATGATATAAAGAAAATGGAAAAAAAAAAGTTATTTTTTTGGTAACAGTCAATTAGAATCCCAAAAATTTAGGAAAATATCATTTAATTAAAAGGCAAGTTTACCTATATGCCCTTATCTATTGGTTGGTTCAGAATTGTTCTCGCGTTCTTAACCTTTTAGGTGTTCTCATTTGATCCTTTCCCTATATACCCTATATATATATATATATATATATATATATATATATATATATATACGTGTGTATGTGTGTATGTGTGTGTGTTTCAGTGGCGGACTGTGTAGGGCATTTAGGGTCTCGGGCCACTGCTCTGATTCAGCCTCGTAGTGTAAAATAAAATATGTTAGGTGCACCGCCTTCGTATATGAGTAACACCACTATTCAAATGTTCCGCCTCTGCCACTGGTGTCTAAAATCTAAAAATAACTGAGTAGGGAGACCCTTTGTAAATATATTTGCAAACTGAAAAGCCGAGGGCACATGCAAAACTCGCATATGACCAATGGCCACACGTTCCCAAACAAAATGTAATTCTATTTCCACATGTTTGGTTCTTTGATGTTGTACAGGGTTAGACGATAAATACATGGCACTCACATTATCACAAAACACAACCGTAGCTTTAGATAATGGACACGACAACTCGAGAAGAAGATTGCGAAGACATGCAACTTCGGAAACAACATTAGCCACCCCGCGGTACTCATCCTCAGCAGAGGACCGAGAGACAACATGTTAGCGTTTAGAAGACCAAGAAACGAGATTGTCACCAAGACAGACACAGAACCCTAGAGGTTGACCTGTGAGTTTGAGGGCAGCCGGCCCAATCAGCATCAGAATAAGAAACCAAATGATCGATGGAAGATGGCCGAATGGAGAGAACATAAGATAACGTACCTTGAAGATAGCGAAGGGTACATTTTAGAGCAAGGAGGTGATGTTCACGCGGATCATGCATGAATAAACAGATTTGTTGTATAGCATGTGCAATATCAGGACGAGTTAAAGCGACATATTGCAAGGCACCAGGAAGATAGTACCGCAAGGATTGCAGGAGGACATGTCAGCACGAGAAAGGATTTCTTTGGCAAATGAGTATTGAGATTGTAAGATACCCTTGTCAGATCGAGAGGTAAGAATTCCAAGGAAAAAAGAAAGAGAACCTAAGTCGGTCGTGGGAAACTCAACGGATAGACGAGTGATGATATGTGGGATAAGAGTGGAGGAGGAAGTAGTGAGGATAATATCATCAACATAAAGAAGCACGTAGATATGGTCAGAACCAGAGTGATATGTGAACAGGGAGCAATCAGAACGACTTCTGATAAAACCGATGGAAGAAAGGAAGACAGCAAAATGTTGATACCAGGATCTAGGGACCTGTTTGAGACCATACATAGCCTTACAAAGGCGACAAAAATAATGAGGAAGAGTGGGATTAATGTATCCATGAGGTTGTTTCATGTAAACCTCTTCATAGAGGACACCATGCAAAAAAGCATTTTTGACATCTAACTGATGAATGGGCCATTTTTCGGAGATGGAAATGCTGAGAACAGTATGAATGGTGGTTGGTTTAACAATAGGGTTAAACGTGTCATCAAAATCAAGACCAAGAAGTTGAGAGAACCCTTGAGCAACAAGTCGACCTTTGTAGCGATCAAGGTTGCCTTTACCATCGAATTTGTGATGATGTAGCCAGCGACAACCAACAATGTTTGCTTGAGGGGAGGAGGAACGAGATCCCATGTGGGGTTAGAGAGGAGAGCAGACATTTACATATCCATAGCTGATTTCCAATTTGGATCACAGAAAGGTTAGGCAGTAGAGTGGGGAATTAGAGAAATATCAGAGGTAACAGACAGATTGAAAATGTGTTTAGGTTTAAAAGACCCAGTCCGAGATCAAGTGATCATAGGATGAGAGGATGAGGAGGGGTAGGGTTAGTCGGTAGAGAGGTAGAGTCATATGATGAAGATGTAGGAGAAGAGGAGGTGGGGATATGACTGCTTGTTGTTGTAGAATAAGGAATTACCATATGAGCAAGAGGAGGAAGGCTATCATCAGTGATAAGGTTGTCATAGTCAGAGGCAGATGGAATTCCATGGAAGTCAGAAAATAGAAAATGGTCATCATCAAAGATGACATGACGAGAGATGATGACACGTTGGGTTATGAGATCATGAAACCAGTAACCGCAATGGTCAGACAAAGAACCAAGATAAATACATGCAGAAGACCTGGGTGCTAGTTTGTGTTGATCTACAGATGAGAGGTCGGGATAGCAATGACAACCAAAAACACAAAGATTTTCATATGACGGAAAAGTGCCAAAAAGAAGCTCAAAAGGAGTTTGAAGTTCAAGAGTGGTGTTAGGAAGGATATTGAGAGTGTGGACATCAGTAAGAAGAGCTTCAATCAGAACTTAGGTGGAAGAGAAACTTGAAATAAGAAGGTGTGAATGATATTATTTATTGTTTGAATAGCGCGTTTAGCCTATCTATTTTGTTGAGACGTATAGGGACATGAAAATTTGATTTTTATGCCTTTAGATTCGAAAAAAGAAAGAAGATTTTGGTTATTAAATTCACGACCATTATCACATTGAAACAATTTAATGTCAGATTTGAATTGATTTTTAACATATGCATAAAATTTTGAAAAAACAACAAACACATCGAATTTAGCACGAAGAGGAAACACTCATAAAAAATGAGTAAAATCATCCAAAAAATATAATACTTAAAACCAATCATACTAGAAACATGAGATATCCCTAAGTCGGAATGAACTACTTCAAACAGATGAGAAGTTTTAGTTTTAGAGGGCAGAAAAGGTAGACGACAATGCTTCCCAAGCTGACAAGCACGACATGTGGGAGTTTATTAGTGGAACTAGAAATAAACTTGCGAGAATGTAAAAATCCAAGATTGAGGAACCGGAATTTCCAAGACGCCGATGCCAAGTAAACAGCAACACATACGGTGGCGGTAAGAGACTGAGCTGATGAAGAGACTATGGGATAAAGGTCACCGACACTACCATATCATTGAATGAAGGCACATGTTCTAAAATCCTTCACAATGAAACCAAATGGGTCAAATGTAACTGAGACAAAATTGTCAACTGTGAATTTGCGAACATAAACAAGATTTTTAACAATTTTATTGGAAATAAGCATATTATTTAAAGTTAATTGGTTGTGAGAATGCGGGAAAAAAGTTTGACCAAGGTGAGTGACTGGAAGTATAGCACCATTAACAACCATTATAGATCCAGAAGTACATGGTGTAAGGGAAATCATGTTACCTAAGTTGAAGGACATGTGTGAGCCAGAATTGGAGTCCATGTAGATATTATTTTCAGGAGGTGGTTGGACAGACATAGCTTGAAACATGGATGCTAGATCGGTAAATTGTTGAGGAAAAGATTAAACATGACCACCAAAAGATGGACTACCATGAGGCTGGTGCGAAGCAAAAACAGCTTAAGGTTGCGGAGTAAGATGCCTAGAAGTCTGCTGAGTCGGTTGCTGAGGTGTAGGTCCAAGTTCAGATGGTGCTGGCAGTAGGCTTGTTGCGTAGTAGGGCTGCTAGTAGGGTTGCACAAGGTTGAGTTGCGGATGCGGAAGTTGCGAAGGAGGAGTCATCGGATAGACGTGTTGCACATGAGGATGCTACTGAGATGGCATGGAAGTGAGCATGTTTAGTAGAGGTTGGTGATACACAGGACCTGGATACGCAGGGGGGAGACCGGAGGCAGCAAACGACTGGTGTGCGGGAGCAGTTCCTAGGATTTGAGAGAACAAATTGATCTGATGCGCAGGGACAAGGTTTGAAAGCTCAAACATTGAGTTAATACTTAAGATCAATGTCCACTTACTAATGAATGTTCCAGTTAAGTCTAGATATACCAGTCAAGTCTGAGTTAATGTATTCAACAAATATTCAATCCCTAAATGAAGATGAGAATTAAGATCAAGGTAGAGTTAATAAATGAAGAACAAAGAGAATGTTGTAAAGAGAGTAAAGTAAATGAAATATTTCTAAAAAGTTTTAACAATCCGTCGTTTGATTTAACATTGAATGCTCCTATAAATACGAGAATAAGGTACATGGTACTAACCGATTACATACATAGGACTGGATAAAAGAGTTACATTTGACACTCTGAATATCCGTGTTGACAAAAGAGACTAAGTCCTATGACAAGTTAAATCAAACTAAATGACAAAGACAATAAATGAAAAAAGATAAAAACATTGATTCAGATAGACTAACATTTCGGACACATAATCCATCCCGGAATGCCTTCACTAATCTTCTCTTCCGGAGAAAATATTCAAGTTTGGACACAACTGAGATTCTGGAGCATAGCATCAATTCCGGACACCAACAAAAATACTTCGGAATTTTGACTGACTTCGGATTGGGATTGCTAGAGGTTCACTTTCAGGTTCTAACAATCTCCCCCTAAGTGAACTTAGCAATCAAGTCAGATCGGTTTGCTTCTTCCTTGATGAACGTGTATGCTCAGAACATCCAATCTCTAAGCTTAACATTCCATTGTAGTTGACTTACAAACTTTGCCTTGACCTATTCAGAAGCATTGGATTTGGAAGCTCTGCT
Source organism: Lactuca sativa (assembly GCF_002870075.4). Lineage (NCBI taxonomy): Eukaryota > Viridiplantae > Streptophyta > Magnoliopsida > Asterales > Asteraceae > Lactuca > Lactuca sativa. The sequence goes on from NC_056624.2 coordinate 56,883,604, forward strand.
GATGAACTTCTTGAGGTCTTTTGTTGGAACTAGGTGTTTGTCAAGGACTCGGAAAAAGTCCTTTTTGTTTGTCTTCTTCGTCTTGTACACAAACCCTACAACCGGATCATCAATAGGACCTTCAGCCAGTAGTTCAGCTTCCGGAAGCACATATTCAATCTTGGCAATAAAGTCTTCAGTCACATACAAATGAGCTAACTCATAGTCGCATCGACAAAATTTTGCGACATACTCCTTGAGAAAGCCTAATGTTGTATGTTAAGCACCCATGCTTATGTCATCTTTTTGAAGACTCCGAAGATGAGTAACAATGGTAAGGCCATCGTTCGGATTCATTGCAGGAAAGTCAGCATCAGTGATGGTGCGGTATGCAGGTTTGTTCCGGATGATGTGATATCGGAACATCGGGCAGTTGAGTTCATACTTCACTAGGACCTTTCTTCCGAACCTAGAGATTTTTGTAATCCTCTTCCTTTTCCACACTTCCTTTTGAGGTTGTGCCTTCTTGGAGTAGAAAGTTTTCAACCTTTCACGCTCAATCCGGATGATTAGCTCTAGAGCATCTTTTGGGTGGAGAGGAGAAATTTGGTGTAGATTTTGTTGTGTGGAGAGAGAGGAAGAGGGGGAGAGAGAGGGAGGCAGATCAAGTTGTTCGGAATCAGTTGTAGGGACATCATAGTACATGAAGGTCACTATGTCCGAATCAAGAATAATGCCTTTATAGCATAATGGAGAGATACCACGCATCAGATCAAGATTATCTTTAAGAGCTTGGATCCAGATGTTGTCTTCTAGTGCTTTGTGAATTTCTTCCTGAGACCATCCAAATTTATGCTTTGGTGGAGGTCCGGATTCCATGATGGGCATCTTGCCTTTGTCTTTGCTTTTGTTCAGAACGGAGATCACATGCATCATATTCTCGTCAACAGTGATCTTGGGAGGAGAGGATAGAAGAGGTTCTTCCGGAATGTCGTCTGGAGTCCGGAGAGGAGAACCTTCATCTATTAGAGCAATTTTGGGCTCCATAATTGTTGGTAACATTGAAGGAGTGGCTCGGAAGGCTTGAGCGGTGAGCAAAGTTTTTTCCTTGGCCATTTGGATTCCCCTATGAAGAACATCAGGTAAGAGGATGGCTAAGAAATTGTAGACCCAATTCTTTGCTCTTCCTCCATCAGCACTTTAGCAGGAAACATTCTAGGAGCAGGGATTCCAATGACAACATTTTCAACAAACTCCTCTTCCTCTTCATCACTTTCATCATCATAATTGTTCCCTAGAAGTCTAGAAAGAACTTGGACTTCATCATCGGAATTAACATCTTCATCTCGCAGTTGAAATTCTGAGGCAGTCTTCCAAGGTTGACTTGGACCTTCTCCCCCTCTTGCATCGGTGGGCTTGCAAACCGGTGCAAGTGTCAATGAATCCTTCAGATCAAAAAACTTGTCAAACACCTTTTGAAGATCGGTGTTGAGCTGAAGAGTGAGAGCATTGTAAGCTTCAACAGTTGGTGCTTGGGAGGAGAGATAATCAAATAAATGTCCAAGGATGGCAAACATCTCATCAAACTTGAGATTCGGAACATCAACAATATTCCAAGTGGATCGGAGCAATTTTATGAGAACTTGTTGTATGATCAACTTCATTTCGTCCTTCTTCTTAATCTCCTTCTCTAGCCTCTGAATCTGCTTCTCATGATGGACATGGGTCTGCTTGATGATATCATTGATAGTAGCAACCAAGTCATCATGGATGTTGAGCATCGTGGTGATGATATCAAGATAGTGATCTACGGAGGCATCATAATTCGCTTCAACTTCTTCGAGTGAATGTTTAAGCCGGAGTGAGATCAGTTGATCTAGTTGGCTTCTCGTTCAGCTAAGAAAGGTTCGGAATTGTTGGCTTCAGACATAACTTTAAGGATGGCATCAAGCTTCGAATCTAGTCCGGAGACTTTCTCATCCAGCTTGGAGTTAACTTTGTTACGGAAGTTTCAATAGATTCAACCTTCATGGTATCAGACACATTGGTTTGAATGTCCAAAAGGGTAGATGGATCAATGTGGTCTCCTGTGCAAGATTCGTTGTTAGAGTTGGAATTTTGAGGCTTGTGTTTTGGAGATTCCGGATTGATTGGTGTGACTGAAGGACCAAGTTTGTTGGTAGCTGCATTATCATGAAGTTTCTAAGTCGATTCTGATTCATTCAGAGTAGATGAGGAGGATCTGAAATCAAATGTAGGCTTGGATGAAGATGGCTTGGAGAGAAGTTGAACTGAAGAGAACAGGTTTGTATCAGCAACATGTGTATCATCTTTGGTTAGTAGCACCTTTTCGGAAGTTCCATCATCCGAAGCTGAAGGATTTGAAGCATGGGATGGAGTCTTGGGCGTTTCTCCGGAGGTAAACTCTAGATCAACCATTTCATCTGAAGGCGAGACATAGGAAAAATTGCTTTGGATGGCTCGTTTCTTCATTGCAATTAGAGTGGACTCCACTAGCGATCTGGTAAGCTCCAGATTTCGAGAGTGTGACCTATTCACAAAATCTTCCCACAAAGGATCATTAACACCTGGTTGTCATGTACCCTTACCGGGTATCAGACCAGTTGAGGAACCAGAGGTTGGAGGGACAACTCCAGCCTCAGAATGCTTGGGGTCCGGAACAGGGGTTCCAGAGTGTGTTGTCACACCCCAAAACCGGAACGGCGGAAACGTTCTGGGGTGGATGACGTCATGTCAAGTATCACAACATATGCAATATAGTAATCAAAGTACAACAATCATTGCATTAATAGTAATAGTTCTACATGGTTTACATTACATAGAAGCATCAAAGTAATACAAGTAATAATATAAGTGCAGCTTGGTACTAAACTGTCTTCATCAAAAGCTCCGGGGATGTACCTGTCTATTGCTGACCTGAGAATACAAGTTATTTGAAAAGCGAGTATCAGCATTTTTACCAATGCTGGTGAGTTCATAAGTATTTTCTGTCATTTTATTCAAATAACTTTATATAAGTAGTAGTTTTAGGTTATACGGTGAAGTAGAGTCCTCTCCAGAAAATCCTATATTTTCTATTTAAAAGCAGTCTTCTACCAAGACTGGTCAGAGTTATGTTGTAAAAACTAGTTTTCCCTTAAACACTATCATTATCAAAATACGGGATTTGATTCTAAAGAAAGTAGGAGAATATCAGGGAAAAATAACCTAAGCCTCAGCAGTGAAGACTGCTGACTAAGGCAAAAGGGATCATAGACTCCAGGAGAGTATCGAATGAACGACACGCCTGGCTCAGTCTAACAAAAGGAGACACAGACCCCAGACGGTATCAAATGAAAGATACAGCTAGAAAAGTCTAAAACAGTGAATACCGACCCTAGATAGTATCAAATGAAAGATACAGCTAGTAAGGTCTAAAACGGTGAATACAGACCCTAGACAGTATCAAATGAAAGATACAGCTAGTAAGGTCTAAAACAGTGTAATTACAAGAGTGTGTTTCCAGCATACAATGTTAAATAACGTTACCTTAAGACCATGAATTATAAGGTAACATGGAGATACTCGTAACCATACTAATCGACACTAGAGTACTTGACGCCCTACAAGCGTCGGTGTAAGCATGACATTTGTCACCCCTTAGCTTGGTAGGCCATGGACGGTAGCTAGCAGTCAGGGTGCGGGGGTGTCAATCCCGTATAGATCTATACGCACAATGTCCACTCTCCCTATAAGAGACTCTGGTTACCAACTAGACAACGGAGAAGGCCGCGTCCTAAAGATGTATCCCAAACAGTGAATTCTGATGAAAGTGTTGGACTAGTTGTAGAGACTCATAACTGAACCGATCGATGTAAACCCATATGTCTATACATGTATACATGATATATAATTAATGATCAAACGACCTTCAGATGGATATCCGATCCCACCAGACCACATCTCAACGAAGAAAAGGAAATAGGGCGAACTAGCCTTCCTAAGTCTTTTAATCATTATTTATATAACTTTACATGCACAGGCATACATTTAACTAAGTGGAAACGTATCGTGAAGTAAAAGCGTATCGTGAGGTAAAAGCGTATCGTGAGGTAGAAGTGCATCGTGAAGTAGAAGCATATCATGAAGTAGAAGCATTAATAAGTATACGTTAAGTGGAAACGTTATCAAGTATAAGTGAAGTAGAAGTTCTATCACTAAGTAGAAGTGTTTCACGAAGTAAAAGCGTTATCAAGTATAAGTGAAGTAGAAGCGTTATCAAGTATAAGTGAAGTAGAAGCGTATCACTAAGTATAAGTGTTTCACGAAGTGAAAGCGTTTTCAAGTAGGAGCATTAACTAAGTAGAAGTGAAGCAGTAGTATCTTAACCAAATAGGAGTATAAAAACATGGAAGAAAACTTTGATGAAAACTTTGGAAAGACCTTTATACTTAAGAAAATCACGACTTTGTATTCTTTTGTAAATAAGTTTGAAAACCTTTAGAAATCCTTTGGAAACCTTTCATAAACAAGTTTTAAACAAAACTTTGATAAAACCATATAAGTAAGTGTTGAACAAGTAACGACGTTTTAGAAAACCATTTACGGTATCATTCTTGGTAAAGCAGTTAAAAGTGTAGTAAATCATTGTGCATGCAGGTTATCAATCACATGTGTTTGATATGATAACTAGAATGTTTAACTTGTATTCACCCCCCCCCCCCCCATAAAACATGTAAAAACATTTAAAAAGGTTAATTCATGGGTATGAACTCACCTGATGTAAATGGTTACGATGAAGGTGCCGGTTGGGTGTTCGGTGTCAAGTAAAGACTTGAACACACTTAGTGACCTATTAACATATGATAACATATGTTTACATCCAATTAGTACATATAATACTAATTAAACAAGTATACGCATCCTAAAGTGCGAAAAACACTTTGATTAAGTGCTAGGGGTGTCCCGGGTAACATTTAAGGGTGTGCATGGCTTGGATAAGGAGTTTACTCTCCTAAAACTCACTTTATGTGAGCTCACGGTTGGGAGGCCACATCCCCCATGAGTTTACGGTCGTAAACTCATGGGAGGAGTGTTTTTGAATGGTTTCAAGCCTCATATAGATTTAGAAGTGGTTCTAGGGATTTATACAATGCTATAGAGGTGTTTAAGGGTCCAATAGTTTACTCCCTTGGAGTTTACGGCCCAAACGCCACTCCTTGGGAGTTTACGACCGTAAGCTCCATGGCTTAGGCCATGAACTCTTGTGCACCCTCCACTCTTTGATTTTAAGGTCCTTGTCTCAATCCCAACAATTTCTAGTGAAGGTATAGGGCCATTTAGGGGACTTAAACTCCCATTTTGCATGGTTTAGGGGAGTTTACGGCCTAAGAACATGCTTGGGCCGTGAACTCTAATTCACCCTTCAAATTTTTGTGATTAATTGTTCCAAACTCGAAATGGAAATTCCCTAAGTCATATCTCAAGCCTAAACATGATTTGGAAGTGTTTTTGGGGCATTTTTGCATGGTTAGAGGGTGTTTACGGCCTAAGCATGTGCTTGGGCCGTAAACCCTCTTTTATCCCCTAAAATTTATTGTTTTGAGGTTCAAACACATCTAGGCTTAATTCTAAATTAGTTTCCAAGCCGAAGGGAGGAAGTTTTAGGCATTTTGGCACCATTTAAGGTGTTTACGGCCTAAGGAGGTTCTTAGGCCGTGAACTCCTTTTAATTGGCTTTCTTGGGTGATTTTTGAGCTAAACCAACAAACCATGATGTCTAGAATAGGTTAGGGTAAGGGGACTTACGTATTGGGGGCGGAAATTCGCGGTTTTGAGTCGGAAACGAGATTGAGAGAGAGGGTAGAGGGAGGAAATGGGTTTAGGTTGGTAAAAGCTTCAAATGGAGTATCCAACTCCCTATACATATGCCCTAAGTGTTGCACCCGATATACAACTACCCGATACTAGTGTTTAACGAGGTTTAAGCTTTTTACCCGGGTTAAATGGTCGTATTAATATAACTTTATTCCATTAAATGGAATGAAATTCACGAGTTATATTTATTTTGCTATGATAATAATCACATGAAATATAAATAAATAAATAACTATTTATTTATTTGACGACCCCAAATTAACGGAACTTTTATAAAATGGAATATTCCGTTAACGGAAACGGGGTAATATAACGGAATAAACTTTGGGTTGTCACATCATCCCCCCGTTAGAGGGAATTTCGTCCCGAAATTCAGGTTTAGGCAAGGAAGTAGGTATGAATGACCAAGTAACGAGATGAGGGTACTTCCTATTCGGTTTACCTTGCACTCCCAGGTGATCTCTGGCCTATGTCTGTCATTCCAACAAACCATCACTTACGGGATGTGGGTTCCGTCTCGTGCAGTTAGTGACTTCCTACAGGTATGTCTACGAAGTTAGGGTTCTCAATGGTTTCTATCAAGATGAGTGGGATACGAAAAGTGACGTCGGCCAACACTGATCAAGTCTAAGGAGTGGATCGATCTGTGGTGAAACTTGTGGGATATCCGAAAGTAGTAGTGGTCTGAAGAGGGTTGGGCCAATCTCCGTAAAGGATCTCGGATGGTCCTAAGCTCTCGGAAGGGTAGAGCTTTTTAGTACTTGGAACATAGTGTACTTCTATGGCGAGATCATCACTGGCGTGATCGCCATTACGAAGTTCCAACCGTTCTCTTATACTGGGAGTGTAGTCCTTCAGGTTGGTTCTTAGGAAGCTCGGGTTGTCCTTGGATTCACGTTTTCTGTCAATTGGCTTTTAGAGACTTTCTAGATCATCGGATGGGTTGTGTGTCTACAGTATCTTTTTGTTGTAGAGTGGCTATCTCAATCTTGTGCAAAATGAACTTGCACTAATGAATCTTGAGATATTCCTAACGGAAACCCTCAGGGTCGGGGAGATAGGGTTTCACCAGACGAGTGTTGGACTATCTCAGGAGGTGGTTCTACTATTTCTGCGTGAGATAGTATTCATGGAAAACTGTTAGGTCCAGAAGGTGTTCCGTCTTGGGCTCGATATTTAGTCCATTTAATCTCCGGTATGGGCCTGTCCATCTGTGAGTTATTTTGTATGGTTTTATATTTATAGATGCTTGCATGCATCCTAGAACGTAAGATTTGATAGAGAATTTAATAGCGTTCATTGTTCTTATCTTTTGTAACCCTAATATCCTCTACAGCGGAAGTTCTTCATCGAGCTCTATTGAGGATTGAATCAATTGAATCATTCGACACATTCAGATTCATTCTTGTGCTTTATCTTACTGTTTTTCGCTTTCTTGATTTACCTGTTATAAGATCTAATCGATCAAAGAGTTTTATAAACTCATCAATTGGTATCAGAGCAGGAGGCTGTGTAATTCATACACATCTCTTCTGTGAAAGAAGTAATTAGGGTTTATTCCGCATTAACTGATATTTATTGAGCCGTCACTCCATAATTAACGTATCTCAGTATTTATTCGTTTTGCCCTAATATTACATATTACAAGTCTGATCTTGCAACAGGTTAAACGATCAAGCATGGATGATTCTCAATCTAATCCTATCAACATCTCAAACAGTATTGGATCTATAACAAAGATTCCAATTCTTTACACTCAAGATTATGAGGTTTGGGCGCATCATTTCGAAGACAACGTCATTGGATCTAAAGATAATGGGTATCTAATATGGGAAGTCATTGTGTCTGGACCATTTGCTCATTCAGGAACATCCAGAATTATTAAAACTCATAAGGAGTATAATGATCTGTTAAAAGATGTGAAAGACGTCGCTCAGGACGAAAAGGAGAAATTTCAGTGCAACATCAAAGCATTGAGGCTGATTCGATTCTCTCTTCAATCTGACACGTTTAGATTGGTGAGCTCATGCAGTACTGCTAAAGAAATATGGGATCGGTTGCGAGAGCTGTACTCCACAGATGAAGATTTGGAGCACTCAATTCAGACCTTGCTTTTGTCTGAGTTTGGAGAGTTCAAGCAAAATTCTGATGAGTCCGTTACACAGACGTTGGATCGCTTCAATCATCTTTTCAGCAAGATGATCAAACATGATATCGAAAGGAAGCTTATTGAACAAAAGGTCACTTTTCTGAATGGCTTAAGATCCGAATGGATAGCTGTTGTGTCTACAGTTAAAGTACACGAGCAGTTCAAGTCATATTCGCTGGCGAAACTGGTGGGAATTCTGAAATCCCAAGAAAAGATAGTGATGCAAGAGAAGAGTGTGGTCTCAAACTTGGGGTCCTTGGCCCTCCTGTCTAAAAGTAAGAATGCAGTAGAAGACGAAGATCTGAACCTAGAGGACTACGATCTAACTTCAGAAGATTATGCTATGATGGTGTCCAATCCTAAAAGGTTCATCAAGAAGAAGTTTCCTACCAATAAGAATCGAAATTGGCAGGGAAGCTACAGTTCTGAAAAAGTAAGGGAGGAGCCGAAGACTGAAGAACCAAAGAAAGAGGTGAAGGTTGAAGCGGATTCTGGTGTCAGCTATTACTACTGTGGAGGAAAGAATCATTATGCCAAAGATTGTGTTTTGAAGAAAATGGCAAAGAAAGATGAGGAGAAAGATGAAGAGGCAATCCTTATGAAAAAGCTAGAGGAGATTAAAAGGAAGAATGCTGCTACTAATCCCTCTATGAATGCTCTTATTGTACAGGGTTCGGCAGAGGATGACGAGTTCAGTGGCGTACAGGTTTGGTCGACCGATTCAGAAGATGATGAGGTGAGAAAGCCTTCTCATGGAAAGGCTTATGTCGCAAGAGGTGGTGAAAGCAGTGGAAAGTGTCTGATGGTGACTGACGTATCTCGCATGAGGGGATATAATACTGATGGTGGAAATGAAGACGCCAAGGAGCGAGAGGACTTATGCTTCACAACAAAACCTCTCAGTGTGCAGATCAGTGAACTTGATGAACTGATCAAGAAGGTACAATCTCTTTTTATTTCGTTCAAAATTCCACAGAAATCATATGAAAAGGAATTAAATAACTTAAATTCAAGAATCTCAAATCTAGATAGTTGTTTAACTCAAACACGGGTCACAAATTCTAACCTAACTGACCAAATAAGCAGGGTGTCATCCAAGAGTGAGGAGCGAAGGATGTGGGTTGAGCAGAAGGAGTAGGAGCTAATTAAGTCTAAGGATGAAAACATTGATTTGCAAAGAGACAATTTGAAATTGTTAAAACAAAGGAATGTTTTTTGTTTGATTGCTAAAAGACTTTATGCTAACATTAGTCAACTGCATCTAAATTGTGAAATAGGGCAGAAGATACATCGCATGATTCTACCCTTCCTTGAGTTTAAGGAGGATGAAATCGATGCCGAAGCATACAACTGTGAAAGTGTTGTATCTTCCGATGATGTCAATCCCACTTATATGTATGGTCTGGATAAAATAGAATCTTTTATAAAGTCCAAAGACCATAAGGACATGCTTAAAAATCTTTTGGATGAAAACGATAAGCTGAAACTCAGGACCGAAACCATACAAAAATTCGACTCATTGAGTGCCAATTTAAGTTCATAAAATAAAATTGATGTTGAAAACGCATCTGAACTTAATGAGGACGATGATATGAGTGAAATTTCTGTAGAGGATGTAGTCGACTATTCTGAGTTTGTCAAGAGCGAACCCGAAAACCACAAAAATCTGATTTCTGAAAATTCTGTGGAATTCGCTCGTTTGTCCAAAAATAAGTCCCCAGTCCTTAGAGAAAAAGTTGATGTGTTTCAGAAGGTTAGAACTACTCCAAATCAGGTACATAAAGTTACAGGAGTAACCGAACATCAAACAGCTGAACTCATTGCCATGGTGAACGAAGACAATGCAGATGGCTGTGATGAGTTCTTCTGGTCAGCTCCTATAGACAATGCAGACGAAACAGTTGGTCTGTCAGAGCGAACATCATGGAAAACCAAAGGAAGATATGTGCCAGAGCCGCTGAATAAGCCTGCTAACTTTGACGTACCAAGTACAAGCGGCACAAAAGAAATTCCTGTAGAAGAAGTCACCTCCACAAACGAAACCTCATCTATGAAGAGCGAACCGGCTGCCAAGAAGCTGAAACAAAAAGCTAATATCCACAGACAACCGAAACAGGTGAAAAATCATAAGCAGTAGAGAAACCTGAGATACAAAAAGAATCTCTCAGAGCGAAAGCAGTTTTGGCGCTCTCAAAATGCTCACTTCTCTTATCCTAATAAAGATTCAAAGTCAGGGAAAAAGACTTTCGAGCCACATGAAGAACTGAACCGAAAGGATAGGTTCAATCCGATCAACAACACTCAAAAATCCAACTTCGGCTCATTAGCAAGTAGCTACCGAAGGTCCAGGTTCGGTCCCTCCAATGACCATAAACAAAAGGGTCATTTCGAACCTCAAGTCAGAAAAAATTCCCATTCTAAATTCTCTTTTTCTAATTCTTCTCATTCTCAATTCTCTTCTAAACCTAATTCTGTTCCTAGACAAAATTCAAAATCATCAACGAACTTAAAAGGAAATTCGAAGATCTCTTCAGTCAAGGAAGACCGAAAGAAGAATAATGCCCAAACACCAGAATCTGAAACCAAACCGACTGTAGCTAACCCTAACAAAATCAAAGTGTTTACTATTAAAAGAAAAGATGAAACAACATTAATAAAAAGAACATATCTTGTTGATGTTTGTCTTACTATTCCTGTTCCTGTGAAAAGCTCACGTGGACCCAAGAAACTTTGGGTTCCTAAATCTGCTTAATTTTTGCAGGTGATTAGTGATGAGCAGTTTGACGGAGAATGGTACATTCACAGTGGCTGCTCACATCACATGACTGGAAGGAAGGAAGGAAGAGCTGAGGGAGTTTCAATCTCTTGAAAATGGTGGTAATGTCAAGTTTGGTAACAACTCCTATGGAACGATAAAGGGTTATGGGATGATAACTAATGGAGACTTCACAATAAGAAAGGTGGCGTACGTTGAAGGATTGTAGCATAATCTCATCAGTGTATCTCAACTGGTGGGAGGTACCGGTCTTAAAGTTTCATTCGACGACGAAGGTTCAGAGATTATAGAGAAGAAATCCAACAAGGTCATTCTCAAATCAGACTGAAAAGGCGAAATGTTTCCTCTAAATCTCAAACCAATCAAAGGAAATCCAGCTATATGTCTTTTGTCCAAAGCTCATTCTGACGAAAGCTGGTTGTGGCACCGAAGGCTCTCACATCTCAACTTCAAAGACATCAACAAGCTTGTCACCGGAGGTCATGTTCGGGGTCTTCCATTACTCAAGTTTGATCGAGAACACTTGTGCGCTGCATGCGAAATGGGGAAACAAAGTCGTCAAAGTCACCCTTCAATTATAAACACAAAAGTTGTTGAAACACTTGAGTTGCTTCACATCGACTTGTGTGGTCCATCATCAATTGAAAGCATTGGCGGTAGCAAGTATATTCTTGTTATTGTTGATGATTTCTCACGTTTTACATGGGTGTTCTTTCTGAAGCACAAATCTGAGGCTACACCTAAGCTAAAGATGTTTATCAAGACGGTTGAAGTGCAACTGAGAAAATTCGTTCGCAACATTAGGAGCGACAATGGACTGGAGTTCAAGAACAAAGAATTTGAAGACTTTTTGGCAGAAAAAGGAACCAGTCACAACTTCTCTGCCCCCTACACGCCTCAACAGAACGGTATTGTCGAAAGGCGAAACCGATCCTTGTGTGAGGCGGCCAGAAGTATGCTAAGTTTCGCTTCTCTTCCCTTATATTTCTGGGCTGATGCTATTGCTGCAGCATGTTTTACGCAGAATAAGTCTTATCTCAACAAGCGCTTCTATCTTACTCCTTATGAGATCATCAATAACAGGAAGCCGAACGTAAAATTCTTCCATGTGTTCGGCTCACGATATCTCATCTTCAACTCCAAAGAACATCGTAACAAGTTTGACGTTAAAGCTGATGAAGGAATTTTTCTGGGATATTCTCTTACTTCAAAAGCATATCGGGTTTTAAATAAGCGTTCTACAAAGATTGAAGAAACATATTATGTGACTTTTGATGATAGCTACGTCAAGAAGCTAAAGACTACTGAAGAAGCAATTGGAGAGATTTTCTCTTAAACAGGTCAAGTCATGGCCACGATTGCTAATTTGTTTGATCATTTTGTGGACTTATTCGATGAACCTGAGAAAGCTACTCTCTCGGAAGCCAGGGCAGCAAACAACAAAATCGATCATCTGAAGCACATTGTCGAAGATGCAGCCAAACAAATGGGTGAAGGAGAACAAGTTCCAAACGAACCTCCTCAGCATGGCACTTCAGTTGAGGGGGAGAATCCATTTTCTTCAAATCAACCGAACTCACACTTTCACGGGGAGAATTCTATTCCTGTAGAACCTGAAAGCTCAACTACACCAGAAAGTCTTGTAGCACCAGAAAGTCCAGCTACACCTGAGAGTTCTGTTGCACCCGAAGGTACGAACCAACCTGAAAATCAAAGAGATTCATCAGTCGAGGGGGAGAATTTCGATATGTTCTACGATGACGATAGTCAATCTGAATTGCAAGAAATGGTCAACGCCGAATTGGATCCATCTTATGATCCAATCTATCCTCCTCTTATTAAATGGACCAGAGATCATCCTGTATCTCAGATAGTGGGTAATGTCTCTGAAAAGGTCCTGACCCGATCCCAACTGAAGGCAAAACAATCATCTCTATTCTCCAAAGTAGAGTTCGGCATGTATAATTCTTTCGTATCCAAAGTTGAGCCAAAGACAGTTAACACGGCTCTTGATCATTCCGATTGGGTTCAAGCTATGCAAGATGAACTCAATGAGTTTGAAAGAAACAAGGTATGGCGCCTCATTCCAACACCTAAAGATGCCTCAGTCATTGGTCTCAAATGGGTATTCAGAAACAAAATGGACAAGGAAGGTAATGTGATTCGAAACAATGCTCGTCTCGTGGTGAAAGGATACTGCCAGGAAGAAGGAATTTATTACGAAGAAACTTTTGCTCCGGTAGCAAGGCTGGAATCTATTCGAATATTTCTGGCCTACGTTGCACACAAGAACTCTGAGGTCTACCAAATGGATGTAAAATGCGCCTTTCTGAATGGAGAACTTGAAGAAACGGTTTACGTGGAGCAACCTCCTCGTTTTGTGAATGAAAAGCACCCGAATTACTGTTATATTCTGGACAAGGCAATTTCGGTCTGAAACAAGCGCCTAGGGAATGGTATGAAACGCTAACTAAGTTCTTAAAGATGTCTAAATTCAAACAAGGTTCGGTTGACCCAACCTTCTTTCGAAAGAAGGAAGGTAACCACCTTATGATAGTTCAAATCTATGTCGATGGTATCATCTTTGGCTCAACGAATCCTAGCTTAACAGCTGAATTCAGAAAGCTGATGGAGACTAAATTTGAAATGAGCTCAATGGGTCCGATTAACTTTTTCCTTGGTTTAAATATTAGACAGGGACCCGAAGGCATCTTTATCAACCAAGAAGCATACACCAAGACTCTTCTTGCTAAATTCGGCATGATGGGAGACTCAAAGGTCAAAGTTCCAATGGCGTTCGGCACCAAGCTCACACCATCCTTGGATAAACCGGCAGTCGATATAACGTTATACCGCCAGATGATTGGTTCCTTGATGTACCTCACAGCTAGCAGGCCCGATATAATGTTTTATGTGTGTTATTGTGCTAGGTTTCAGGCAAATCCTCGTGAACCACATATGCTAGCAGTGAAAAACATACTCCAGTATCTGAAACGAACCACCTCCCTCGGTCTATGGTATCCATCAAACTCAGGTTTCTTCATTCAAGCCTACTCAGATGCAGACTTAGGAGGATGTGGTCTAGATCGAAAAAGCACCACAGGAGGTTGCCAATTCCTAAATGGGAAGTTGGTTAGCTGGCAATCAAAGAAACAAACATGTGTTTCTCTGTCTACAGCCGAAGCAGAGTACATTGCAACTGCCTCTTGTACATCTCAAGTGATTTGGATCCAAAGCCAGCTCCGTGATTATGGACTCAATATGAAAAAGATCCCACTATATTGCGATTCAGAAAGTGCAATTAGGATCTGTCATAACCCAGTGCAACACTCCAAGACCAAGCATATAGCACTGAGGTATCACTTTATAAAGGATCATGTGGAAGATGGAAACATCGAAATTCACTTTGTTCGAACCACTGATCAACTGGCCGACATCTTCACCAAAGCTCTTCCTGAAGCAAGTTTCAATAAAATTCTACAAGGGCTAGGAATGATGGAATCGGAGTTAGTACCAAAAACTACTTCTCAATACTAAAATTCGAAAGCGAAATGAACCGAACGTTCGGGTTCGTTTCACGTGTGTGCCGAAATGAACCGAATGCTCGGGTTTGGTCCTATTCTCTTATTTTCGCTTATCACTCAAAGGTAGTTTCTTTGGTTGTAAACCTTTTCTATCCTTTTCTCAATTTCATCTCTCTTATTTTCAAAGTCCTTTTCTTTTTCAAATTAATTTTTTTTTGCAACCGAAATAGACCGAACGCTCGGGTTCGGTTCCAAATTTTTTTTGTATCTGTTTTTTATTTTTATTTTTCTTTCTTTACATCAAAAATTCCAAAAAAAATTTAAAAATCTAAAACTCCAAAAACATTTTTTTATTATTATTTGTGTTCGTTAATATTTTTTGTGTGGATATTTGTGGGCAAATTCTTTTATTAGTTAAGTGTCCCTAGAAGCATGTTGTTGTATGTGTCCAAAGCCTTACCTGATTCTGAATAATAGCCTTACTGACTTGGTATATACAAACCTTGTCTTCCCAATTAGGCTTTTATATTTATTCTAATCATAAGCTACCTTACTCTCTTCTCACATGAGATAAGAGTTTTCTGCTTGGTCCTTCTTTTAACAGCAGAGGTACTTTGGTTTCCTTACACCATCTCAATTATTTTTCTCCATCATATTTCGATCTCATACACGTAACCCTTGAGACTCTTAGAAATTACCACTGAGGTTTATGGTTACACAATTTATGTGTTCATGATCTTAGTTTCATGCTACTACGTGCTAAGTAAAACCCACAATTCACTACCTTCTAGGCATTGACGGTGAACAATTAACTTTGCGCTAGTTTTCACTATAGAATAGACGAATTCAGCCTTAAGACTGTACCTTGAAATCTCTGAATTTTATCTTTGTGTGATTCCTATGAAATTGTTAAATCCCATAACATTTCTTCCCATGGAATCCAGTTTTAATTTTTTTTTTTTTTGAGATTTCACCTGCAAATATTTTCACCATGCTACTTAAATTCTTTTCAAACCTACTTGTTCAACAGACTACATTGGTCTCACAAGTACTTCAGTCGATTTCTGTCTTATGTCAAGATCAGGAATTCTGAACTGAAGCGAAAGCCACCCAAATTAGCCTGATTAAAAGATGCCTTTCAACACTTCTCAATAAGTGTCTGATCGTAATTCAACGGGAAACCAAACAAACCCTCTAAGGTCTCTCTTGACTTTGAAGGAAGAGATTCGTGCCCGGGATCCATTGTTTCGTGTCTTTATTGACATCACAATTTCCCACATATGTGTTGCTTTATTTCTTTTTCTTTTACATACTAAGCACGAAAATCTCTTTGATTTTCCATAATTCTAGTTTCATTACTTACAAGCCATTTTTTTGAAGTTATAAAAGAGTTGTGGCTCACAATGTTACACGTGGTCATTCTGCTTTAAGATGACGCTCACTCTAAAGGGATAAGTTGCTGACTCAGCCGGGAGTCAAATCGCTTTGATTTTTAAACGGCGCCTGATGGGAAGGCGTGCGAAGTGGAGCGGTTTTTTTTCAAACGGCGCCTGATGGGAAGGTGTGTGAATCGGGACACTTTTTTCTCTCTCCTGCGTAATCGTCGGTGCTCCAAACTGTCACGCGTCAATCACCTAAGGAAACCCTTCGTATTTCCCTCGAAGATTTGGGAATAGATTCTTCTCTCTCTTCTCACCATGGTATAAGAGGTAACTTCGACCATTATTTACCTCTTTACTGCACCCAAAATTCAGAGAGCAAGGAAAGCTTTGATTATTCTCCTGTTCATCATCTCTTCCAACTTCTTCACTTCAATGGCGGACTCATCTTCTGTTCATGCCACTTCCCACATTCTGCCGATTCGCCCTCAACAAAGTCTGATCATCGATCTCACTCCACACGTTTACGATGCCTTTATGTTCCCGATCATCGAATGTCTCAAATATTCGCCGCTAGCTCCCGCTCTCACCAAAGTTGAAGTTGTTCCAATGGAATATTTATCGCAAATCTTCTCCACAGCTCATTATGATAAGTCTGTCGACAGAATCTTCTTCGACATTCTTGATCACAAGGCCTCCATCTCCAAGCAGCGATTTTGTTCGCTTTTAGGGTTTCAACCTGATGAATCTAGGGTTAATCCTGAATCCATCCCGGTGGGACAGTTATTTTCCATGTTTTATAACATGGGATACACTGAGGTTCTGACGACAGTCACCAAGTTCAAGAAATCGTGCTTGCCTCCTCAGTGGAACGGGTTCTTCACAGTGTTGTTTAAGGGATTATCGGAACGCAGTGGTGGCTCAGACGGAGCGAGTCGTCTGTTCATAACGATTCTATATGGGGTATACAACGGCATCAACCTTGACTATGGATCGGTTTTATGGCAGCAGTTGATTCATAGTCTTGCATCTACATCTCGCCATTCAGAGATCTCCTACGCTCGCTTTTGGACGTTGATCACAAAATGGGTGATGGACAAGTATCACGTCCCAATTGTTGCTGATTCTCCACTCTCTTCGATCGGTACTTTCCATACTACGAAGATTATTGTCTCTGATGCATCTAAGTTTCAGTTCAATGGCTCAATCCCTGAGTCGATGTTTGGAGACGTTCCAAGCGACAGCCGCATCATCAGAACCTATAAGGAGTTTCGTCGCTCTGGTCCTAGAGAGCTCACTCCTGATATGATTAAATCCATCCACGATGCTGATAGGCCCGCTCCAAGGGGAAAGAAAAATGAAAAGGGGAAAGACAATAAGGTTGGCAAGGGAGCGAAAGGCCCTTCTCCGAAGAAACACAAACCTACCAAGGCGGCTCAATCTCCTCCACTGAAGAAGAGGAAACCCCAACCTAGGCGAAAACTGATACTTGCCTCCTCCTCCAGCGATTTTGAGGGAGAAAGTTCTGACTCCGAAGAGTCCCCCCGTGGTAACACTCCTCCACGATCGCCTACCCCAGAGGTACACGTTTCCACTTCACCTGTCTCTTCTCCACCAATCTCCATTTCTATTTCCATTCCCCCCATAACCTCCACCACTCAAATACCACCCACTTCTATCCTAGTACCCCCTCCCATTTTCACTGAAGCTACCACAATAACCGCTGAAGTAAGAACCAACGTATCTGATACGGGGGCTCCTACTAAAGCACCCGAACCCACTCCCACTACCGAGCATACATCAGCACCCGAACCTACTTTCACAACCGAGCCTCCACCCTCACCTCCACCCTCATCTCCTGCTCACTCCGAAGACAATGAAGAACCTTTTCTTGGTGGGGATAACATGACATTTGATTCGGTCTATTACAGTCCGTATCAGGTGCAAAGTGACGATGACGATGATGCTCCTGTCACCAAGAACCATCTCAAGGAGCTTCACGAGAAGATTGATTCTCTCATTGCTTCCTCCTCTTCTTCATCACAGTCTACCATCTCCGAGGCTGCTATTCAGAGGATTGTTGATGCTTTCACTAAGGCTCATGAAGCCTCCATCAGCTCAGCCACTGCCGCTATTGACGCCTCCACCAAGGCATGTGTTGCTGCGACCGAAAAAGTCGAAAAACTATTTGTTGACGCTTCTTCTCTTTTACAGTCTTTATAGGAAACTGCCGATGCCAATAAAACGAAGCTTGACCCTATTATCAACAAGCTGGCTACCTCAGTTGCCTCAGAACTGCAGTCCTTCACCAGTCTTCGTCAAACTCTCACTGATGACAACTCAGCGTTTAAGGAGACTATTGAGGAGCGCCTAACTAAGCTACATGAAGATCTAGCTGCCGAGAACTCACTCATGGACGCTCTCGCTCGAAAGACCACTGCTCTCAAGGTCAAGAATCTTCAACTCTCCAACTCTCAAAAGGAGATTGAATCTCTTCGATCTGAACGAGAGGTTATTTCATCATGTGTTTTGGATGTCCACGCCGCCCTTTCCAACATCCTTGAAGCACATGATCCAATACTGAATTACTCAGTGAGGCGTGATCTCGTAGAAAAGCTTGCTCCTGCCCTTTCTCTCCTGAGCAAAATTGAAGGGCTCCTTGAGTTCGTGTCCATTCCAAAACAAGGGCGGGAGGATGTATCTCAACCGCCTCCCACTTCTACAGCAACAAAAACAACCGAACCTCCTTCAACAGGTCAAGCCTCAGGTTCAGGTGTCAAAGACAAAGGGAAGAAAATTGCTGAAGAGAGTGATGACGATAAAGAGACAATTGCAGATCTATTAAAGAAGCAAGGTCGTGATAAGGATGCTGATATGAGCGCTCGCCTTGCCAGAGAGGCTGAGGAAACTGAAAGAAAAATGAAAGAGGCTCCTGACCTTCTTGAGAGTAGGAAAACCCTTTTTCCTCCGTGGACTCTTGAGAAGCTTTTGAAGGAAGCGATTGAAACTCCTAGCATTTTGTGGCTCGAGCCAGTAATCTCATTGGATCGTCTGTCGATTCACAGTTTGACATGCCACTGAACCGAAAGGCCTTCATCTTCCATGTCTTTGATAACGTTGCTGATATCCCTCATCCTCATCCAAAGGTTGATAGGGATCTCGTCGAATTCTACCTGAAGGCTGCCCAACCACAGTATCAAACTTGGAGCACTCAGAAGATAGTCAACGTTCGGGTCCTCAAGCCGCTTCGAGAAGGGAACTTCACGATCGTTCGGTTCAAGGTGCTGAGGGGTTCTGCTAAGACCGAACATGCCATATCACTTGCTGATCTTCCCAATTTTAATCCACATGATTGGATAATTTTGCACAACATCCTCCTCACAAATGAAGCAAAGTATGGTCCGATTATTGATCACTTCAAGAGGATGCTTGTTTGCTACATAATGGAAGTTGCCAAGATGGATCAGGAGATCGCTAGCATCTTCAAGAAAAAGCCCACTATTTCACCTGTTGGCTCTACCAGTGATCTGAACATGATGCAGATGGGAAAGATTGACCCGAAACGAAATTTTGTCATGTTTACAAGGAACGAAGGCCAAAAATGCCTGTTCGCTTTGGCAGACAAACATCTCTACACCACTGCATGCCTGGAACATGTTTTGGGAATCATTCATTGTTGCAAGCAGAATTCAGCAGACGACAAGAAGTACTTCGATGACATGATCCAGTGGTACATTCGCTTCAGACAGACAATCCTCGCTCTCATCCCTCGTCTGTTTGAAACCACTAAGAAGATACCTGCAGCTGGACCCAGCAAGAAGAAGTGATAGTCTCACTCCAATTGACGCAAAGGGGGAGATTGTTAGGTCCAGAAGGTGTTGCGTCTTGGGCTCGATATTTAGTCCATTTAATCTCCGGTATGGGCCTGTCCATCCGTGAGTTATTTTGTAGGGTTTTATATTTATAGATGCTTGCATGCATCCTAGAACTTAAGATTTGATAGAGAATTTAATAGCATTCATTGTTCTTATCTTTTGTAACCCTAATATCCTCTACAGCGGAAGTTCTTCATCGAGCTCTGCTGCGGATTGAATCAATTGAATCTTTCGACACATTCAGATTCATTCTTGTGCTTTATCTTACTGTTTTTCGCTTTCTTGATTTACCTGTTATAAGATCTAATCGATCAAAGAGTTTTATAAACTCATCGAAAACCTAATAATCCAATGAATCTAGTATGACATTCCCTAATTTCCAAGGCGTTAGTTTATTCTAGGACGGAAAGCGCGTGCTCCTGTATAACCCATCGACTAACACCTAGACTGGTTTCAAGTCTGTAATCTCTTTCGGGATCTAGGTTATAAGGCTTAACACAACTACTTTCGCACTTTGATCAAGTATTCTTGGCTGCGGGGGTTATCCTGTGGTTCTTGGTATCCTAGTGCTCACTTCGGGGAATTAAGTCTATCGTTTACAAGGCGACGGCGATTTCGTCCACACGAGAGGGTGGAGGGTCCTAGGCACTACTTGTCGGTAACGGGGTGGAAGAAGTGCCTGAGTAGTGCGAACATCTTCTACAACTACTCTTCCAAAGTTTCTGAGTTTTCCCGATCTAGGTCAAATCTAGTGAGTATAGGGTTCCGTTACTCGGAACTTTAATCCCCTCATCCACTCTTCTAAGAGTTTAATTTATCGCAGCTCTCGTATTTCCGGGATATCTGCTGAGATGTTTAATTCGGGGAATTAAGCGTGAATGGATGGTCGTAGTCAATGTCCTTGCCTCTTACGACTCAGATTTCTTTACCAAACGAGGGTGTTAGCTACTATGTTGGGTTAACCGGGATGACAACAATTTCGGATTTGTGGTCATTATAGTAGCTCAATCCGTAGGGTTTCTCTTGACTCTAGCTCCCTTTCCATGGGATAGGATGAAGGGCCTTTCTGGGGGATCTACGAGGTATGCTTTGGGTGGTTATCGTCTTCTGGAATTCTTGCAGTGTCTTTCGCTTTGGTTTCTATCTGTCTAAGAAGGGTTGGTTAACAGCGCGCGGTACCTTTCTCCTGGGTACTTCGGAAGGTTCGAGATAAGAGTGACGACTGACGTATTGCATTAGGTTTGATTATCTATATTATGTTTAGGTTCAGAAGAACCTTTGTTCGCCGAAATGGCTATGGAGAAAGTTCTTTGTACACAGCACTAAGGATTTACACATGGTTGCATGAAGTCGAACCATAATTGATAGAGGCGTCGAAGTTGGCACACTTCGACATGATATAGTAGGAGGGTCAATAGAGTCATGTGTCGAACGAGCACACCAGTTCTAGACGTCTCGGGTTTCGTCCCGTGTATCACTGTCGCGGATACTTGGACTGATAGAGTCGACGCGAAACTATAGAGGGTCCTGAATGTAGTAGAGTACCTTTTCATGAATGGGTTCTCACTAGGCATTTCTATAATCGCCTAGCATATACTAGTCATGTATAATTAAGGTGGGGAGGACTGTTGACTGAGCGACTCTGCCTTAAATCCACAACCAAACGAGGAACAGGAAATGAGGCGGCATTCACTCACTCTAGGTCTATCCATCTCAATTATACATGGCCGTAATGTATATATCTAGCCATTATAGTTTTACCTAATGAAATTTTAAATTTTATAACAGTGCTGCGACTTTCGCCTTAACGGGGAAGTAATTACATTCAGAATTAGTCTTTTAATGTTTTCGGTTAGTTATCTGAGATTGAGAGACGTACCAAAATCTACCGGGTTCCTCGATGCTTCTCACTAAGTATTAGGGTTAGACTCCTCCTGAGTCTTTGTTGTTTCCTTCGGTTGGGCAGTCCCTTCTGAAGTGTCTCACCACATAGACGGCAAACTGGGTTGGTCGTCACATTGGTGGTTGATGTAATACCCTCAATCGGGGTTCTGCGGACGCGAGCAGTATACCCCTTCATGTTGCACCTAACACAGAAGAGTTCCTGGCACATACCATAATGATGGTAGCTACACTTGCCGCAGCGGGGAAGGCTTCCTAGGTATGGTCTTCTTGAAGTAGGGATGGAAAGGCTGGCAAGGGTATTGACTGTCTCAGCTCGTAGCCCTTCAGAAGGTCCTTGAGCCGAGGTACTTCCTTCCTCATTCTGGAACTTTCTCTTTAGTGGAGTTGACTGAGGTTCTTGGGTGGCTGGGTACACAGAGGTTGGCTGCTGCTGTCCACTACTAGGATCGGAATTCCTGATAGGGCTCTTGCTTACATTGGCATTGTTAGCATTCAATTGAGCCATGACAGCCGCAACGGCTGCCGCGACTGCAGCCTGGAACGTAGCTTCATCGAGTAGGAGATTCGGTTTCTTGTCAGTGGATGGGTTACGCTTCTCCGGAGGTATGGTTCTCCTATACGGAAGAGAACTCAAGCGGACGAGAGACGATGGTTAGCCCTGGACATATCTGTCCTTACTGTATTAGGCATAAATTTTTCCCATGCTTCGGATAATGGTTGCCTGAGTGTCGAACTACATCCCTATGATGTAGTCCTAGTATTCAAAGTAGGAGTGTGAGTATCGGAAAAAGGCCATAAGGTGGGAATCGTTCCTACTAAATTACCTTTATACTGGGAAAGGTTTCACTCTCCGGTCCGGAAAGATTTGAGAACAGTTCGGAACGAAAACCGCGGAAAGAGAGGCTTATGAAGACTTATGGCTAAATACTCTTAATAGAGGTGCGGGGATCCGCATTAATCGTGTTACTGGCAACGGGAAACGAAGATTTACCTAACACAGAGCGTGAGTAGTGTAACCACTAACTCACTAAATTGTATTATTTTATGGGTGTATTAGCATGACGAACACGAGGAAAAGACACTTCTCGGGTTCCATGTACTGGCTCCCTCTGTCTACCTCGTATCTTTGACTGGGACCGGCGTTGGTTTCCTTCGGGTAGTTACCTAGGGTTCTCTTCTCGTGAAGACACATTGAATTTTCTACTCCGCCTTACTTCCGAATCCGATTCTGGGTGTCATCACTTCATGATGGATGACTGGAAATCTCGGAAATTTAGGCGAATTTCTCACCGATGTCCCTAAAAAGATATAGGCACTTGGTGTTTTCAATAGCCTCGACCTAGTTCATTTATTTCCGAACTGGAAATCTTCTCAATGAACCTCTTTTGGGTCTGGATCAACTCTTCTGCTGAGTGCTGAACTGGAAAGGGTTTTCTACAGGGTTCGTGTGAGAATGGAAATGTCTAAGGAATCCTAAGAGATTATTAACATTTCACTGAGTGATCCATATCGATTCCTGCTACGATTACATAGGATATACAAACCATATATAGCTTAGATCCGATAGGCCTTCGAATATGTGATACTACTCGATATCCACATCCAAACAAGGAAAAGGAAGTAGAGCGAAACCACACATTCTTAGCCTATGGGATCCTTATTATATATAACCTTGGGAGTATACTCTCTGTAATTGTAGGTATATCAATAAGGATCTTTTTAATTCTTCACACAAGGTTGTCTATGGATCCTAAAATACCCCCATGGTATTTTAATTTCTTGTTTGTTTCTTATCTTCTGAATTTGATTTTGGGATTAATGTGAGTCTTTTAGTATTCCAAAATACTCCTATAGTATTTTAATCTTTATGTTTGGCTCTAGCATTCCTAGTTGGTAAGTTTCAGACCTGTTGCAACACCACTATCACTCCCAAGCACACGTTAATCGCATCTCGAATAAACGTAGTTGATCAGGTTACATTTATTCCAAATTACGATTACATAACTTCCCAGGTTTGACGGTAATTCTCAACATCCGAAGACTTTTATTCTTGTTCTTCTTGTGATACTTGTGTTCGAGTGTTTAGATTATGGATGTTCTTATACTTTGGTAAAAAATGGTTATATTTTAAAGTATAATTCTTGGTCAGAGTGTTTTATCCCTATGTATTTATAGGCTGTATATCTTTTATGAATTGATATACTTAGCTCACTATAAACAATGCTCTGATACCAATCTGTCACACCCCAAAACCGGAACAGCGGAAACATTCTGGGGTGGATGACGTAATGTCAAGTATCACAACATATGCAGTATAGTAATCAAAGTAAAACAATCATTGCATTAATAGTAATAGTTCTACATGGTTTACATTACATAGAAGCATCAAAGTAATACAAGTAATAATATAAGTGCAGCTTGGTACTAAACTGTCTTCATCAAAAGCCCCAGGGATGTACCTGTCTATTGCTGACCTGAGAATACAAGTTATTTGAAAAGCGAGTATCAGCATTTTTACAAATGCTGGTGAGTTCATAAGTATTTAGTGTCATTTTATTCAAATAACTTTATATAAGTAGTAGTTTTAGGTTATACGGTGAAGTAGAGTCCTTTCCAGAAAATCCTATATTTTCTATTTAAAAAGCAGTCTTCTACCAAGACTGGTCAGAGTTATGTTGTAAAAACTAGTTTTCCTTTAAACACTATCATTATCAAAATACGGGATTTGATTCTAAAGAAAGTAGGAGAATATCTGGGAAAAATAACCTAAGCCTCAGCAGTGAAGACTGCTGACTAAGGCAAAATGGATCATAGACTCCTGGAGAGTATCGAATGAACGACACGCCTGGCTCAGTCTAACAAAAGGAGACACAGACCCCCAGACAGTATCAAATGAAAGATACAGCTAGAAAGGTCTAAAACAGTGAATACCGACCCTAGACAGTATCAAATGAAAGATACAGCTAGTAAGGTCTAAAACGGTGAATACAGACCCTAGACAGTATCAAATGAAAGATACAGCTAGTAAGGTCTAAAACAGTGTAATTCCAAGAGTGTGTTTCCAGCATAGAGTGTTAAATACTGTTACCTTAAGACCATGAATTATAAGGTAACATGGAGATACTCGTAACCATACTAATCGACACTAGAGTACTTGACGCCCTACAAGCGTCGGTGTAAGCATGACATTTGCCACCCCTTGGCTTGGTAGGCCATGGACCGTAGCTTGTAGTAAGGGTGCGGGGGTGTCAATCCCATATAGATCTATACACACAATGTCCACTCTCCCTATAAGAGACTCTGGTTACCAACTAGACAACGGAGAAGGCCGCGTCCTGAAGATGTATCCCAAACAGTGAATTCTGATGAAAGTGCTGGACTACTTGTAGAGACTCATAACTGAACCGATCGATGTAAACCCATATGTCTATACATGAATACATGATATATAATTAATGATCAGACGACCTTTGGATGGATATCCAATCCCACCAGACCACATCTCAACGAAGAAAAGGAAATAGTGCGAACTAGCCTTCCTAAGTCTTTTAATCATTAATTATATAACTTTACACGCACAGGCATACATTTAACTAAGTGGAAACGTATCGTGAAGTAAAAGCGTATCGTGAGGTAGAAGCGCATCGTGAAGTAGAAGCATATCGTGAAGTAGAAGCGTTAATAAGTATACGTTAAGTGGAAACGTTATCAAGTATAAGTGAAGTAGAAGTGCTATCACTAAGTAGAAGTGTTTCACGAAGTAAAAGCGTTATCAAGTATAAGTGAAGTAGAAGCGTTATCATGTATAAGTGAAGTAGAAGCGTATCACTAAGTAGAAGTGTTTCACGAAGTGAAAGCGTTATCAAGTAGGAGCATTAACTAAGTAGAAGTGAAGCAGTAGTATCTTAACCAAATAGGAGTATAAAAACATGGAAGAAAACTTTGATGAAAACTTTGGAAAGACCTTTATACTTAAGAAAATCACGACTTTGTATTATTTTGTAAAATAAGTTTGAAAACCTTTAGAAATCCTTTGGAAACCTTTCATAAACAAGTTTTAAACAAAACTTTGATAAAACCATATAAGTAAGAGTTGAACAAGTAACGACGTTTTAGAAAACCATTTACGGTATCATTCTTGGTAAAGTAGTTAAAAGTGTAGTAAATCATTGTGCATGCAGGTTATCAATCACATGTGTTTGATATGATAATTGGCATGTTTAACTTGTATTCCCCCCCCCCAATAAAACATGTAAAAACATTTAAAAAGGTTAATTCAGGGGTATGAACTCACCTGATGTAAATGGTTACGACGAAGGTGCCGGTTGGGTGTTCGTTGTCAAGTAAAGACTTGAACACACTTAGTGACCTATTAACATATGATAACATATTTTTACATACAATTAGTACATATAATACTAATTAAACAAGTATACACATCCTAAAGTGCGAAAAACACTTTGATTAAGTGCTAGGGGTGTCTCGGGTAACATTTAAGGGTGTGCATGGCTTGGATAAGGAGTTTACTCTCCTAAAACTCACTTTATGTGAGTTCACGGTTGGGAGGCCACATCCTCCATGAGTTTACGGTCGTAAACTCATGGGAGGAGTGTCTTTGAATGGTTTCAAGCCTCATATAGATTTAGAAGTGGTTCTAGGGATTTATGCAAGGCTATAGGGGTGTTTATGAGAATAATATAAGGAATAATAATATTGTTATTTGGTTAATATAAGTCATAAATTAATTAGAATTAATTTGGTGACTTAAAGAGATTAATTAAATAAGAGGGTATAAACTGTCAATTGTTTGATAGTTACACTTTGGGCTGTAAATCCTTCATGGATAGGGTTGGACGATTTCTAGGGCTTGGGATAAGCCACAAATCGTCCAAGGGCTTATCATGGAAAGGATTTGGATTGCTTTGAGTAAAAGTTATCCGTTAAGGTTTAAGGGTGAAACCCTAGGAGCCTTACAAGTATAAATAGACCCTTGGGGCAAGGGAAATCGGCTCCTCTGCTAAAGCAAAGAAACCCTAGCCGATTTCTATTCCCTCTCCTCTCTCTCAAATCATCCTCTTGCTATTTGGTGTTTGTAAGCCATTAGAGGAGTGACATTTGTGACTCTAAAGCTCCAAGAATAAGAAGATCAAACAAGTGTTTCAAGGAAAGCTTCTAACTCTGATTTTGTATTGTTCTTATACTCTATTAGCTATTAGAAGTCTTGGATCCAATGCATGTTTAATTAGAGAAACCTAGATCCAAGCATTAGGGTTTGTATGTGCACATAGGAATGTTCATATGGCCAAAACCCATCAGTGGTATCAGAGCCTAGATTGGTTTCTATTAAATTGATGCATGATTGTTTGTTTCTTACTTGCAAAATTCGAATTTTGTGTTTCTGAGTCATGGACTCGGCGAGTCCCATTGTGGACTCGGCGAGTTGGCCTGACTCGGCGAGTCCAGTTGGGCACTCGGCGAGTCCGAGCGTCAGGAAATGCCAAAATCGGGATTTTTTGATATTTATCTTATGGAAACTTGCCTTTATCATATTAGATCAACCCTAATCCGATTTTTTTGATATATATGACTATAATCTTGATCTAATTGAAGATATTTATCAATTAATAAAATATTTAATTTCCTTATGTGATAATTAATTAACTATTTTGATTAAATTGGTAAATTATTTTGCAAGAAATCATTAAATAAATCAAACATGGATAATTATGGAATTAATTGTTAATTAAGAGTATTTGTTTTTTGATCCTCCATGTTTTAAATGTTTAAAACTTGCCCTCAAGTTTTGAAATTTATGTTTTGTGATTAAAAGTTTAATTTAGACAATTTAAATTTCAAACCCTAGAATTTTACAAGTTTAAAATAAAACCCTATACTAATATAATATTACAAGACTAATATATATATATATATATATATATATATATATATATATATATATATATATATATATATATATGTATAACTAAAATGCTAGTATTACCGTTAGTAGGCCTCATTCACGAAGCCGGTCTATAAGGTGGGTATAAGTTTGTTGCCTATAAAATGGCGCTTAATGGGTGTACACTCACACCTACCGCTTGCTTGATCGGTGGAGGGTCGTTATCCAAACGGGTAGGATAGGGCAACCTCATCCTCTCATTAAAAGTATAATATGAAATACAAAGTAACTACATGTTTTTCAAAAAATTTCTCAATCTTAGTTACTTTAGGAAAAGTGAATTGATGCAATCCCATGAAGTTACACTTTGCACCCTTGCTAAGAAGTTAGTGGAGCGTGTGTCGGTTTACCGGCACACTAATTGGTTTTATGCAAAGGTGGCAAAGGGTGATTCATTGTTTATCATAGTTCGATGGAGCGTGTGTGGTTTACCGGCACATCGAATAGGTGATCATTACAATGAAGGCACCATCTGAATTTGCATGGTAATTCACACCCGCTTTGTGATCCTCGGTATCCCAGTCACAAACAAGAGGGGCATATCGAGATTTAAACATGCCATTGAAAAGTTTCAATGAATCTCATCTAAACCTAGGAATTCTCAAATACATTTAGAACTTAATGTTATATTTTTATGGTGCAGAATTAGTGAATCGTCATTCACTTACCTTCATATTATTTGCATGTTAGATTACGGCATCCCTTTTCTAATATGTAAATATTGTTGTTGGATCCTAGCCCTAATTTTCTTATTAGGTGATAATTAGGGATTCATATTCTAATCTATCTTTGTCCTTTCTATTTGTAGATGTCAAACGCAAACAACGCTGCTGCTAGTTCATTCACATTGATGAGCCTTTGTCAAAAGGTCACTTTCGATGAGACGAACTTTAGCGAATGGATAAGATACATTTGCACTATTGCTCGCTATGAGGACAAGGAGTATGTCCTCGATGAGAAGCTCGAGAAAATCAACCCTGAAATCGCTACTCCGGCTGAAATGACCACTTTTGAAACTCACGAGCGTGATGCAACGAAGGTACATTGCATCATGATAGCCACTACGAACTCCGAATTCCAAAAGTCCTATGAGGACATGTACCCGTACGAGATGCACCAAGACTTGTTGGAGAGATACCACCAAAACGCGAGACAAGAGCATTATGAAATTTTCACTAACATGATTTCCACTAAAATGGGTCATGGAGAGTCTCTTACCGTGCACCTGCAAAAGATGCAAAGGTATGTTGATCGTCTTCGCAAGTTGAATGTTGACTTTGGGGAAGACTTGGCGATCAACATGGTGCTTCACTCTTTGCCTCCAAGTTACAATCAATTTAGGATGACCTACCACATGAACAAAGAAGAGGTCACCCTAAGCAAACTCCAAGGTCTCTTGAGTGTCGCTGAGAGCAACTTCAAGGACAAGTCTGTTGCACCAACTCCCAATCGACCCGCTGCTCCGGTGTTGGCTATTGGACAAGGAAAGGGAAAGAAGAGGAAGGCTTCATCTAAGAACCATCGCAAGGTTAAGCCCCGAGATGGTGCCTCTTCTAGTGGGACCAAATTTGATCCTACTAAACCCTGCCCTAACCCAAAGGAGGCAGAGTGCCACCACTGCCACAAGATAGGACATTGGAAGAGAAGCTGCCCAGAGTACCTACAAGCCATCAAGGAAGGAAAGATCAAGCCGTCTTTCGCAGGTATATACACAATTAAATCTAACGATTCATCTCATGATATTTCTTGGGTCCTTGATACCGGTTGTGGTTACCACATTTGTTCTAATGTGCAGGGACTAAGAAGAAATAGAGACGTGGAGCATGGAAGAATAAATCTAATCATGGGGAACAGAAGATCGTCGCCTGTGACCAAGATTGGAGTGTATTCTTTAGTGCTTAGGAATAGTTTATCTTTAGATTTGAACAATTGTTGCTATTCGCCAGAAATGGCTAGAAACATCATTTCATTTCATGGTTTGTTTAGACAAGGTTTTAGATTTTCTTTTAATAATGAGAATGGTTCTATTTTGGCTTATCTAAATGGTGTCTTTTATTTTGAAGCTATACCATGTAATGGAATTTATGAAACCGTTATGATTGTAGATAACTTAGGAAATGATGTTTTATGCATGGATTCTTCCAATAGTATGGATAGAGCATCCTTGTGGCATTGTCATCTTGGACATGTCAACAAGAAGCATATAGCCCAACTCCAAAAGGATGGAGTGTTGGCGTCATTCGACCTTGGGGAAGATGACACGTGCGAATCTTATTTACTTGGAAAGATGACTAAGTCACCCTTCACAAGTACGTGTGAAAGGAGTGAGGGTCTATTGGACCTAATACATACTGATGTATGTGGACCGTTTAGATCAACCACGAAGGATGGGAACCACTTCTATGTGACTTTTACCGATGACTATAGTAGATATGGGTATATCTACTTAATCAAGCAAAAGTCAGAAACTTTTGAAAAATTCAAAGAGTTCAAGAATGAAGTGGAGAATCAATTGGGCAGGAAAATCAAGATGCTTCGATCCGATCGAAGAGGAGAGTACCTAAGTCTTGAATTCCACGATTATCTCAAAGAGTGTGGAATAGTTTCACAATTGACGCCACCTAGGACACCGCAGTTGAATGGTGTGGCAGAAAGGCGTAATCGAACCTTGTTAGACATGGTTCGCTCTATGATGAGTCGTGCTTCACTATCAATCTCTTTTTGGGGGTATGCCTTAGAGACTGCCGCCCATATCCTTAACCGAGTCCCTACTAAGAAGGTTGCCAAAACACCTCAAGATATGTGGACAGGGAAAGCTCCCTCGTTGGCACATATCAAGGTTTGGGGTTGTGAGGCTTTCGTAAGACGATATACTCACGACAAGCTCGAACCTCGTAGTGAGCAATGTATTTTCATCGGCTACCCGCAGAAATCCTTTGGATATCTCTTCTATAGACCGAAGGACAATGTTGTCTTCGTTGCGAGGAGAGGAGTTTTCCGAGAGCGAGAACTCATAATCCAAGGAGACAGTGGGAGGCAAATCGAGCTTGAAGAGATTCAAGAATCGATAGATGAAGGAACCTCTACTGGCACTCAACCCGAGGAGGAAACTCCGGTTGAACCGATTGACGAGTCCTTACCTCTTAGACGTTCCAAAAGAGTTAGAGTTCAACCCCGGTTTTATGGTTTTCATATTACTACCGAATGGGACACGTATATTAGTGATGGTACACTAATAAACCTTGATGAACCTAATAGCTATAAGGAAGCCATGGCAGGCCCGGAGTCTGCGAAATGGAAAGAGGCAATGGATAGCGAAATCCAATCCATGTATGATAACCAAGTTTGGAATTTGGTTGATAATGTGCCCGGACGTAAGACCGTTGGGTGCAAATGGATCTTCAAGAAGAAGACCGGCGTGGATGGAAACGTACACACATATAAGGCGCGATTGGTTGCGAAGGACTTTACTCAAACTCCCGGAGTTGACTATGATGAGACCTTCTCACCAGTTGCGAAGATAAAATCTATTAGAGTAATGCTAGCGATTGCCGCATTTCATGATTATGAGATTTGGAAAATGGATGTCAAGAACGCTTTCCTTAATGGGAAGTTGGCTGAGGATGTTTTCATGGCTCAGCCAGAGGGTTTTGTGGATCCGAAGCATCCGAATAGAGTGTGTAAGCTTGAGAAGTCCATTTATGGACTGAAGCAAGCGTCTCGCAGATGGAATCTTTGCTTCGATGAGAAAGTCAAAGAGTTTGGATTTGTACGAAGCGAAGATGAATCGTGTGTATATGTCAAAGCCAGTGGGAGCATAGTAAGCATTCTCGTTTTGTATGTCGATGACATACTACTCATAGGAAACGACGTCCCGACTCTGCAGGAAGTTAAGTCCTGACTCGGGAAGTGCTTCGCTATGAAGGACCTCGGAGAGGCTTCCTATATTTTGGGAATAAGGATAGTAAGAGAGAGAAGGAAGAGACTAATAGGACTTAGTCAAAACACTTACTTAGAGAAGGTACTAAAACGTTTTAGTATGGAAAACTCGAAGAAGGGAGAATTACCGATACAAAGTAATGCCAAGTTGAGTAAGACTCAAAGTCCGAGTACCGAAGCCGAAATATCAGAAATGAGCCGAGTACCATACGCTTCCGCAGTTGGCTCAATCATGTATGCTATGACTTGTACTCGCCCTGATGTAGCCTTTGCTTTGAGCATGGTTAGCAGATATCAAGGGAACCCTGGCAGAGCCCATTGGATTGTGGTTAAGAATATCCTTAAGTACCTTCGGAGGACGAAGGAATGGTTCTTAGTCCTCGGAGGGAGTGATGACTTGAAGGTGCAAGGGTATAGTGACGCCAGCTTTCAGACCGACAGGGACAACTACCGTTCGCAGTCGGGCTGGGTCTTTACCCTGAATGGAGGAGCAGTGACTTGGAAAAGTTCCAAACAGGAAACCGTAGCTGATTCAACGTGCGAATCAGAGTACATTGCAGCGAGCGAAGAGTCGAAGGAGGCAATATGGTTGAAGAACTTCATCGGTGATCTTGGAGTTGTACCTGCCATAAAGGAGCCCATGGAGATTTTCTGTGATAATGAAGGAGCGGTTGCCTTGACCAAGGAACCGAGAGATCATGGTAGATCACGACACATCGACAGAAAATATCACTTTATTAGACATCGTGTATAAGAAGGACAACTCGTAGTGAAGAGGATATCATCAGAAGATAACCCAGTGGATCCGCTTACGAAAGGACTGAGTAGGGTTAAGCACTTGCAGCATGCTAGGAGTATTGGGCTGAAGGATGATATTAGCATAGATTAGATAGTAGTAGAAACGTGTAATAGATAAATGTAATTGACATTTGATGATTAAATAAAAGAGTATTATTTATGAGTAATGTTACTATCTTATGTTAATTATTTAACTATTGTTTCATTTTGCATGTTTTGACTTCCAGAATAATTGAGTTTATTAAGAATAATCGAATTATTCAAATTGTCCACAATCGTTCATATGTTGGAAGTAGATATGAGTGAAGATTGTCATGAATCGGTGTGTAGATTGTCTAAATGATATTAGACATAGCAAAGGGTTGCTGCAATGTTCATGAGTGCTTATGAACTAGTTTTGAGCATTAGAACAAACCCGCACTTGCTGGAATCACCTTATGGAATATGATATAAAAGGGTGATCGCAAGACGATAATATCATATAGTCTTAAAACCTAGATATATGGTTTGTTATTTGTTAATTGGTTGTACATTGATAATGTGAAAACGCATCGGTAACTCGGTGTTATAAAACGCATTGTTGTGTATAGTTGATTAATGAATAAGTAAATGCATATAAGTCGAAGTTTATCTGTTACTTTTATCCCAAGAGGGTAAAAGCGATATCTCGGCCGCTCGATGATTTGATTTGACTTATGTGCCGGACCCGGTCAGAACTGAATTGATGTGTTCGATTAAGTTCTATGTCAAATGAATCGGAGATCGAGAAACTAAATGCTAGACAAATTATTCCATTGAATTGTCAGCATGATATCTAACAGAGGACTGTATGATCCCTTATATAAAGGACAAGATTCATTAGATCAGAGTTTGACAGCGTCTTTGAGAGCTACGATTGCAAATCGAATTGTACTTGTGCATATAGTTACTAGACTTATCCAAGTGGGAGACTGTAGAAATAGTGTCTAAGGCTACAACTATATTAGGCAAGTATTTGACCCGATTGTGCATGGTCCTTTTGGGTTGCCTTCACCATAGCAACTTGACAGGATGATTTATTATGAGAGAATAAATATTATTAACATATTATGAGAATAATATAAGGAATAATAATATTGTTATTTGGTTAATATAAGTCATAAATTAATTAGAATTAATTTGGTGACTTAAAGAGATTAATAATAAGAGGGTATAAACTGTCAATTGTTTGATAGTTACACTTTGGGCTGTAAATCCTTCATGGATAGGGTAGGACGATTTCTAGGGCTTGGGATTAGCCACAAATCGTCCAAGGGCTTATCATGGAAAGGATTTGGATTGCTTTGAGTAAAAGTTATCCATTAGGTTTTAAGGGTGAAACCCTAGGAGCCTTACAAGTATAAATAGACCCTTGGGGCAAGGGAAATCGGCACCTCTGCTAAAGCAAAGAAACCCTAGCCGATTTCTATTCCCTCTCCTCTCTCTCAAATCATCCTCTTGCTATTTGGTGTTTGTAAGCCATTAGAGGAGTGACATTTGTGACTCTAAAGCTCCAAGAACAAGAAGATCAAACAAGTGTTTCAAGGTAAGCTTCTAACTCTAATTTTGTATTGTTCTTATACTCTATTAGCTATTAAAAGTCTTGGATCCAATGCATGTTTAATTAGAGAAACCTAGATCCAAGCATTAGGGTTTGTATGTGCACATAGGAATGTTCATATGGCCAAAACCCATCAGTTCGGAAGGCCAGAGTTAGCCTGAATACCATGAGTTCCTTCCTTTTGAGAGGAGGAACTAAATTTGGCTCTCTTTTTATGCTTAGATTTTGAAGGAGAAGTCTTCCGGTTGGCAGACTTTTTAATTTTTCCTCCGGACATGGAAGGATTGGCCTCTTTCGGAGTGGGCTCAACTGAGACTGGGGCAGGTTGTGTTGGGTCAAACACAACCGAAGTCTCTAAATGATGTTTTAAGTATGGTGAATCGGAAGGGATTAAGGCCAACATATGGTCCGGAAGACGTCTAACGGGACCAAATGAAGATTGGTCCGGAACTCTATAATGCTTAACAATTTTGAAGGATAGATATACCTCTTTTGGAATCGTAGAAACTGGGATTGGCTCAGACCTTTGCTTGTATAGTTCTTGAATCATCAGGTCCCAAAACCTAGGGCTTGAAATTTCATTGCTCTTCCTTTGACAGTGAATTTTCTGAAATCCTGCCATAGCACTTCCGGAAGATCCACTGCATTCATGCATCCGGAGTAGATGCTGTAAACCACATACAACAAGTCTTTGCTCAAGGTGTCCGTACCACCGTGCTTTCCAGATAGCCCTCTAATGATGAATTACATCAATACAGTCCAAAGACCTGAAATCGTTGATTCTTGAAGTCTTTAGCCTTGTAGTCTTGATTGTAACCAATATGATTCAGGAATTGTTAGAATTCTTCAATTGTTGGTTCCTGAACCTTGAATCCTTCAGGATTCTCATCGACACTAATCGCCTTGAGGAATGTAGACTTGTGGATGGGTACGATCCTATCGCCTGTGATTTTTGTTTCTAGAACCCCATTATCGATCTTGATTCTAGTGAAGGCGGTGTGCAAGAGACTGAGTGGTATAGGAGGATCTGGGATTTTGGTAAGAGGTATGGATATGGGATGATTTGCGATGAACGCAATCGTCATTCTGATGGGTTTATCAAAATCCAGAGGGTTCATCGAGAAAAGTTATGTAGTGTCTCTAAGAAAAGGCTCAAATGACTGTGAGGAGGATGATTCTTTGGAAGACTTCTTCTTGGTGACAGGTTTCTTGGATGTTTAGGCAGTTGCAGCAAGTTTTTGGGATGAAGATTGGGAATCCATTGATGAAGGTTATGAAAGCCTAAAGAACATGATGAACACAAAAAATTTGGGGGTTTTGGAGAGTTTGAGTGCATAAAGAGGTAAATGGGGGTTTAAGAAAGTTTATATAGGTGATGGAAACGGATCGGGTCGGAAAGGGTAATGATGAGGATCCGAAATGGAAATGGGTCATATTTAATATGTTGTTATTTTACGTGTGAGTTGACCAATGATGGTGAAAGGTTTCTATGGAATGAAGTGGAGAATAGAAACCATCAAACGGAGATTGGATGTATGCTTTAAAGGGCGTGCAAACATGGCATGGATTTCAAGGAACATGAAAAGCATCTTTTAAAAGTAACCGTTTGAAAAAGTATCACCTTAAAACATTTGGACTTCCGAATGATCGACTCCGGACAGTTAAGATCCGGAGGGTAAAGAGGTGAGTTCTGGTTCGTGGAAATTTGAAGAAAAGGTTCGGAATGTGATCAGTCCGGAGTGAAGCTTTTAATGATTAAACAAAAGTTTTGATAGACGAGTCCGTAGTGAAAACTTTTGATTTATTCCGGAATGAAGCATGTGAACTCAAAAGTGATCCGGAGTAAGGTTTGAAAATTCCGGAGTCCAAAGTTGAAGTAAAGTTCCGGAGCCAAAACTTTTGAGAAAAAAAATCCAAAGAAGATATTTTAGAAATTCCGGAGTCAAATATGAGAACGTGTTTGGAGAAGTGATTTAGAAAATAAGTTCCAAACCATATTTGAAAAACTTTTCGGAGTGAAATTTTGAAAATGTTCCGGAATGAAAATGATTTGAATTTCGGAGTAAAATTTCGAAGTGAGACAAGAAAGTAGTTACATACCTTTCAAGATTTGAATTCCGAGATGACATTATGAACTATATTCCGAGACAAAATTGTGAGCAATGTAACTATATTGGTCCTTCGACAAAAAAAATCTTGGAGACTATACAACTTAACACTGAGATGGGAGGTTAGATCAAAAGACACATAAAATGATCCTGATTGTTCCAAGATGGAATGATTTCGAAGAGTAAAAAGATTTTGTTCCAGAATCAACTTATACTTTTTGATGTTGCCATCAAAGAGTACAATTCTCTTGAAACAATTGAGGATCAGGCATCATCATACCCATTTTGTTCAGAAAACCATTAAACTTGGTTTTGTCTAATGCCTTTGTAAAGACATCAGCAATTTCATCATCAGATGGAACCAAAATAAGTTCAATATTGTCATTTAAAACATGGTCTTTTATAAGATGGCACCGTATGTCAATGTGCTTCGTCATGGAGTGTTGAATTAGATTTTGCGAAATCACAATGGAACTTTGAGAATCACAATAGATGGCAATGCGTTGAAAGCAGTAACCATAATCCAAAAGTTGAGATTTCATCAATGGAACTTGAGAGGTACAGCTGGCAGCAGCAATGTATTCTGCTTCGGCTGTATAGAGTGCAATGCAGTTCTGTTTCTTGGATGACCAACTAACCAATCGACCACCTAAAAATTGGCAGCCACCGGATGTGCTTTTTCTATCCAATTGAAGACCGCCATAGTTTGAATCTGAATATGCTTGAAGTAGGAAGCTCTCATTTGCTGGGTACCAGATTCCAAGACTCTTTGTACCTTTAAGGTATCGAAAAATTTGCTTCACATCTAAGAGATGAGACATATTTGGTTTAACTAGAAATCTAGCACACAAACATGTTGAAAACATGATGTCTGGACGACTTCTTGTGAGATAGAGCAGGGATCCAATCATTCCTCTGTACTTCGTTTCATCAACTGCTACACCCGAAGGGTCGGCAAAGATTTTGTGTCCGAAACCCATTGGTACCTTGGCTGAGGCACAGGTGTCCATTGAGTACTTTTTGAGGAGTTCTGAAATGTACTTCTCTTGGTGAATAAAAATTCCTCTGTTAGTATGTTTGACTTGGAGACCAAGAATGAAGCTTAATTCTCGATTCATGATCATTTGAAATCTACTGACTGTTAACTTAGCAAAATCAGCAACCATTGAAGAATCGGTGGATCCGAAAATAATGTCGTCAACATAAATTTGGACCAGCATGAGATACTTTCCCTTTGACCTTCAAAATAGAGTGGGATCTAAAATTCCTCGTTGAAAACCCGAATGCTTGATAAAACTGTAAGGGTCTCGTACCATGTGCAAGGAGCTTGCTTCATGTCATAGACAGCTTTCCGGAGCTTATAACAGTAGTTCGGATATGAAAGATTAACAAAACTAGGAGGTTGTTGCAGTGTCAAGTTCCCCATTAAGAAAAGCACTCTTAACATCCATTTGGTAAACTTTAAAGCCTTTGTGAGCAGCATAAGCAAGAAAGATTATGATAGCTTCAAGACGTGCAACGGGAGCAAAGGTCTCATCATAATCAAGGCCTTCAATATGTGTAAATCCTTTAGCCACCAATCTTGCTTTGTTTCGAATGATAACTCCTGCATCACCTAACTTGTTGCGAAACACCTATCTAGTACCTACAATGGGATTGTTTTGAGGAGTAGGAACGAGAGTCCACACTTCATTTCTGTCGAATTCCACCAATTCCTCTTGCATGGTTGTAATCCAGTCAGCATGTTCTAATGCTTCCTTGATGGATCTGGGTTCAACCATGGAGATAAATGCCGAAAATGAAATTCATTTTGAACACTTGTGGCAGAGCGAGTTTGAACACCAGCATTAGGGTTTCCAATAACTTGGTTTGGAGGGTGATCTCGAGTCCAGATGTGAAGTCTTGACAGTTCTTGAGCAGCAGAAGATTCAACATTGACGATTAGGTTGTGTTGGTCCCCCTGAATGGTTTGAACTTGTGGGTGATGCTCCCCCTGAACTTCGGAATCGGAAAGGTTGACATCATCTCAGGAGGGAATTCAAAGAAGTTGACGTCGCCATCGCTGTTGGTCGGATTGGAGTCAAATTCAGCAGCTACATCAAGAAATACATCTACATTTAATTCATGAGAGGGTTGACCATGCTCCCCTTCAACCTGAGAGGGTTGAAACGGTTCGGAATCAAATGGAGAAAGAGAGTGTAGAGGACTGGAAACAGGTTGCAAGGTAGGAAAGGATGATGAAGGTTGACTTGATTGAGATTACGAATCATGTGCTGTTTCGGAAGGTCCAAAAATGGTTTCAAAGTCGACTTTAGGAATTATCTAAACATTCGGACATTATGAGGTTGGAGCATTGGACTCCATAATGTGAGTTGTAACATGAGTGGGACTAGAATTCTGAACAAAATTTTCATCAAAGGTGACATCAAAACTTTCTTCAATAACTCGAGTATGTCGATTAAGGACTTGATAAGCTTTTGATTTTGCAGAGTATCCAATAAAAATTGCTTCATCAGCTTTGGGTTGAAATTTGGTAAGTTGATCACGAT
The DNA here is from genome assembly GCF_002870075.4 of Lactuca sativa. Taxonomy (NCBI): domain Eukaryota; kingdom Viridiplantae; phylum Streptophyta; class Magnoliopsida; order Asterales; family Asteraceae; genus Lactuca; species Lactuca sativa. Next base: position 56,922,000 of record NC_056624.2, read on the forward strand.
TGTTTTTGATGAAGCATCGACATCCAAAAACATGAAGAAAGGATATACTTGGCTTCCTAACATTCATTGCTTCATACGGTGTCATGTTAAGGCGTCGACTGATGATACTCTGATTTTGAGTGAAGCATGCAGTTGACACAGCTTCATTCCAAAGATAGAGTGGTAGATTTGCGAAGTTAAGCATGGATCAAGAAGCTTCAACAAGAGTTCTATTGCGTCTTTCAACTACACCGTTCTGTTATGGAGTGTAAAGAGAGCTGAGAAGTTGTGGTCAATTCCTTCCTCGGTGAAGAATTTATCAATGGTGGAGTTAGTGAATTCGAAGCCATTGTCACTTCGGATTCTCCTTACTGGGAGTTTCATGAGAACTTATATTCCTTTGATAAAATTGATGAGCTCAGAGGCTGTTTCTGATTTCAGGCTTAGGAATAAGACCCAAGTGAACCTTGTAAAGTCGTCAACAATCACAAGAATGTATTTCTTATGACGAAGACTCTCTACAGTTGATGATCCACAAATATCAATGTGTAGAAGCTCCAATGATTCTGAGATTGATTTTTTTGATGATAACAGGATGACCCTTCTTTGATTGCTTTCCACACTCACATGCAGCAAATAAATGATCATTTTCAAATTTGAGAAGAGGTATACCTCTCACCATTTCACCATATACAAGATCATTCATATACCAAAAGTTCAGATGAGTAAGCCTTCGTTGTCATAAACAACTAATGTCAGGAACGGATTTGGAGAGAAGGCATAGTTGCGGTTTGCCAATAATCATGTTGATGTCAAGTGGGTACATGTTCTTGTTGCGATTTGACTTGATTAAACCTCTTTTTGGTCTTCAGTCATTACATAGATGTGCTTCTTGCAAAATTCAACTCGTCAATTTGAGTCAGTGAGCTGAGCTACACTTATCAAATTATGTTTTAGGTTAGCTACATAAGCCATATTTGAGATAGAGAAATTTCCATTGGTGAGAATTCCAAACCACGAATTTAAGAATTGAAGTTGTTGCCATACGTCACGTAACCAGCATTTGGAGAAAGCTTGAGATCCTGCAGAATGTCTTTCTGCCCCGTCATGTGCATGGAGCAAGCACTATCAATATACCATATTGTTTCTTGCTCCAAAGCACAAAGTGCCTGCAAAATTAGTGAGTGGTGGAGTTTTTTGGCTCTGAGTTAGGTTTAGGGACATAGGCACGGGCTTTGGACTTTGATTGTGACTTCGGAACAACTTTGTGTTTCCTGGGAATGTTTTTTTAGTTCTTAGGAAACAGACAAAAGGTTAATGTCTTTTCATTTATCCAGTAGTCATAGTCAATGATTTGAGGGATCGGAATGGCTTTCTTCGGACCTGATGTTTCCGGAGCAGTGGAAGTCACTGTCTCGTTCGGAGTCACAGACTTTTTCAATTTCCAAACAAGGTTTTGTTTTGAAGACTTTGAGAAATGTGTTTTCTTAACATGTTTCTGTTTGCTTAATGACACATTCGATTTTGAAAGTCAAGGTCTAAAAGTTGTGCCATCAGATTTTGCAATAAAAACAAATGAAACAATTCGAGGAGAGGTATTTCGGACATATGTGGGGCTTACTTTTGACTTTTCCTGAGTGGGACTAACCACCTTCTTTTGTTCTACAGGACTTGGAGAATCTGAGGGTCTCTTAAGTATCTTATTGGGTGTGAAGGAGTTATGACTATGGGTTGATGAGTAAGAATTCTGAGATACACTCTTTTTGGAGTTATCAAGGAATCTTGAATTTTGTCTAGTCTTAACTTCCTTTTTGTGTGCATTTCGAGCTTCCACCATAGGGTCTACAAAATCCTTCCTATTCAACATTGGCTTTCTTTTGGATTGATATGAAGATTTCGAAGTCTATCCTACTGAAGGATTGTTGAACACAGGCTTAATGGGAACCAAATTTGTTTTTGAAATTACCTGAGGTTCAGAATCACATGAAATTGTCTCATCGACTTCACTATCTAAAGATGCCCAAACACACTCTAATTGTTCAGAAGAAGTTGATTCCGGAAAAATTTCCTAAACAACATAGTTGTTAGGAGGGTTGAGGTTCGAATTTTGAACAACAATTTTTTTAGTACTAGAGGTCTTATTCAGGTCCAGGTTTATCAGAGGCGGAAATTGCATGGAATCGAGACTCTTGACAACTATGGGTTGAAACTCAGGAATCAAGGATGCGAACTTGTCATTAGTCTCAGGAAGGGGTGACAATGGAGAGATAGGTGCGTCCGAATGTTGATGGCTCGGAACATCTCCCATAAAGGTCAGATTTTGCAACTCCTTCAAGGGACTTGCTATTGGTTTCGGAAACTCGCTTCCGAGACCAGGAGCTTTTGACCAAGGATGACAAAAGTTATGAGTCATTCATTTATTTGCTTCAAGTATGTCAATGGAATTATGCAAAGCATCTATTTTTGTATTGAGACGTTTGTTAACGAAAATTAAAATGTTTCTTTCAGAACACGTGATTTCACATTTGTCTTTTAGAATGATACATTCATCTTTTGAAATTACAAGCTCATGCTCTAAAGACTCTATTTTTTTTATCCTCAAAACGTAACCTAAGACGATTTAGTTCACACTCCTTCTTCACACTGGCTTCTATGGCGGACTCATAGGATTTATAGATGGTGCTCATATTTGTTCGGAGTTGGGTTAGATAAGGTTCACAAAAAGACATATCAAAATTATTATCGGTAATCATAGATTTTACCTGCTGAACGATGCTTCGACCAGGTTGATCGTTGGTGGCCATATAGCAGTAGTGTGGTTCAGCAACATCATCTTTATCTTCTGACCCAGAGGACCAATATCCTTCATCACATTCAATAGTTTGTCTTGCCATCAAGCACATGTTTCTTCCAATCACCATGTCATCATCATCTCCAGATGACCAGTATCCTTCGACATCCCTTGATACAGTTGTTACAAAAGCTTTTTCACTTTCTGCCATCTCTTAAGCTCTCCGAGCGTCGTATGCAGAGTCTTTGATCTTTGTTTTTTTGTGGAGCTTCATCCAAACAATCTTTTGCAAAATGGTTTGCATGTCCACACTTGTGACACACATATTTTGGTTTGTCGGATTTTGGATTATGTTGTGGTTTAGGAGTAGAGTTTGGCTTTGTAATGTTTGGTTTGTATGAGGGAGGATTTTCCGGAGTTGGTTGTGGTTCCAGGGTTGAGTGTGGTTGAGGATTATTTTGGTGAGGAGCATGAAACCGATTTTGGTATGCTTTGTAAAAGGGATTGAAAGGACGTTTGTATTTCATAGAGAGTAGAGCAAACTCCTGTTGGAAACGGAGTTTAGAGTCCATGGCTTCGAAATGATCAAAAGGATAGTTATGTGTGGGTAAGACAGGTAAGGAGTATTGAACAGATGGAACAATGGGGTTGAAAAGATCTGAGATGGATATGTTCGGAGTGGTTGGTTCAAAGCAACTGACAAGAGCAAGAGGACCTCCGGAGAGTTCCCTTATATTTTGAGCAACATTAGATTCATGTCCCTGAAGTTCATCAAAGAGTTAATAAAGCTTCAATTTTTTTAAGGAACCATTACTTTGCAGACAAGATTTCACATTTCCCCATCCTTTACCGAGGCAGTTTATGAACTTGAGATTGTACTCCAAGGGATTTCGGACAATCCCATGAGCAATCATGTTGTTGACTACGATTCGGTAACGGTTAGAGGCTGAGGCCACTGATTCACTAGGAGTGGTAGTGAAGGTGTCAAAATCATTGACAACCGAGATGAGGCACTTGTCTTTCATGTTTTCCGAACCTTCGATCATATCTTGGAGAGTGTCCCAAATCTCTTTTTTTTATCTACACAACTTAATGTGTTCAAAGAGTGGAGGAGGAAAACCAAACACCATTTCCGAAAAGGCAACTTGATCAGCATGCATCTTCTCAATATCATCTGCAGTTAGAGGAGCTGGACAAGTCTCATCTTGACCCATAAGCTGAGTAGCAGCATCACTCACAACTGTTCTTATATGAACATGAGGGCCTTCTTTGACGGATCTCCAAATAGCTTCACCTTTCTCTTTAGCTAGTAAAAATCTTTCGATTCTAACTTTCTAGTGATCATATTCTTCCATAACTAGTAGTGGGGCAAGTGTAGGGCCACCCACGCTATTTGCGATTTGCATTGAAATCATTTGTTGAGTGTTAGAAGCAGCAATTGAAGTTAAGGTATCTTCAAGCAAAAGTGGTATATAGAAGAACTTTTATCCTTAACACAGAAATGGTTGAAATACCAAGGTAATTTCAAACCAACTATAATCTGATCTTGTGGATTCTAGGGACAACCACTCAAGCTCTAATACCAATTGAGAGAACAAATTGATATGATGTGCAGGGACAAGGTTTGAAAACTCAAACCTTGAGTTAATACTTAAGATCAATGTTTGCTTACTAATGAATGTTTCGGTCAAGTCTGAGTTAATGTATTCAACAAATATTCAAGCCATAAATGAAGAATGAGAATTAAGATCAAGGTAATGTTAATAAATGAATAAGAAAAAGAATGTTGTAAAGTGAGTGAAGTAAATGAAATATTGCTAAAAAGTTCGAACAATCTGTCGTTTGATTTAACATTGAATGCTCTGATAAATAGGAGAATAAGGTACATGGTACTAACTGATTACATACATAGGACTAGATAAAGGAGTTACATCTGACACTCTGAATATCCATGTTGACAAAAGAGACTAAGTCCTATGACAAGTTAAATCAAACTAAATGACAAAGACAATAATGCACAAATACAAAAACACTGATTCAGATAGACTAACATTCCGGACACATAGTCCATTCCGGAATGCCTTCACTAATTTCCTATTCCAAAGCAAATCTTCAAGTCCGGACACAACTAAGATTCTGGAGCATAGCTTCAATTCCGAACACCAATAAAAATACTTCGGAATTCTGACTGATTTCGGATTGGGATTGCTCGAGGTTCACTTTCAGGTTCTAATAGGATTCCTGCGAAAGGTTGTTGCGGGTCCATGGAACTATTTTGAGCATAGTTTCTTCGTGTGTGTTATTCCGATTCTTGTTCCAGCGATTTTTAGTTTTACCCAAATAATTTGATGAAGAAAAAAGAGTTGCACTTTGAGAGATTTGAGAGTCAATGGTGGAATCAGTAGCCGCCTCTCTAGATTCATGCAAAAAGAGCATGTTTTTGGCCTCAAGGAAAGAGGGAAAAGTCTTGGTTTTGGTGATGACGCCCACTATGTTATGATAAGAAGGCGGTAATTGTTTCAAAATCTGCATAACTAACTCAATTTCATTGATCGGTGAATCAAAATCCTTCAGATTGTTGGCTAGATTTTTAAGAGTATGGAAAAATTCAATAATGGAGCTTGAGCCCTTTTTGGTATTCTGAAATTGGTCTTGGAGTTGCAACATATGGGATATTTTCTTGTTTTGAAAAAACTCATCTAATTTGTCCCAAAGCTCTTTAGCAATACATTCATCAATAGAAATTATTTGAAGTAAACTTAGATCACATGTACTAAAAAAATAGGGTTTAATTCTAGCATCAACAAAGGACCACTCTTCATCATCCTCACCGGATGGTGTTAATTTTCAAGAAATATGTCCATAGCTCAAGGTACCTCTACACAAGTTAGAGAAAATTTTACGCCACAGTTTATATCGGGAGCCATCCACATTCAATTTGAAACTAAATTGGTTATACACATTTGTTAGTATACACATTTGTGAGAGTGCAAACCAAACTTAGTTTAGAGGGAGCAGCAGTGGAGGAGGAGGCAGGGGTCGACATGAAGAAGAACCTAGATGAGCAGGAAGAATACAAACCAATAGAGGCAGCAGCAAGAAGCGAGGTAGCAGACCTGTGATCAGGAAGAAAATGCAGCAATTTGCTTGAAGACGAGGCAAGGAAGAACGATCAATTGCATGAGAAGAGGAAGTCCCAGGCGCAAAAAGAAGAATAGATCGATAAAGGACTGTTGTGATCGGCAGAAAAAAAAAATTGTTTGTGAGGAAGTCGTACGTGATGAGGCTTAGGACTGGAAACCATAGCTTGATACCATGTTAAATGTGGGAAAGCATCCTTGACTAGAGGCATACGTATGTATTGATATATATATATATACATATATATATATATATATATATATATATATATATATATGTGTGTGTGTGTGTGTAAGTGTTACAAAGGGATCCTTATACTATGTAAAATACATAAAACAATATATAAATTAACACTCATAATGATAATTATTCATATACCTCAAACTTGCAAAACCAATTTTTATCATCAATACAGACATATCATATCTCTAACACAATCCACCCCCATCCTGTTGATCCTCACATATTGATCTTATACAACGACCTTATGAGATCTAACCAGAATGATCAATGTGAACAACAAGTTGACTATGCTGCTTCGTGGATTCCTTGGCAGCAGACGAGGATCAATAAAGACAACAAATGAGAGGAATTGAGTATTTCAATGAACACATAATCCAAACAACCCGGATAGTATGATTCATCAACACCTATAAGTAATGAGTCTGCTAGTGTTCCACCGGACTATCTAGAATGGTCGGTGGTCACCCTTCGTCATCTTACTTCGGCGGATGACTAGTCACCCTTTAGTGTATATATATTTAACACAAAGTATTAAGTATTTTATTGTCTTCAGTAATAATACTTTTATTATTATTATCATGTGATAATATATATATATATATATATATATATATATATATATATATATATATATATATCTTAACACATAGAGAACCATATTTGGTTCTCACAATGTATATTATCATATATACATCTAACACGTATTCCAATCAATAAGCATATAATTCAAATACAAACTTTCAATAGATATTCACTACTTTTATTAATATTTGTATTAAATCATATTCATGAAAGTAACTATGCACTCTGACTTAGGTGGAAGATCTTCGGGAAAGCTAGCTCATCTGCTATCTCTTCAACTTATCCCTTCCAACATCCTAAATACGAATATTACTATGCTTCAATATTCGTTCATATTTATAATATTTCCTAGATTCCTCAACGATCCCAATGAATACATTGACATCTATCAAATAAGGAATAACCAGGTAAGATCATATCGGAGGTAGGGTCCATTTGGTATACGGAGTATACTGATTGGAAATCACACTTTAAACATCTCACTACATCTAGCATAGACATAACTCTCATAAGTAGATCAATCGGTATTATGACATGGAATCACTAATAAATCTTGTTTATAGGTTCATAATAACAATAATGAACTTAAACTTAAGTTATAGTTAAAGCATGGAAAATGTAGCTTGACCTATAGAGTTTCTAGCAAAAAGTCAAAAATTCACAGGCAGAACTCTAGCCCAAAAGCTTCTTTTCATCAGGCTCCTAGATATCTCAGAGCCTTGTTAAAATGTCAAAAGTTTGGAAAAAGTCAAACTCAAAGGCTGGGAAAATATCAGAGAGGTTTGGAGTTGAATTGTGAAGAAAATGAGTTTAATTCGAGCTCTATATATAGGAAGTCGGTCAAGGCACATCGCACCTCACCTTGAGGCAAGCCGCGTCTTCAGGTTTCGCATCTGGTTTTGGTTGATGCCGCGTGTCGTTGTTTGGGTGGTACACGTCTCCCCTTCTGGAAGGTTGCCAAGTCTCAATTTTAGATGGTGCCACGTGTCAACTTTTTTATGGTGCCACATCATCATGTCGGTCGGGAGACTCGGTCTTTGTCTTGCCACTTGGTGTGCTCTCGGCCACCACGTCATAAAGTTAGGTATTTTCCTAAAATCTTTGAACGGCCATAAATTTTGCATACTAGCTCTGTTTTCGATGTTCTTTATATCCCGGAATCCTCTCGACGAGTTCTACAACTTTCTTTTAGGTATCAACCGCTAATTCTCATTCTGTTTTAAATTCATATTTTTACAAAGATTAGACTGTTAAAGTTTGTGCGAAAATCATAAATCATTTATTCGAACTCTGTTCCCAACTTTCCTTATATCGGCGGTTTCGTATTTACGAGATCTTCAACTCTCGCTTAAACTATTTTGGCTAACATTCAATGGATTTTAATTTCGATTTCAGTGTCGTGCACTATTGTTCTGAAACTTCAAAAAATCATAACTTTCTCATACGAAGTCAAATTTTGACGTTCTTTATATGCACGACCTCGCTTTTACGATTAACACGCCTTTCGTTTAGATCACTTAGGCTAATAAGCAACCTATCTATTATTCATATTTTACGATGCACTTTATCGTATATGGCTGAACGTGAAACTTCTTCATGCGAAGTCAAATTTGAGTGTTCTACATAATCGTCATCATGACTACTACAACTCTCATCAAGATTATTTATCCTAAATAATATTTTATCAAAAACATGTATTTATCTATTGTAAAGTGTACGATAAATAATTATCATATTCAAAGATTTTAATTATAATAATTATTACTTACTATATCTTAAATGCCCAAATTTACGGGTGTAAGACATTTATGTAGTCATGTTTATGTTTATATCTTCTTTTGCATTAGTAAAAGGACAAAAAAAAAATACAAAATGCATTGGGATAAGTAGTTAGTGTAATCATCTTTTGGTTTTAACTTTTATGTAACTTTTTGGTGCTCTAGTTTCTTGTTAGATCTATCTGTTAATATATTTCCGCAAGGCTCTAATAATTTTGATTGTGTTTATGCTAAGTTATCAGTTGAACATTATACGGAAATGATAAATGTATCAATATTTATATGGTATACCGTGGTTCTTATTATATTATACATATAATAAAGAAAATGAATAAAATAATGACATTAATCTTCCTCTAGTCGTTTTGGTGCATGCAACAACAAAAATAAAATAAGGGTAATTCTATAAGCGAGACCACGACGTGATGGCGACGTGGTTGCGTCTCATAGAAAAATCAAAATAAACAAATGCAACCAAAGCAACTTTTTTTGGTTTTTACCCCACAAAAAATGATTGAATAACCAAAAGCAATTATAATACAAATCAAATAAGTCGTTCCTTGACAACAACGCCAAAATTTTTGATGTGCATAAAGCATACCTATCTAGCTTTAAATTTATAAACCTAACTTCTTAGCAAATTATGCACTTATAGGCTATGAATCTAGTCAGATTATAGAATATATTTCCACAAGGCTCTAGTAATTTTGATTGTGTTAATGCTAGGTTATCAGTTGAACATTATACATAAATGATAACTCTATCAATATTTATATGGTATACCGTGGTTCTTATTATATTATACATATAATAAATAAAATGAATAAAATAATGACATTTATGTATTTCATTTGTAGAAAAAAATTAATCTTCTTCTAGTCGTTTTGGTGCGTACAACAACAAAAATAAAATAAGGGTAATTCTATAGGCGAGACCACGACGTGCTTGCGATGTGGTTGCGTCTCAGAGAAAAATCAAAATAAACAAATGCAACCAAAGTAACTTTTTTGGTTTTTACCCCACAAAAAGAATCGAATAACCAAAAGCAATTAAAATACAAATCATATAAGTCGTTCCCCGACGACGACGACAAAAACTTTGATGTGCATAAAGTATACCTATCTAGCTTTAAATTTATAAACCTAACTTCTTAGCAAATTATGCACTTATAGGCAGTGAACCTAGTCAAATTATAGAATATCTTGGGTAAGTCGGGTGTCAATCATAGAAAACGAAATTCAGTTAATTAAATTAGCTACTTCTAATTAAACTATTAAACAAACAATGATTGGGGGGTTTTTACGGATTTTTCGATATAAGATTAACTCACTAACAACTAGTAAACAAGAAAGCAACGAAAACAACTAAACTTCAAGAATTAAAAGAATACTTCTATCTGGATCTAATTTCAGTTTCTCTTATGGTTGATTTCTTATGGATAGATTAAACTGATTACCAATTTTCTAGCTATTATGATCAAATATCTAGTCCTATCAAATATTGAATGACAAAGCAATGATCATGCACAAGTTAAACACCAAATTGATAATAACACAATTGGACTATGAATGATATGAGTTACTCTCCTATAATGAATTCGAGCAACCAAGCACTAATTATGCTCTCTAACACAGTTGAAGTTACTAGCTTTAATTACTTAAACTAAGATATGATTAAACCTACCTCTAATTATCTAATGATCATAAACAATTAGGAGATAGATTCATGCAATTAATATGATCAATTAACACTCAAAATCTTATTTATAAGAAATATAAACTAGAAATAAAACATACTAGGGTTTATTTATATCAAACACAAATAAAATCAATAATAATTATCCAATATCAAAATCAACACATAAGTATCAAGCTCATCTTCACCAAACATGTAACAACCCGATATTTCAAGTCAATATAATGTAACACCAGTTAAATTTTGGTCAAACATAAATTGTTCAATAACCCTGATTGGGATGAATGCAGTAATAGAGATCGTAATAAGGTTTCCAATAATATAAAGAACACTAAAATCCGATTTATAACGAAGAACTTATGACCAATCGAAGATCCGCGACAAAACCGGCAAAACGTTGTTTAGCGTAATAAGCGAGTTTTCAATAAAATACTTTTTAGCCTTAACAATCTAAATGAAAGTCGTAGAATATGTTAAACCATAAATATACATAAAAAGAACGTCCAAATCTGACTTTGTATGAGGAAGTTATGATTTTTCTAAATTTTGGTTTAGCGGTAGACAGCTAAAAACTCGAAATAAAGATCGAGTGATTTTCAGCCGACGCAACCTAAATGATAAAAAGACAGACGATGAGAGCAGAGGAGGATTGTAAAACATAGAATTTATGTCTGTAAAGTGGCAGGAAGTTTGAATACGCTCACATTAAACATCGTTCACATGGCTTACCTTGGTTCGATCAATTTACCTTCAGCCAAACTTGAATCCATAATTGTTGACGTCAAATGAAGCAATTCAATATACTGAGTGAAAGATAGAAACATTAAACATAGTTGGATCATTATATAGGTTGGTTTCTAGGTCGTGGTTAGCGCAGTTACCGACTAAGAAGCCTCTGTATCGTGATGATTGAAGGAGAACTACCGTGTCTTTGGAAGGAAACTGAAAACCGATTGAACATAGGTTGGAGAAAACGATATACGGTGAGGAACGTGGAGAGGAGCTGAAAACGGGTTGTAATCTCCAATTTTGAGTTATTACTGTGGAGATTGAAAGAATGGGAGTTTTATGGGCTAAGATTGAATGCACGGTTTTCTACCCACTGTCAACAATAGTATAAAGAATTAGTTTCTCAATCATAGCAAAAATATTATCTTTACTCCCATTTTAATCCCCCCAACCGTTATCATAGGACGTGTTCGACAAAAATAGCTGGCAACAGGTAGCTTGTAGCAGGTAGCTTCTAGATTGTAGCGTTTTGTTAAACGCTACGTGAAGTAACATTTGGATTTGAAGCATTTTGTTTAAACCATACGTTAGACTCTTGTAGTGCCAAATGAGGTTGTTTGTTCAAAATTGGGCATTTTGTCAAACGCTAGAAGCTAGAAGCTTCCAAACACTCTATGTCGAACACGTCCATAGTTATTTAATTTTAGAAAATAAACTAATATATGAGATTGATTTGGTTTACAGATAAATTATAACTTAATTGACGTGTGGTTGGTATTGATTAGAAGTTTTAGTGATTTTTGAAAGTTGATAGCAAGTGGATTTTATGGTTGTAAAATTCATCACATTTGGTGCCTTGTCGGTTATTATCAAGTATCAACTTTATTTTACTAAATGTACATAAAAATACTAGATTTGACAAAACTTGACACGACATGACAACCCAATACGAAATTAACGGTTTAGGTAAGAGATTCCGACATGTTTAAGTAAACGAGTTAACATTGCACGAAAAATTAAATGGATAAGGTTAGGGGTCAAGACATTCAACTCATTAACTATATATCATTTTTATAAATTTTATATTTTTATAAATATATTATATATTATAGACTTGTAGTGCGTCAAAATCAAAAATTAAAATTAAAATTCAAAGTTTCAAAGTTTTACTCCTCCTCGCCATATATCCACTTTGCTACCCAACTCTAACTATTTTTATTTTGTCTTCTAAACTTACTATGAATTTTGTCATTTCAACTTAACTCCAGTGTTTCACTTTTCCTTTTCACCTCCCAAATTTCTACCTTCGCTTTTTTCGTAGGGAAGGGATTGATCTTTCTAACGCATATATGTTTTAAACCGACATGACACAACATATTTACAAGATCTAAACCTTAATCTGAAACCCAACACGAAAATGAGCAGATTGACACGACACAACACGATAATTAAACGGTTCGGGTTATGGTCGATTCATATTAACCCGTTTAATGTTTTGACACGACACGACACGTTTGTCGGGTCTAAAAAATACAAGTATATTTTTTTTGTCTATTTTGTTGATTTAATATTTTCATTAAGGACAATTTTTGTAAAAACAATTGAAAATTTAAATAACGCTCGCTCTTATCAATCGATCACCGGATCCCCTCACTCTATTGGTTTCTCCCACTTTTGCCTCTATTACGTTGGCAGCCACTATCTCCTCCCTGTTGGTGGCTCCAACAACAGTTGTCGGCCCCACCTATCTTCATTGTCTCCATCCTTATTCCCACCATTGACGTATCTTTCGCTCCTCTCTCTCTCTATCTATCTCTCTCTCTCCAACGATTCCCACCCCTTCGTCGGCGTTGACCTCATTCTCCTCCCACCATCTCTCTTCCTCCCACAACTGCTACACCTTATCCCTCATTTCCTCCTACCACCACCAATAGACCCACCATTCACCCCAACCCCCCAGCCTCCATTACCGGACACTAACCTTGCATGTTGTTTTTGAAACACGAGTTTTCCAAGTTTTGGTCCCATCAACTTAGGGTTGTTGGTTTCAACAAGTTTCCATGTTTAGGATTTTGGTTTTCCACTTTAAAATCAAATTTTCTTGCTTTGGAATCAATTTGAAATGGGTGTTATTTGAGGGTTGAAATCAAGTTGTAAGGTATTAGTTTCCAAGTCTGGGTTTTCATCCTAGCAGGGACAGACTTATATGGTGCCCAGAGGGTTCCGGGCCACCACTCCGATTCCGGTCGTTAGTGTATTTTTTTTCTATTAGGAGCAACATCTTGAAATATGAGTGTCACTACTATTTTAGATTTGTTCGGGAAAAAAAATTGGTGCCACCACTACTCAAACATTTTGCGTCTACCACTGCATCTTAGTGTTAGGTTAGGGTAATGCAATTGGTGTTCATGAGCGATGATTTCCAAGTTTGGTTCATGGAGTGTTTCTTATGTTGCAGGTGTTGGTAGTAGTGGTGACGTACGACAATGGTGGTATCCTGTCAATGGAGAGGTTATGTTTAGCTTTGATGGGTCACTTGACTCGCCTATTTTTTTTTAATTTATAACAAGGTATATACAATTAAAATTATTGACCCATCTTAAATAATTTTAGTGAACTACCTTAGTATTTTAGACAACTAAAATACATGTATTTTTATAGCTCATACTTTATGTTTTAATAGCCCAATCTAATATAAGTAGCCCGATCCAACTTTAAAAATAAAAAAAAAAAAACAAAAACAAAACAAAAAAAAAAAAAACAAACAAACAAACAAACAAACAAAACAAAACAATAACCGTGTGATGGCAAAACGACGTTTCCTCTCCAAGCCTCACAATTACCGAGCGATCACTATCAGGCATTACTCATCAGCCTATCGGCCATCTCAAATGGGAATCAACATCACTCTCAGGTGCGTCGCGTCAGTGATCAGCCTATTGGCCATCTCAAATGCGAATCAACATCACTCTCACGTGCGTCAGTGTCACCGCTAGTAGTCACTGTCCGCTCCTCCGTCATTAGTAATGATACAATTGTAAAAATATATCAAGATATAAGACCTTGTTGGATACACTTGTAAGAATTTTTAATATTTTTTGGCTTACATGACTTGATCCGATCCGAACCCTCAACTAGTATTGTTTGATTTTTTTTAAATTTTCCGTTGGTTTTATTTAAATTGTAAACCATGTGGTTTTACGTTGTAGACTCGCCACTATACGGTGGTGGTTAGATGGTGTCGGTATGAGAAATAAAAATAAAAAAAATACTGAAATTAAATAAGTAGCAAAATGACAAAATGACAGAAGGCAGACGAAGGTAATTTTATCAATGACTCAAAATAATCTTCTAGAAAGAATGACCAATTGTGATAGGATTTTGAAACCATAGGATTTTGAAACCATAAAAACCATCCACATGAATATTTTAAATTTCGTTCTAAAATTGCATATTAGTGCCTACCACAAGTTCAAAAACTGTAATTTACTCTTTTTTAATAGAAAAACATCAACACGATGATGGAGAAACATATTATTTTGTTTTAAACTGTAATTTACTCTTTTTTTAATAGAAAAAACTTCAACACGATGATGGAAAAACATATATTTTGTTTTAAACTCTTAACTTACTGTTTTTTTAATAGAAAAAACATCAACACGATAAAGGAGAAATATATTATTTTGTTTTAAACTCATTTACTTCAACAATATATAATTAGGGGTGTAAACGAGCTGAGTCGAGCCGAATACTACCAAGCTCGAAGCTCGACTCGACTAAAATACTCGAGCTCGAACTCGACTCGAGCCTTGATTTTAAGCTCGAGTTCGGGCTCGAGAAATATTCGACAGTCTCGAGTTCGGCTCGGCTCGGCTCGACTAATATTAAAAAAAATCAAAATCATTAAATTGAGTAAGAAATATTAAACATTCCACATTAAAATGTCCAAACTACCAAAAAAACCACTATTAATCACCTAATATTAATATAACATGAACCATATATGTCATAAATGAATAAGTATAAAGAAATAACATATATGTTATAAATGAACAATTATAAAGAAACATATATGTAAATTGCACTAAGTTCGACTAAGCTCGCAAGCTTTACGAGTTGAGTATTTTAGTACTCGAGTTCGGCTCGATAAGATACTCAAGTAGCTCGAGTTCGAGCTCGGCTCGATTAAGGTCGAGTCGATTTCGAGTATTTTCCGAGTCGGTCTCGAGTTTCTCACAAGGTGGCTTGTTTCACTTACACCCCTATATATAATCATATCATTTGTGGTTATATATATTTATTAACTTCTTAAATAATTCATTATTTGTCCAACAATCACATTAACACACACATCCAAATGCTATTTTCTTGTAACATCCTTTTTTATTACAATTAATCAACTTTAAACACCATATAATCAACTTCAGACCAATAAAAACTAGTCATTTCAAGATAACTAACGAAATGTATCCACTCCTTTTTTCATCTCATCTTAAATAAAATAAAAGATGCTCAAAGTTACAAAGTTACAATCATCTACGCTCAAAGTACAAGTCAAAGTAGCAACATATAGAAAAAAAAATTGACCTCAAACTCAACCTCAAAATAAAAGTCAATTCTCTTGACTTTGACTCATCGACGATACCTATAACGTTTGAAATTGAAATACACATGCAAGATTCCACGTTCAAATGTGCATTTAAATCCCTTCTTGTGTGAATACTCCCATTCTTTGTTCACTATGCGAAACGCCTGTCACAATGATATAACAATAAGTAAATAAAAATAGGCGATGATGATGATGATGATGATGATGATGATGATGATGGAATGATGATGATGAAACTTACGATATCTTCATAGGGTGGGCCCGCGTGGAAACGAATGATGCATGTTTCAGCACTATCACCATCTTTTTCAATTGTATAAATCGGAGCTTTAATTTTATCCACGAGATCCGGATAAAATATATTAAATTTGTATCCTTGAACAATCTTTGGAGGTGGATTATCATGATCATAATGAGTTTGATTGTATTTATTCCACTCGTAACCCGTGTGCACTCTGTTGAAATACTTAGGTTTTCTAGGCCTATATTTATCATGCCACCAGTACACCTGTAAAAAGATCATACACACATATCCGTAAATTTAAATTCATTTATTTATTTTTTAATTTTGAAACAAAATATAAATATATTTTTAAATACCTGTGAATCAACATTAACTTCATCACTGTTTCCAAACACCTCATCACCATTATCCATAGCTCCCATTATTTTCACAGCTCTCATTTCCAAATTATTATCCTCAGATGAAGGAGGTGGCCTCGAAGCCATTGCTTCTTGAAATTTCTTCTGTTGTTCTTCAACAACTTCTACACGCTTCCTTTCCTGTTTTTCACAAATTACAATAATTACACAAAGTGAAAGTGAAAGCGAAAAGGAAAGGGAATGGGTGATGTAATTTACCAAAATAGCCCTGTCCTCTTCAGGATCAATTGCTTCTTCATTTTCATCACCATGTAATAGCTCCGGTGAGAACGAGCCAGCTTCTTCTTCTTCTTCTTCTTCTTCTTTTTCTTCCTCCATTGTCTTGTCATGTGGTGTTGGTTCGGGAGAAACACGGGGTGAATTGACGGAAATACCCTTGGAATCATGATCGGATTCTTCCTCCACTTTGGGTGAAACGGTTTTGTCTCTTTCTGTGTCCCCGTAAGATGGTTTCTCAAGATGTTCTAGATGCTTCCTCAACATCTTATTGTGAATTTCCTTTAAGCAAGCCTGCAAAAACACACCAAATTATATGATGATGATGATGATGATGATGATGATGATGGGATGATGATGATACCTTGGCCTTGTAGATGTGAAGGCGTTTAAGAACGGCTTCCCAATACTCGACAACTTTAGCAGTGCCTGAACGCATTTGTGACTCGATTTGTGACTGAAGGGCTTCAAGGGCAAGAAATGACTTTCCATCTAGAAGCTTCTTGACATCAGCTTCTATGCTTGAGTGCAAACCTCTTTCCTCTGCAAGTAGTTCAGCAGGTGGTTGTTCGCCTCTGACTCTAGCTCGATCCAATGTATCTTTTTTTCGTGCCTCACCTAATTCCCACTCACATACCACCAATAGTGCCTGTTTAATCAAATTTTTTACATCATCAAATCAATAAAGGGTATTTTCGTCATTTTACATAATCTTCCTTGCCTCCTTATCTCGTTATTCAAATTCAATAAAGGGTATTTTTGGTCATTTAACATAATTCTTCTCACCTCCTTATCTTGTTCTTCAAAACCAATAAAGGGTATTTTGGTCATTTATCATAAATTTCCTTACCTCCTTATCTCGTTCTTCAAAACCAATAAAGGGTATTTTGGTCATTTAACATAATTTTCCTTACCCCCTTGTTCTTCAAAATCAATAAAGGGTATGTTGGTCATTATAATTTAGATTCGAATTCACTTGATGATTTTGCAAACCAAACAGTAAAAAAAAAAAGCATGAAAATGGAAATTTTGGTATTGTTTAATTATTAACATACAAAAAAAAAGATTTTTCCTGGAAAAAAATGAGACTTAAGGATCATATATATATATATATATATATATATATATATATATATATATATATATATATAGAGAGAGAGAGAGAGAGAGAGAGATTACCTCCCAATATTGTATATGAGTTGGTGTTCCCCTGTCCAAATCTAGATGCATTTTTATGTCCTCATGAAGCTCTTCCATTTCCTTAACTGTCAAACCCTGTGTAAATCAAGAAACTATTTTTAGCCTAAAATATAAATGATACAGATTAATAAACATAAACTTACTCAAAAAACTACAAAACAAATAGATTTGAAAAACAAGAATAAGAAACTAACATACTAGAATGTTAATAATAGGGCTTAAAAAGTACCTTAAACACCATGTATGGCTCCTCTAATTCCACATCAAATTCATCACAAGGATTAACATGTTTTGATAGTATATCAATTGGCTTGATACGCCCTTCACGCAACCGTATTCCAGATCGAACTTTGCTTTGATCAAAATGAAACTGTAATCATGACAAGGGCATTCACGTCATTTACACACATAAAAAAAGTTACAACTTTTGTCCATTGACATCAGTCTGAGTCTCAGTCTCAGTCCAATACATGTTACAAGGTTGTCAGATATAAGATGACAAGATATATTTACAAAAAATATTAGATTTTTTTTAATGTGGAAAAAGAAAAGTAATAAATTATTCCAACCTCTTCTTCTTTCTTTTCCCAATCTTGGAATTCAGCTCGAGCACGCTCTCTAGCTAACAAGGCCTGTAGAAATAATGGGTATTAAGTTATATAAGAAAATAAAAAGTAATAAACTTTTTTAAAATTGGATTAAGATTGCTAATTATGAGAAAGAAAGTAGAATGATAGTTAATTAGTTATACATAATACATATCAAACTTTTACCATTTCCTCTTCATGTTGTGCTTTTTCAATGGCCCTTTCCTCCCTTCTCTTTTTAACTTTTTCAATTTCGGCCTGTAAATTATGTGAAGATATGAATAGATAGAAAGTATAATACAAAAAGAATGGAGAATCACATTATAAACAGAAATCATAAGAGGAAAAAACCATGAAAATAATTGGTTTGCAAGTTATATACCATTCTTTCTTTCTGTTTCTTCTTTTCAGCTTTAACAGAGAACATGTCAAGAGGAGCTCCTTGAATAACATCTCGCTCAATCTTCTTTCTCCATACAAACCTGAAAATTTGTATCATATTTCCATTATTACCAATGGCGTTGATTTTCTTGAATATTTTAACACTTAATGATCCAACTTAACTTCCAAATTAGCACTATTTGTCAAAAGTTATCCAAATTATTACCATTAGATTAAATCAAAGAAGAAATCATATGCGCTTATGCGATTAGCTGTATGTGCCTAAAAGGCAACATAAAAGAGACCAAAGGACTAGAAACTTACTTCTCATTGAGGTTGGAATCACCAAATGGATTGGAGTCATTGGCATAACCATAAACATTCTGAGCTCTCAGCTTCTTTGCTACTTTCGTTGCCTAAAGAATCATAAGTAACACAATCAAATCACCAAACAAGGTACAAATCACATTTAGTCAAAGAAATTTAACTTGTGTAAGAACTGGAACCTTTTTCTGAGCTTTCTTGGTTAGATACTCAGCGATCTCATCTTCACTAATCTTCTTCGAAGACCCTGTCCCCTTCTTTTTCTTCTTACTCCTGTGGTCATCGGAATCGGAATCAGAATCCGAATCCCGACGCCGGCTGTGCTTACTACTGCGGCTTCGTTCTTTACTTCTCCCAGAAGAGCGTCGTCGGGGAGAAGAATCATGGCTGTCGGAGTCATCCGAGATGGAGGGGGAATTATCATCACGGGTTTGTCTTCGTTTGGAGTCTTCTCTTTTAATCATCCTCCTACTGTCCATTATTAATTTGCCCTAGGCAAAACCTTCAAAATCCCTGGAGGAAATTCCAATCTTAGATAAAGGGTTTTAGGGTTTCTAGGTTATCGCACGACGTGCAACGTGGTGATGTTTAATTTAATTGTCCAAGTTCCGCAAGTTCAACAGTTTTATGACGATCGCTTGAACATGGACATACACCTAAATTGCAGATAAAAACCAGTGCAGTATCTTACCTCGCTCCGAAACAGAAGTTGATCCAGATACGCAGCAGTTCAGCTTCGAATATAAAGTTAGCGCGTAGAAAAAAACTAGGGTTTTGTAGGTGGGGAAGCTGGGGATACTTCGGGGAGTGAGAATGAGAGGTTAATTTAATGGAGAGAGTAAGGTGGTGATTTCGTTGTTTTGATTGGGGTCCTCGCTAATTAAGTGTTCGTGAGATGGGGTTTATTGAAATGGATATGCGGAGAAGGGAGGCTGGGAGAGTTGACTGAAATCGGGAGGGTTTATTGAACGGCGACGCCGTCACGCCGACGAACGGAAGATTAGGAAGGCCGACGACAGGGACGGATGATAAGTCGTTACGGGGAGCAGGGGCGGGGATCGTCGTCGTCTAGGAAGGCAGTGATGGAAAAAGAAACGTAAAAAATATAAAAGGGATGGGCAATTTGTGAATGAATCGGTTGTTCGTTGTTTCATGGATCAAGTTTCAAACTATCAAATTACCTTCATAAAAAAAATTATATTATGTTCTTTTTTTTTTTTGGTTAACCATCAAATTTTAATTATGTATAAATCTTCTTTATTCTAATAAAAGAGTAGCTCTTTTGTCATGTGTCACCATGTTAGTCATTGTAATTAATATCATAACACTTGTCAATCTATTAATTCTTCATTTCAAATTTCAAAATTTAAATCACATTTTAATTACATTAAATTAATAATATTAGAATTGAAATAAAATAAAATTTATACCAATTATAATAAAATAAAATTTATACAAATTATAATATGATATATTTTACGTATTTATATGAATCAACGATTATAATTTTATATAACTAAAAAAA
This sequence comes from Lactuca sativa, assembly GCF_002870075.4. NCBI lineage: Eukaryota > Viridiplantae > Streptophyta > Magnoliopsida > Asterales > Asteraceae > Lactuca > Lactuca sativa. The sequence goes on from NC_056624.2 coordinate 56,942,443, forward strand.
TATATTTTATTTAATAAGTTATTTTAAAATTATTAATTAATAGTTTTGAGTTTTTACTTAGAAAGTTTAATTAATTTTGTAACTGTGGTTACCACGGGTTATAAACTAGTATATTAATAAACATGTAACGTATGAACAATAACTCTTGTATTTATTTTCCGGTTTTGACTTTTTGTTGGGTTGGAGCCGATCTTGGGCGGGTTTCTCGAATGTTTGACATTTGGTCCTCCTCGTTTGTTTTTTCAGGTGTAAAGATACCGCCATTTGCCTCCAATCCAACTCTTCCACCTCGTTCTCACTGTCTTCGTTTTTAAATTGTCTTCTGTCTCTCTTCACCTCATTAAGAGATTGGTCGGTTCTTGCAATTGCCGATGGTGATGATGTTGTTTTTTGTTCGTATCTGATATGAACACTCCTAGGGTTAACGTAAGCAGCGATGGTATTGGCTATTCATTAGAGGTTGTGACAAGGCTAATGGCTTTAAGGGTTTCGACGGAAAAATAGGGAGGACGTAAATAGGGAGTTGTTGATAACGGGTGGCCGACGATGATGGCGATGAGGTGCCAGACGTGTTTACAAAATCAGAGGGGGATCGACGGAATTTGGGGAAGCCTTCCCATATTGAAAAACCACCAGAGCAAAGTTATTTTAATTTTCCTTATTGAATAGGTGACCAATGTCATAACTAAATTGATCAAAGTCAAAACTAAATTGATATAACTTTATAGAATAATAGTAAAGTCTTTTTTAGGTTGTTATTAATAGCTAGAAATGACTTTAAGGAGAGAGATAAAATGATTTTTTTTAATTTATTATATGATTAATAAATTAATTAGAAATAACTGAAGTTAATTAATTATTAATCATAATTAATCTACAATTAACTTGGGATTAATTGAAATTAATTAAAGGTAAAAGAGATTAATTGTAATTATTCAATAAATGAGCAAGGAAGACAATGCTAGAACCTACCATGTTATGGACGGTTTTAAGGAGGTCTTTTAGATTTCTAGAAGCCTTCTGGTAGCTCATATGGATAGAGATTTGAATATATTAAATCTATTATTTAGTTATTCAAATCAATGTTTATCCTTATGATCTATCAACTATAAATATGACCCATTGGCTCCTATATTTCATGGCTTTTACCTATTATAAGGTAAACAATGAAATTCTCTTTATCCCCCTTCTCTACTCTTCATTCTAGGGTTTCTATGGTTTTTGGGTGTGAGCCACCAGAGGCAGCCATACTTTTGGTGCTAGCTTTCGGAGGCAGATATGAGGGTTCTAAAGTGTTATATATGATTATAACACAAAGTTATGTATTGTATTCTATGAATTTTGATTACTCAATAGGGTTCTTAGTTTAGTTTTACAAGTATGTTTGCTATTAAATGTGAAAAGACATAGATCCGTTAGGGTACATGTACCCTTAAGTGTTAAGTGTTTTTCCGCATGTACAATGTTTTGTAACCTATAATTTCCATTGGTGGTATCAGAGTATCACACCCCCGAACCAGACGGTGGAAACATTCGAGGGCTCGTGTGACTAAGAATTGAATAATCATCGCAATGAATACACATGAATTATAACACGATCATCACCAACATTATATAATACAACTAGCATTGTTTACATCAAGTACATTGTTTAAATACATAAATTCATATTGTTAAAAGTATGATAAGTGCTACTACATAAAATGAAACCATACACACTTGCAATTCTTCCAGCTTAACGTTTACTTGAGAATACAAGTTATTTTGAAAATGATCAACATATATAAGGTTAGTGAGTTCATAAGTATGTTTGAGTAAAAGTCTTTGTATCTTTCAATAAAAGCCTAGAAAATCCGATATTTTCTGGAAAATGTCTGAAAATGATGTGAAAATCAAGTATAAATGCATGTGTGAATTTCATAGTTGTAACTTATATGATTGTAGTTTAGATTCATTGTATTTTGAATAAATGATAAGTATATATGAATAATTTCCCCAGACATCCGATATTTTCTGTTTTATAATAACGTCTAGATTCTTGTATCGTTGAATTGGTTGTTTTGCTTTGACACAATCAAAGAGTTTGTAAGGGTCGTATATGTTGTAATTAGTCGAAGTCCGTAATGTACCATTCGTGTATTTTGTAATGTATTTACAAAGGCACTTTAGTTCGAAGCTTAGTGTCTATGCCTTAGTAATTTTTTTTGTACGCTTTCTCTGTTTCCCATAAATAGGGATGTTTACTAGAGTTAGAAATGAGTCATCTTTACAAGATCTTATTTACATTAGTTGTTCAATCTCGCATTCTTACATACTCTGATTTGTTACTTACTCGATTCAGTGATTTATAAATTGGTATCAGAGCAGGAATCATATTCCTTGATTTGATTTTCACAATTTTCAAAACGTTTTGAATCGATTAATTGGTTCAAAAGTTTCCGCACTTTTTGAAAGTGAAAATTTCTCTTAGATTTAAGGTTGTGATTCGATTTTGCATTAGAATTGTTGAATCGAGTGTTCTTCTTTTCATTTATGAGTAATTCAGTTAGCTTATTATCAAGTTTTCAATCATCGTTAAAAAAATTCTTCCGTACAATAATGGTGAGTTTCAATCTCAATTCGATGACTTCGTTTTCTCATCTGTTAGGATCATCGACCAAAATTCCTATGCTAATTCCTGAATACTATGATCAGTGGGCTGATCGTATGCAGGATTATCTGAATGGTCTAGATAAAGAATTGTGGTCGTGTATCTCTGGAAATGTCAATCCTCCGGTGAATGTTCAACCGATTGGATCATCTTCTGCAAGTTCTGGTGTTGAAAATCAAACTGATCGTTGTGTACAATGAGGGAATTGTGAGGAGCTTTACCTCCAGTTGTGTACAATTACATAAGGAGTTGTACAACTGCTAAGGACATCTGGAACAATCTGAAAGAAAATTTTCAAGGAAGCGAGAAGACAAAAATCAATCCAGTCAAACAGTGCTTGGTTGAGTTGAAGGATTTCAGACAGAAAGAAGGTGAAACTATTGAAGTGTACTATGATTATCTGAACGAGTTAATCTATCGTTGCAATCGCTATGGAATCACCAGGACTTCAACGGAATTCAATCTCATTTTTGTAATAGGCCTTCGAAAAGAATGGAGAAGCGTGAGTATGATGGTGAAGAATCAACAAAGTTTTGATACATCTTATCCCAATGATTTGTACAATCAGTTGAAGACTCACGAAAGTGAGGTAAATGAAATGGCTGAAGAATCGAAGCTAAGTTTGGGAGGCCCGTTAGCTTTAGTCTCAAAGGTGTCTGAGAAAAAGACATATGAAAAAGGTGATTCATAGGAGGAATAAGGATTCATCATCAATTCGGATGATGAAGCAATAGCATTTTACTCAAATAATCGAGTCAAGAAGTTTTTTAAGAAGTCGTTCAATTCAAAGGCTAAGAAAACTTAGGAGAAAAGGAATGCTATGAGTAAAGTTGTTGGTGAGGAAAAGAAAAAGGTTGAGAAGTATGATACGAAGGTATCTGAGGGGAAGAATGAGAAGAAGCTTAAAGTTGACTAAGGTGTGGATTGTCACTACTGCAATGGATCCAATCATCTTGCTAATGATTGCATGTTACGAAAAAAGGATGAAAAGAAGAATAAAATTAAAGATGAAGCTTATTACGCTAAGAGGCTTGAGGAGGTTTGTGCAAAAACGAAGAATTTGTCATTGATAGCAACAGGAGAATAGGACGAAGCTGGAACCTATCAAATCTGGTCATCTGGATCAAATGATGAGGAAATGAGGAATCCTACTCATGGTGCATTGTATGCGAAAATGGAAGCGGATTCAGATGAAGTAGAGTTTGAAGTGAAAGGTCAGTGCTTCGTATCAAAAACTACTAACAAATCTCCTATGACAACAAAGGTACGTGTTATTCTCGAATCTTTTAATATTCCTATAAGTGCATATAACTCTGAACTAGTATCTTTTGATGAAACTGTTACTTATTTTGATTCAATTGTTGTGTCTGCTAGCAATGAGGCTAAGAAACTATCCTTGGAGTTGTTAGAGACCAAAAAGCGTTTAAATGTGAAAATAAGTAAAGTTGAATGTTTAGAGTTACAGATCACTAATATCATGTGTGATAGGGATTCTTTATCCAGTGATGTTAAACTATTGTTAGTACAGAGAAACATAGAAAATTACTGCATTTTCTAGAATATGAGAGGGCGCAGGTAGATAATATTTCGTATGATTGTGAGAAAATAATTGTTGAATTTGACAAAGTTCCTAATGTAGATATAAATATGGAATTGTCAAAATTGATGAATGTCTTGATACGAATGATTTAGTGAACATTGTGAATGATACTTTGACTAAATCTGAACAAATTAAAATTTTGAAAAAGACTGAGAATTCAACGTCTGATTCTCAATTTAATTTTGCTGATATTGAAGATAATTCTGGTAATATTAGTGAAATTAGTGATTTAGAGGATGTTGATTGTTCTCAGTTGTCTATTGTTAATGTTGCATCAACAACTAAAGGGAAAGAAAAAGTTAAGGAATTGATGGTTAATGTGACATCCCCATTTTTACGGTCAGAAAAGACCGATTTTGTTTATGATTTGTAAAAATCAGAGTACCCCTTTTAATAAAAATGTTGCGGAATTTGTTCCCAGTAAAACGTGATAAATACGTTATCAAAGCATTTCCGAAGAAAAGTATTTTTATTCATTTTAAAACATTTGGGATGTCATGTAACATCCAGACATAAATGGTATGACTTGACCCCTTTAAATTAGAATTTTTGCATTATTAGTCCCTTAGTACGCTTGGCGTACTTAGGTGTACGCTTAGCGTACTAGAACCTTTTATGGTCGCGGGTGTTTGTAGATACGCTGGGCGTACGCGCCAGGGACCAAAAACCCTAATTTCAGACTTGAGGTCTATATATAAACGACTTTAAGCCCTTGGGACTAAACCCTGGAGAGCCTCCACTGCCCTTGAACATCATTTCACTGCTAGAAGCCTTGAGAAACCATTTTTGAGCTTTAGAAGTGTGCATTTGTGATCTTTAGTGTTTATTTCAAAGAGAAGAGTTGGTCAAGCAAGCTTGGATCAAGAGGGTGCTTCAAGATCCTGTATCGTAATCATCTTACAGAGCTCTTAGAGGTAAAAATCTTGCACCTTTCCTTTTTGCTCTTTAGATCTGGCTAGGGTTTTTTGTAGTTGGTCCTTTTGATGGATTTTGGGCCTCATTTGTTGGCTAGATTGTCCCCATTCGATAATAAGGTCAGATCTAGGGTCCTTAAGCCATTGAAGAGCATAAAAATAGGAGCTTGGTGGAAGTCTTAACCTTGTGCATGAATTAAAGGCTTGGGAAAGGTCTTAATGATGACTTTGGAGGTTTAATGTACATGCAAAGGCATAAAGTTAGCAACTTTATGCCCTAGGAGGTGTTAATGGACTAAGATCTAGATTTTGGACATAAAAGAATGGAATAATAAGCACTTAATGGAGAAAGTGCTTAACTGGCGTACTCTAAGTACGCTGCGCGTAACCCTTGAAAACCTGGTACGTTGCGCGTACCTAAAGGGTACGCTAGGCGTACGTGGGGCAGTTTGGGCCGTTCTTGTTTTGGGCTGTCAAACTGTTGTGCCTCTTTTGGGTTATTGGGCCTGATTGGATTCTGGGAGTTAAAGGTTTTTCCTATTAGTTTGGACCATGGACTATTTGGTTGGGCCTTTTTGGGCCAATCGGGCCCATTGAGGACATTGGACTTAGATCTTGGGCCCATTTGCAATAAAAGGGTGATTAGGCCTTTAGGGTAGGGCTTGAAGGTTGGGCCCTCCCTTGGGATAATTTATGGACCAACCATTGATGATATTGTTACTGTGGTTACTCAGTTCGGGAGGTTTCGGGTTATTAAGAGCTGCAATATTCGTATTCTTCGGACAAAGGTGAGTCTTCTCACCATACCCATGGGTCTATGGCACCAAGGCCGACCCATTATATGTTTATGGTATATGTGCAATTACTCTGTGTTTTGATATGTATTATGATCGTATATTTTGCATGAAGACCCCGGGTGGAGCTCGTAGCATTGGATGTAAGACCATGTGGGGTAGCCCATGGCAATCCAGGTAAAGGCCATGTAGGATAGCCCATGGCATTGGATGTAAGACCATGTGGGGTACCCCTTGGTAGTCCAGGTAAAGACCATGTGGGGTAGCCCATGGCATTGGATGTAAGACCATGTGGGGTAGCCCATGGCAGTCCTAGGTAAAGTCCATGTGGGGTAGCCCATGACATTCTTGCTGGTTTTTGTATGTATGGCCTATGTGATATGTTACTAGTATTTGTGTATGTGTAGTGTGTGGTATGCTCTGGGGAAACTCACTAAGCATTTCGCTTACAGGTTGTTGAATTGTTTCAGGTACATCGGAGCCGAAATGCAAAGGGCAAGGCGCGATGGCGCGGCGTGCACTCTATCTATGTCTCTTTTCACTAATATGTTTGGGGACACACTCTGATAATTTATATAATGTAAAAGATGGTGTTTTAAACTAAATGTGTGTAACGCCCGCGTTTCCAGACTAGGCATTATCCCTGATGTAATAGTCTAGGTTAATCCATGTAACTCTTTTAAAGTATTAATGATGAAATATTTGAGTATTATGTGAATTATGTGAATCATGTGTTTATTTTCTTAATTATTATAATTTAATGAATTAAGAATAAAATAAGCTTCAAAATTAAAGTATGAAATGTCACACCCCGCTAAAGCGGAAACGCAAGATATGACAGCGATAACGGTTTCATTGCAAAAGATAAAGATACATCACCATAGCAGTATTTAAAAGTTTACAACCCATAGCTTAAAAAGAAACAAAGTACAAGTTTTCCAAAACAACATTGTTCAAAATATAACTTCATAATAGCTTCAACACGATGCAACATGCTCTATGATGATGAATCTTTACATCCACTTACTAATTATTTCCTGAAAAAGCATGTAAAACGAGCGTCAACTATGAAAATAGTTGGTGAGTTCACAAGTTTATAAAATCGAGCTTGAAATAAGGCTTTTCGTAAATACAAGTACATTGCTTTAATGATAAACAAGGTTGATTGCTATTAATGAATACAAGTTTATTGCTATAACGAGAAACGAGTTTGTATGTATATGAGCAAACAATGAGTCTCAACCAAACCTATGACTGAAGCCCTATCGAGATCTATGTTTATCGTTCCATAGATGAATATGGTATCATTCACTCCAGCAATAAGGCGAGTGAGGAGTTGTCAATTCCTAATAGCACTATCCATAATGACCATTGGCTCAAAGAGTTAATGGTTAGAGATAAGGGAAGGGCCTTAGTACGATAAGTTCTCATGTTCCATGTTGCATAGACATACATAAAGAAACATAGCAATACAATAGCAATCATGTTTGATAATAATCAATTTAAATACAACATGCAAACAATAGTTTTTCTGGACATGCTTTTCCACCCCAAAACATAAAAACTGAAAATAGGGGAGTGCGTGAATACTCATAATGTTTCATGTATGCCTCGGGATGCACCAACGTCTTACTACCGGGATCCTACGACATCAAACACACACTAGTGAGTTTCCATGTCGAAATCTAATGCTAATATACTAAACTCTACATATAGTGAAATGCCAATTTATGTGTTAGTATTGGATTTTATATTAATTGGTTACACTTTTTCTGAAATAATGAAATTCTACAAGTCGAGCGATTAATTACAACTTTAGAATATTAATTTTCCAGATTTAGTAATATAAATTAAAGGTATTTCTACACATTTAAAGGTGTTTTATATTCCTAAAAATGTAAAATATTATCAAAAAGTTTCCAAAAATTGTCAAACCTTGTATTTTCATTTTAAATACAATAGAGGTTTTCCAGAAAATTTTCCTTGAATTTTTGATATGGTTAACTATTTTTCAAATTTTTAAGTCTTTATAACAACATAAATTCACGAAAAATAGCATTCAAAGGATAAAAATTCTCAAACTTTTTATTTAACTGTTATTACACAATAATAAGCTGGGAAAAATATAAAAATTGATTTCCAAGCTGTTTAATTATATTTTATGATTTTTGAGCATTTATTCCAATAAAAATTGAAATAAATAGAAAAAAGTTTCCAAAATTACCCAAAATTTTTTATTTAACTTTTATTATACATAAATAGGCTGGGAAAAATATAAAAGATATTTTTCAGTGGGTATTTCTATTTTTCCTTGTTTTATTCCTTTAAATAATCATTAATTGAAGAAATAATATTAAACAGTTAAAATAAATTACCAAAAATTTTTGTAACATCATTTACGGTATAATTAACCTGGTTAAAATACCAAAAGTGGTTTTCATATTGTATAATCCGGTTTTGGGTATTTATGTGCATTTAAGTGTATTTAAGTGTATTTAACTTTAGAAATTATGAGAAAAATAGTTTACAGTAGAGAAAAATCATAAAATTTTTTATGTGACCTCCTACTGTACAACATGATGTTCTGGTAAATTTTCATGAATTTTGGATAATCAGAACTATTTTTCCTATTTTTTGGCCATTATAATTACTAAAAATCGGGAAAAACAGTAAGGCATGATGAAAAATTCTGAAATTATTTTTCTGAGTCACCCACCACAGTTAAGGGCTTCGAAAATTGTTATATACAATTCTCACACTCTATAAAGTGGTTTTGTGATTTATTATACCCAAACAAAAAGAAAATTGGAAATCATACCAAACAGCAATAAAAATCGATTAAATTTAGTGAGGGGTCATTATTCACCATAGGGGTCATCCATGATATCATTACAGATTTATAGACCTCTGGAAGTATCTCTGGAAGTATCTTAGGTGATTTATGCTTTTGGTTTCTTGCAATAATTTTAATAAATCAAAGAAATGATAAAAGATCTTGAAATTTTCCAGATTATCACATGCATGTGAGGGCTTTCAAAAGGAAAAATGTTCAAAATTTATTCAGAAGGGAAAATAGGGGTATTGAACCCAAACAAGTTAAGAAATGTTGCACATTATAGTGCATGAGATGTAAATGTGGCTGAAGTTCATGAATTTGAGTAGCACATTCTGTGGGGTTTTAAGCCACGAAATTTCAGCCATCATTCACTGGATATGTTAAGTTTCTAAATTATTTTTCCCCAGATTTATGGTTGGGTTTAAGGCCACTGATCACGCAAGGCAAAAATGGTGATCACAGAAAAAGAGTTGTTTGCGCAACCATTTTGTAAAAATTGCCAAAAATCCGATATTTAATATTTTACAGTGAGACCAGTTGGGTTTGAAAGTTAACTCGTGGAACTATCCAATACAAAAAGAATATCAGGATTTGGTTAAGAAATGACCGAGTTATGGCCGTTCCAAACTGAACAATGTAATCTGGCAGATTGCATGTTTGCTTTGAGTGCATTCTTAGGGCATTTTGACAAGAACAACACACATGCTTCTGTTAAGGTCCGATTTCTAGCACATGAATGGAGTGAATGAGCATCCAAGATGTACTAGAAATGGTTTAAATGCTTTTGGTCATGCAAGAACACAAAAGAAATGGAGAAGAAGATGTAATACTCGGTTTTGAAGTCACATGAACACATGTGCATCTTTTTCACTCCTTGCATGGGTTTGATCCCGGATTTTCACCATCTCAAACACATGCATTGTGTTATGGTGAGAATCTACAAACCAAAAGGGAAAAAGTAAGGATTTCTAGCCATGGAAGGGCATAGAATCCGAAGAGTAGAGAAAACCATGAAGAAGAGGAAGTAAAATCATGAAACTATGAGGGAGGATTGTGTTGTTTACCTTGGTTTTGATCTTGAGAGAAGCAAGAACACTTCAAGGCCTCCTTAATCTCGAAATTATGTCAGAGAATGGAGGATTTTTGTGAGTTAGAGAGAGGAAGAGAGTTGGAAAGGTGGAGTGTGGGAGGAAATGAAGAGAGAAGTGGAAGAGTGACGGTTTAAGTTTAATGATTGAGTTTTGGGAAGAGGGAGAGCATGGGGAGAGGGTGGCCGGATTTTTGAGTGGATTAATGGCCCTCTCTCTCCTAAAATTCAAATTAAATAAATTCCCTCTTCATTTTTATAAAACCCAAGAATTTTTATAAAAATTCTTCTTTATGTAATTCTTGATTTATTTAAAAAAAATATTTGTTTTTAACTAATAAATTATGATTAATGTATGATAATTTAAATTTCTATTTCATTGATATAATCCATAATTTGATTAATAAAAATTTGATATTAGGAAGTTTATAGCTAAATTTTATAAAGTTCTTAAGCTTTAAGATTTATAGATTTGGATTTTTGGCTCTTTAGGGTTTTTGGAACATTGTTTGATATTCACCATCATATTGAAATGTAATTAGAATATTTTAATTTATTTTTAGGGTTTTATACCCTTTTTCAATTGTAACAAAGTTTGAAGTTTCATTCTAATTATAGTATTGGCATTTCCTATTGTAGTTAAGCAACTTACTAGAATCGTAAGTGTCAAGTATATTAGTCCTAGATCTTAGTTGGATCCTAGTTTATGCAAGATTTTGACCTAATCTATACTACTAGGCCATGGCATGTGGTGCATGAATGGTTTTTATAAAGATGCATGAATCCGAGAATGACCTGAATTGACAGTTGTCACATGAAATAAGCCCGATATCTTTGCATAAAGATGTAGTGGTCGAAACAAGGATTCCGAAGATATAAAGAATGCCGAAATCCGAGTTATAACGAAGAAGTTATGACCTGTTGAAATTTCGCGACAGAACCGGCAACGCTGAATGACGTAAAAAGTAAAATTTACATTAGAGAAATATTTAGCCTTAGTTATCTAAACGAAAGTCATAGAGTTCGTTAAACCGAGAGCGTGCATAAAAAGAACGCCTAAATCTGACTTCATATGAGGAAGTTATGATTTTCTGAAGTTTCGACTTAGCGGTATGCAGCCCGAATACTCGATTTGAGATCGAGCGGTTTTTAGCCGAAACAATCTAAACAAGAATCGAAGATCTCATTGTTAGTAGCGAAACGATAAAAAGTTAGGCGAGAACGGACGTCGAACGAAGAAGTTATGATTTTATAACGAAGTTTTCCTGTCCGAGCCTACTAAAAATAAATAATAAAAATAAAGTCAAAATTAGCCGACGGAGTCTAAACAAAAGTTGTAGAGCGTAGTCTCACCTCCACGTGGATATAAAGAACGTCGAAAACGGAGCTCGTATGCGAAAGTTACGCAATTTAGAAGTTTGACGAGTCAAATTACGCCGAGCGTAATTTGAGTACGCCCAGCGTACTCAGAAGGATGCAAGTTGCCTAACCAATACTCGAGTGCCACCAATTGACGTATGCAGTGACGTCAAAGTACGCCCAGCGTACTGAGTACACCCAACGTAAATTGAAATTACGCCCAGTGTAATCCCAGACCCCCAACTTATAAATAGAAACCGAGATCAACCATTTTCTCTTGTTCAAACTCTTTCTTCTCTCTAGTTTTTGCCTCGATTTGTGTGCCAATCATATCCCGAAGCCCCGGTATCATTCCCGAGCCCCGAAACAATATCCGAAGCCCCGAGGATCCCGAAGTGCGTTATTCCCGAGCCGAAGCTCTACCCGCGAGGAGTCCGATTTTTGTGAAGATCTTCCAGATCTATCGTAGTATACTACTTCTGCAAGTCGTAGTGTTGTCCGATCATCTTATGATCAAGTGAGTCTGTAGTTACTTTCTTTCAACGCATATTTATGAAGTATTTTATATAAAATAAGTGATATGTGTATATATTTTGTTGTTATATGTGTGAATGTATATTCACTCTCTTCTATCTCATAGATCTGATTTATTCTCTATGAAATACGTGTTATGTGTGTGTGCCTCATCTGTTATGTGGAATATGTATTGATTAAAGCATGCTATACATGTTTTAAACTATGTATAAAAATGTATATTTTTTTTATCTACTAATATGTTTGGTAGAACATGGGTAGATAGTTGGTGTGTAATAAACATATGAGAGGTCTCGATGTTGTTTTGGTTTAGTCATCTAGCGGAGTTTAGATGACGACCACGGACTTTTCTAGACAGTCTTGTGGAACACTAGCAGACTCGCCACCTGTAGGTGTTAATGAACTTGGGTGTTCATTCGCTGTACTCCATCCCCCTCATGGTTGCCTTATTTGACATATATTGCCAGGAAACCCCTGAATGCATGTGTTGTCGCCCCGATGAAATATTCTAAGACTAGGTCCCTTGTGTTAGTTGTTTTATGGACGTAAAGTGAGAATAACGGGAATGGGTAATTGAGTTATTGTTGGTTGGTGGAATTAAATATAATTATTTATTGTGGGTTGAAAACCCTATATGCTCACCAGGCTCTCAAGCCTGGCCCACTCAGTTTCTTTGTATTACAGGAAGTGGCGCGAGGGCATAAGATGGATAATCATCAAGTTGTTTTGTTTACAAGTCTGTATATGTATATATTTGTTGAATGACTTGTAATGTTATCGTTTATGCTTTATGGTCTGTATCGGAACATGACATCCTGGGTTTTTGATTATGGAATGAAATTATATTTCTTCATGAAATGTTTTGATGAAAATCTATTTTATCATGTTTTGTTTTTGGGAACAAATTTCGCATCTCTTTTAAAATCAAAAGGATTTACTTTGAAAATGTTTAAAAAGCATAAATGAAACCGGTCTTTTCTGGCCGAGATTCTGGGGATGTCACAGTTGGTATCAGAGCATTAGTTTAAGCGAACTAGGAATTTGTAGGATTTCTAGACTTAAACTTAAAATGCTAAGTGAAATTTTGAGATGTGTGTCTGTGATATTTTAGACACGAGCACTAGTTTATTTTAGGAAAATTGCCTAAAATGCTTTTATGTGCTAAATGTTATATGTTTTCTATATATGATATTATTTGTTCGGATCTATGGTCTGTTACCGACCGGATCTGGAAACCTTATGTGTGTAGGATTCTAAGCATACGTCTACGATATTGGAACTAGCATGTAAACGTTTCGGAGTGATAAGGATGATTTGAATATCTATCGTGAATAAGGATCTAATTTCACCTTATTCGCTGTGTAGATCAAAAATGGTGAGAACAAGAAGTGGAGTTGGAAATGTTGATGAAAACAGGAATCAACCACCAGTGATTGAGCAAATACCTATCATAGCAACGGCACCTGAGCCGATAACAATGGCTGGTGTACAATTGATGATTCAAACGATGTTGGATCGTCAAATGGAGGAGACTAGGCGGTTGCTTCAACAGAATCGTGAAGAACTGTCAATTCAAGTGGAAGAGCCCGAATTGAATGAAGGGCACTCGGAAGGCGGAAACTTCAATGGATCTGTTGGTCAAGCCAACCCACCGATAGTTAGGCAAAACAACCATGATGGAAGGAATGATGGAATGGGATGCAAGTACAAGGACTTTCTAACTTGCAAACCATCGACCTTCAATGGAAAGGAGGATCCGATTGGAGTTATGGATTGGATCTCGGAGATGGAATTGACCTTTATGACTTGTGGTTGCAGAGGCAAGTTGCAGACCACGTACGCAGTGCGTCAGTTCCGAGGTGGAGCCGTTCGTTGGTGGAACACTCTAGGGAAGACTTTAAACCCTAACGAGCCACTGCAGTTGTCATGGGCAGAGTTCTTGGCGCAGTTCAAGTGCAAGTTCTGCTCGGCTCAAAATCTGTGGGAGTTGGAGAATAACTTTTTGGCATTGACGAAAGGCAGCATGTCAGTTGATGAATACACTAATAACTTTACAGATAAGATGGAGTTTGCTTTGCGCATCGTTCCAGATGAGATGACAAAGGTGGACCGGTATGCGAAGGGACTCCCATGGGAGTACGAGGTGCCGGTACGTCAAGCACATACTCTAGAGGCAGCTATCTGGGATGCCAAGTCTGTTGAGAACATGATTAAGGGGAGAACCACCAACAAGGTTAAGTTTGGTGAGAAGAGAAAGTTTTAGGGAACATTTGGTTCCGGTAAGAAAAGCAAATTTTCGAAATCTGATTCGAAAAAGTTTGGTGGAGGAAAAGGAGGCGAAGCGAAATGGTGTGATAAGTGTAAGAAAAAGCACTTTGGGAAATGTAGTGAGGATGTAACCTGCTACAAGTGCGGAAAAACTGGGCATTTTTCCAATGAGTGTCCGAACAATAAAAGGGTGTGTTTTGGTTGTAACGAGGAAGGGCACATTTTGAAAGACTGTCCGAAAAAGAAGGAGGCAGCTAAGCCCAACATTCCACCAAAGCAGAAGGCGAGAGCCTTCCAGATGACACTTGAGGCTGCGAAAGATGAAGCTGATGTCGCTTCAGGTACCTTTCTTGTTAACGAACTACCTGCTCAAATTTTGTTTGATTCTGGAGCCAACTACTCCTTTATTTCATATGAGTTTGGTAGAAAACTAGCTTTGCCTGTTGATAGACTAGATAATGCTTTATTAGTCGAAGTTGCTAGTGGCAAGTTTGTACCTGTTAGCCATCGTATGAAAAACATCTTAATCGACCTTAATGGGAATAAGTTTCACAAGGAATTATTGCCTATCGAACTTAATGGTTTTGACATCGTTTTGGGAATGGATTGGCTTAGCGCCAACGATGCCGAGATTTTATGCAAGAAGAAAATAGTGAAGGTAAACCCGTCTGGGAAGGAATCGTTTATGGTGTATGGAGATAAACGCTGAGTAAATTCTGGAATCATTTCCCTAATGAAAGCCAGAAAGTGTTTGACCTAGGGATGTACATCATATTTAGCATTCGTGATCGATGCTAAGAAGGAAAAGAAGGTGATGCAGAGTATACCATTGGTGTGTGATTATCCGAAAGCATTTCCCGAAGATCTTCCTGGATTACCACCTGATAGACAAGTGGAGTTCAGAATAGACTTGTTACCAGGAACCACGCCAATAGCAAAAGCACCGTATCGATTAGCACCGACAGAGATGCAAAAGCTGATGATGCAACTTCAAGAGTTATTGGACAAAGGTTTCATTAGACCTAGTTCATCACCCTGGGGAGCTCCGATGTTATTCGTAAAGAAGAAATATGGAAGTATGAGAATGTTCATCGATTACAGGGAGCTGAACAAGGCAACAATAAAGAATAGATATCCGTTGCCAAGGACTGATGACATGTTTGATCAAGTTATTTTTCAAAGATCGACCTAAGGTCAGGATATCATCAGCTAAAAGTAAGAGAGCAAGATATCGAGAAGACGGCATTCAGAACTAGATATGGACACTACGAGTTCTTGGTTATGTCGTTTGGACTAACCAATGCTCCAACAACATTCATGGATTTGATGAATAGGGTTTGTAACTCGTTCCTTGATAAATCTGTGATAGTGTTCATAGATGACATTCTGATTTACTCAAAAATCCAAGAGGATCATGGTAGACACTTGCGAGAAGTGTTAGAAGTCTTGAAGAAGGAGAAGCTGTATGCAAAGTTCTCCAAATGTGATTTTTGGATTCGTGAAGTCCAATTCTTGGGTCACGTGGTCAACCAGGAAGGGATAATGGTTGATCCAGCAAAGATTGAAGCTGTGATGAAGTGGGAACAACCGAAAAGTCCCACAGAGATCCGAAGCTTTTTAGGATTAGTCGGATATTACCGAAGGTTTATCCAAGGCTTTTCTTTGATCGCTAGTCCATTAACAGCTTTGACCCATAAAGGAGCTACTTATGCTTGGAGTGATAAACATAAAGAAGCATTCGAGAAGCTAAAGAAGAAGTTATGCGAGGCACCGATTTTATCTCTACCCGATGGAGTTGAAGACTTCGCTGTTTATAGCGATGCGTCTGGAGTTGGATTGGGTTGTGTTTTGACCCAAAGAGATAAGGTGATCGCGTATGCATCTCGACAACTGAAAGAGCATGAAAGGAACTACCCTACTCATGACTTGGAGTTGGCAGCGGTAGTTTTTGCTATAAAAGTATGGAGGCATTACCTCTATGGCACGAAGTGTAACCTTTTCACTAATAATAAGAGTCTCCAATATCTCTTTAATCAGAAAGAGTTAAATATGAGGCAACGACGCTGGCTAGAGTTACTCAAGGACTACGACTGTGAGATACTTTACCACCCCGGTAAAGCTAATGTTGTTGCTGATGCTCTCAGTCGGAAAGTCAATGTTGAGAGAAAAAGGTCAAGAGCATTGAGAATAGAAGTTGTCTCGACAATTGTGGAGAGTATAAAGAAAGCTCAAGAAGAAGCTTCTGAAAAGAATGACCAGAAGGAGGAACGTTTGGGCAAAACGTTGGTGTTTGATACAAATAGTCGTGGACTGAAGGTATTCCAAGATCGTATTTGGGTACCTAAGTCATGAGGAATAAGAGATATTCTGATGGAAGAAGCTCACAAAACCATGTACTCAATTCATCCTAGCAGCACTAAAATGTATAAGGACCTGAAACCCTACTACTGGTGGCCAACGATGAAGCTTGATGTTGCAAAGTATGTGGCCGAGTGTGTGACTTGTGCAAGAGTCAAGACACAACATCAGAAACCATGTGGGAGTTTAGAACCTTTACCTGTGCCTATGGGTAAATGAGAAGACACTACGATGGATTTTGTCACTAAACTACCTAGAACAAAAAGTGGTCATGACATGATTTGGGTGGTCGTTGATCAATTCACTAAGAGTGCGCATTTCATAGTAGCCAATGAGAAATGGTTTATGGAAAAGCTTGCGAATTCTTATGTGAAGGAAATTGTGAGGCTTCACGGTGTTCCGTTAACGATTGTATCGGATCGTGATAACCGTTATCATTTTGGATCTTTGTCAGGATCTATGCAGGAGTATTATTTTAAGGATACTCGATCAGGGTTGGAGTGATTGTTCTCCAATGAAGTCAGCGTTCAGAGGTTCTGTCATTCTTTAGGTATGGTCGGCAATTGTCTATGGATGAATTTTGGAATTCAAGGCACTACCGTTGCTAGGATAGAGCTGGTAACATGGAGAGGGTAGTGTTAGTTGCAGGTGCTAGATGCATAAGTGGTTGGTCATGAGATGTTCAAGAGAATTGCATTTTCGCATGGGTTGTGTTCGGTTAGAGTTCGGTGGTACTGCAAGATTGAAAATGAGAACAAGGATTCGTCAGCTAGAGTGAAGATTGAGACCTTCAATTGACAGCATGGGAGATTGATTGAGGTGTTAGATTGGACCAAATTTCAAGAGTACTCTTTAAGATTTCAGAGGATGGACGATCTTAAGGTTTGATTGGTGATGGATCGCTAGCACTGGTAAGTACAGGTTGTCATCAAGGGGATACCGGGAAGCGGGAAGGATTGGAAATCCTTCAATTCTTGCGTGCAGTGAATACTTAGTCGAATCTAAGTGGGGGAGAGACTTTTTATAAAGTTCTCCAAATGTGAGTTCTGGTTGCGTGGGGTGCCATCTCTTGGGCACCTTGTCAACCAGAAGGGTATTCTAGTTGATCCGGCCAAGATAGGGGACGTAATGCAGTGAGAGATTCCGAGGTCTCCATCTGAGATTCAGAATTCCCAGGGTATAGCGGGTTATTACCAGAGATTTATATGGGACTTCTTCGAGATTGAGGTTCCTTTGACCCGACTGATCAAGAAGTCGATGACCTTTCGTTGGGGGCCTGAGCAGCAGGCAGCCTCGAGACTCTCAGACATCGGTCGTGCGAGGCACCGATTCTCACCTTGCCAGAGGGTGTAGATGATTTCCTGGTTTACTGTGACGCTTTGATCATGGGCATGAGTGCAATACTAATACAGTGGGGTCACGTGATAGCAGGTTTCGAGAACCAGGTTAGAGTTCCGGTTAGGACTTTAGTTCAGTGATGTGTTAGGTCGAGTGCGTGTCTGACCCGGTATGGAAAGTGTTGTAAGACTACAGGGGTAGCCGTAGCATTCACTAGTAGTCAGATGGTATGGAAAGTGTCGTAAGACTACGGGGGTAGCCGTAGCATTCACTAGTAGTTAGATGGTATGGAAAGTGTTGTAAGACTATGGGGGTAGCCGTAGCATTCACTAGTAGTCAGATGGTATGGAAAGTGTTGTAAGACTACGGGGGTAGCCGTAGCATTCACTAGTAGTCAGATGGTATGGAAAGTGTTGTAAGACTATGGGGGTAGCCGTAGCATTCACTAGTAGTCAGATGGTATGGAAAGTGTTGTGAGACTACGAGTGTAGCCGCAACATTCACTAGGTTAGTAGATAGTGTGAGCGCGTTGTTAGGACGCAGAAGGAACAATAGTACCCACCAGTTCGGGTGTAGCAGTAAGGATAAGGAAATCCACGGA
This sequence comes from Lactuca sativa, assembly GCF_002870075.4. Taxonomy (NCBI): domain Eukaryota; kingdom Viridiplantae; phylum Streptophyta; class Magnoliopsida; order Asterales; family Asteraceae; genus Lactuca; species Lactuca sativa. The sequence goes on from NC_056624.2 coordinate 56,960,782, forward strand.
TTGGATTTCAGAATTACCCAGATGGATTAGATCTGGTTGAGCCAGTGATAGGACTGTAGGAGCGTCACTACAGTTATGAGATCAGAAAAGCAACAGACTGCTTCAGGACATGTGAGATAAGGCTACCATTGGTTAGGTAGCAATCACTTTCAGCCTTGGGTTTGATGATGATAGGATTCGACGCGTGGACTCGATCGGTTAGAGTTGTTAGAGCCTCGGTGACATGATAACTAGTTGCAACTAGTTCTAGAGGAGGATTTCGTTCAGAAGTCGTGTGAGGCGACTAAGTGGGAGTCCTTTGGCTCTGCAGCCGGGCCGGAACCCAATATATCAGATGATTGGCGAGTGAATTGAGACCCAGGAGGTCTCGGTAGCTTGTGGGAAGCAGCCATGTGGTAGCATACTGCTTCAGACAGTTCAGTGTTCGGGCAGTTTCAGCGTCTGAGCAGTGTTAGTATTGGTGTTTGGGGTTGCAAGTACTCACGAAATAGCTGGTTTATTGGGGAGTGACAAGTCACTCACAACAGGAGTATCTGGGCCTTGGCCAGGTACAAGTGATCTGCACAGATAATTAGGTCTATGATCCTATTTTATAATGGGAACCTCGAGTTATTGGAAATTGAGTAGCCGGTTGAAAGATAAAGTGGACTGGATTCAACGATATTGATTCAATATGAGTGGTCTGCCAGGGATTCAGACCATCTCGAGATAGCAGATTTCAGACGGAGTAGATGTGATCTTATTGCGAGGATTCATTCATATGAGGATGTTAGGGCTTTGCAAAGATTGGTCACAACTACCCTGGGAAGGCTAGGGTGTACCCTGGGATGGTGACCATGTTACTAGAGTGGTTGGGTGTGTAAGGAAGGATAAGGAGTGATTTCGAGGACGAAATCTAATTTAAGTAGGGGAGAGTTGTAACACCCGTTTATTTATTAGTGAAATAAATAAATTAATGAACGAATGGTAGCCTAAAATAAATAATTATATATGCAGGGTGTTGGGTTGGAGGAGTTAATTGCCACATTTCTATAAGTCGGGGGTTAATAGTGTGTGTTTGGGAACCATTTTATAAATATTTATGAAGTCAGGGGATCCGTGGTAATTACTTGGAATTAATTTAAAAAAAAAAGAAATGAAGTGGAGAGGTTGATTATGTTGTAATTAAGACTATGGGGGGCTGTTTGGTAATTTAAGGGTCGAATTTGAAAAGGATTTCCGAGGTTAGGGTAGAAAGGGTAAAATATGGCCTCATTTTGAAAGAATAAGAAAAGGTAGGGACCAAAGGTGTTGTTATGGAGAAAAGTTTGATGGGCTACGGGAGTATAAAACCCATCGCATGTTAACCCTAACCCTGGTATGAAGGCAGCCGCCATCATCGGAAGATCTCCGGCAGCCACCCTCACCTCTTCAACTTCCAGCCACCGGAGCCAATTCCCCTACGCCGGAAAGTAAGCAAGGTCGTTTGAGGTTGCTGTTGTGGATCGTCGCTGCCATTCATCGGGATGTTGCGACCACTACTCTCGTCTCTTCAGTTTTCGGCGCCACACCACCCTCTTATTCCATTGTTCGTCCGCCGCTGCATTCCGTGCCGCCTTTCTGCTGTCGCTGTTGGCTTTCCGACGAGAAAAAGAAGTCGGGAATCGAAGCACCACAGTCGCCGTCGCGGGTTCGTTTCGCCGGTCTTTTCATTGCCGCCTTCATCCTCCTCCATGTTTGAAGTATATATATGTATGGTGGGTGTTATGTCCGTGAGTTTGTGCGCGTCTCAATACTTTTGGCGTGTGCTGGTTGGCCGGAAAACCCAAGGAAACCACCATGGCTGCCAACCATGGTGGCTGTCGCCACTAGTTCCTTTTCTGCCACCCTTAACCACCGTGAAAGGTGGCTGTGGGTGTGTTTATGGGTGTATGTTCGTGTGAAATTGCTGCTACCGGTTTCGTTGGAGTTGTATGGGTGTTTGATGGCCGGAAAATGGAAAATATACCCACCATGGCCGCCAGCCATGGTGGCTGCCACCACACGCCACCGTCGGCCGCCATTAGGTTGTTGTTTATGTACTTGTATTAGTGTGTGTGTGTGTGTATGTTTGTGATTATTTGGGGTGTTAGCATTGTAAAATGTAACCGGAAAGAAAATAATGAAAAGAAACTCAAACCACCACCGTAGGGTGGTGGCTGCCGCCTCCTGCCGCCACCGGCCGCCGTGTTGGGTAGCGGTGTGCTTTGATGGTGTTTGGACTTGTTTGGATGATTGGACAAAGGACTAAAATCCTAATGGGCCCAATGAAGCTTAATGGACTCTATTGGACCCAATAAGACTTAATGGGCTTAATAAAACCTTAATGGACCCTAATAAAACCCTAATGGGCTTAATGATATTCTAGTGGGATTAATAGGCCCAATAAAGCCCTAATTGATTTAAAAGCCCAACAAATTAATTAATGGACTAGTATTGGGTTGGAAACCCTAATTAGGGGGAATTAATCGGGACACACGGGAATTATTTAATAACTAGAGATATTAAATAATAATCATTGGCAAAGACTAATCTAGGCAATATGGGACTTAATGGATTAAGTGCTTAATGGGTTAAGTAGGAAACTTAACGCTAATCATCATTTTATGTGAAACCCTAATTTCATTTGGGTTTATGGTTGGGCCTTTCTGTTGGGCCTTAATGATTGGGATATCAAATAGGCTATCCAAGATCAAGCAAATGGTCTAGAGCAATTTAATGGGCCTAGGGTAAGGCCCAAGTAAGGGGCTTGGGCCCAATTTAGAAAATTGGGCCATAGATGGGCCATAGTTTGGGCCTTAATGAGTATATGATGTTGGGCCTCAGAATGAGACCATGTATTGGCCTAGGCCCAATTTGGAAAATTGGGCCATGTGTTTGGCTTTGATTCCTAATTGACTTTGGGCCTACGGATTGGGCCTTGGGCTTGAATAAGCCAAGCGAGGGGTAATGTAGTAATTACCCAAAGGATGTATGTATGGTTATGTATTGGGACCCAATTATATATTGGGTGTTATTTTGGTGTTGACAGTTCGGGAATCTGTCAGCCAGCAGCTGGGGTGGAGTCTGCGGGACTTCGGCAAGTGTGGGATTGTGTCTTCGGGACTTCAACAGTGTGAGGTGAGTTACCTTCCAGTAGCGGTGGGTCTACGGCCATAATGCCGACCCACCAGTAGGAGTTGTTGTTAGATGATTGTCTTTGTGATAATTGTCTATGTTTGCTACTACCTGATATGTTTATGTGCTAGTATGATACAATGATATGTGCTAGTGACAGTAGGGGAGATAGTCCCCAGATTACCGGTCGATAGGGCTGAAGGGGTAGATTAGTACCCAACTATGCTAGACAGATTATCATATGTGATATGATATTATGTGGTAGTAGTAGGGGTGAAATAGTCCCCGGTTACCGGTTGAAAGATACCGAAGGGGAGGCCAGCACCCAGATATGCTAGGCAGTATCCGATCGAGAGGACCGAAGGGGAGCCCAGCACCCAGGTATGCTAGGCAGTATCCGGTCGAGAGGACCGAAGGGGAGGCTAGCACCCAGATATGCTAGACAGTATCCGGTCGAGAGGACCGAAGGGGTAGGTCGGGCACCCAGATATGCCTGACAATATATGTATGTTATATGATTGTGTGGTATGTGGTATGATGGGGGAACTCACTAAGCTTCGTGCTTACGGTTTTCAGTTTTGGTTTCAGGTACTTTGTGTTTAAAGGAAAGGAGCCGGCTTGATCGCAGCGCATCACACTATAGTTTTCCGCACATGAGATCTTTGGGATTACACTCTGATATTGTTTTATGATAACATGTTTGATTATTTCTACTTTGGTTTGATATGACATGATATTACAAATGTTTTATTACACTGTTGGTTTTATAATGACGTATTTAAAAATGAAATTTTTGGCCTGTATTTTTGGGATGTTACAAAATTGTTGATGAGTTCTACAGGTTTTGACACAAAATATATTTTCTTTATACTCAAAAGTGCTTTATAAAATTTATTTGATTGACCAGCTTTTATAAGTACGTAATTTTTTTTTTATCAAAAGTACAAAATAATTGAGTTATAAAAGTGTACTTAGACTCATTTAGAAATATCATTTGTTCAAATCCAAAAATACACCATTTTGATAAATAGGTAAGTATATCAGACTTATATTAAATTTTTACGGTTTCGATTGACAAAAATGTTTTTTATATAAGGATTTTGAATACCAATTTATATAAAATAAGTAATATCTCACTTTGTGAAAACATAAAATAGCCAACTTTACTCTTGAAACCTTGTACAAGCATTTGTATAGTTTATATGTAAAACTTATAAGTTTCGAATTTATAAATTTTGTAAATTCGTGTCGTGATATTAATTAAGTGTTATCTTACATAATTTGGAAACCGACACTTAACCAGTAGGGAAAACTCTTCCCACATAAATATTGTATTTTCGTAAAAAAAAACAAAGGGTTTATATAAATAACTTATTAAATGTAAGTTAATCAACCTTAACCAAATGTGTCATGTTGTTAATTAAGTGTTATATGACTTAATTTTTGGTATTGACACTTATGTTTTGAGTCACAAACTATCTCACTAAATACAATCTCATCTAACTAGTTTAAGCGAACAAAAATCATGTATAAACCAAATGTAAATTTTATACGGTAACAAAACAAATATGTGATCTATAATGAACTCACAACTTAACTGCGACACAATACCTCTACACTAGCATGAAAAGGGTGTGCCAAAAGTTCCACAACACTAACATGGAAGTGCTAAAAGTTCCACATCAACGCTTTATCAATGTCGTGTAGTAAAAAATAGAAATGTCAATGCTAAACTCGTCTCGTCAGGCGATGGTGAAGCTAACACATGTGGGCGGGATGTTCACCCGTATAGATTAGTATCGTCAATATATACCTGATGTTTTGCGTTCCATACAGATTAACGGTTATAACGCAGAGGCTTTTCACTAAGGCGTTGTTTGTTTTTTGTCTGTAGATCTTCTTGGCCTCTTCTGTCTGCGTCACACAGACCACGGGCATACATTAACCTTTGCAAACTGTTTGTTTTTTGAAGACTGCAAACCTAAAATTGTCTGATGCCCTCTTCTTGGCGCAGATATGGATCAGAGTCTTTAACATCTTCAGACATCTTCTAGCCTAAAAAAACACATATATCTTTATTTTGTTTAGTTTTTTAAAATTTATATTTATTCCAACTTTATTAATCATAAAGAATTTGAAGAAAAAAAATTAAAATACTTTAAAAAAAAGGTTCAACGACACAAACATAACATTTTTGACAAATTTATAAATAACGTTTTATTAAAATAATGGTTGTTGAAATGGTTTATATAAATATGCAAAAAAAAAATCATAATATATTATTATATTTTATGTGCCAAATTTTATAAAACATTATTTAATACAGTTTCGTCAGTTTCTTGGGAAAATACTTACAGTACGTTTTTAATTGATTTAATTGAAAAAATCGAAGTTTATTTTCATCCATTTATGTGTCAAGTTCTTTGATTTCTAATTACAATGTTTAGGTATAACATTACGACCAAAATTGTTGGCTTTTATCAAATATATACGTTAATTCGTACCATTTATTTTCACATTTTATACATTAATATATAAAAGTTGTTCTAGATTTGTTAATTATTTATAACAAAGTCATGAAAATATTAAAAAATCACTTTGAAGTTAAAAAAAAAATCAGTTTATTTAGAGTTTAGTTTATTTTAATAGTCTGCAGAAATTAAAAAAAACAAACAGTCTTTTTTTTTCAGACGTCAGACGTTTGGTCCACCTCTTCTACTATAGATGTTTACAGATGTGATCTGCAGTATGCAATTACTTTTTACCCAAAAAAACAAACAACACCTAAGACAACCGGTCTCAGTAGACACAAAAATATAGCCCAAAGCTTAGGAAATGATCCGAGCTCTTATGGCTATAAAAAAACAAACATAACTCATATAGGAAGTCTCATGCATGTTGGATCCTAACAATGTGTCTAGACATTTTAATCCTAAACTTTCGGATATAAGACTCTAGAATACTTATAATTCTTTGATGTTTATGAATGATTTTGATTTAAGTCTTTTAGTAATTGAGATTCATAAGACTAAAGGATTTCCAAATTTTTATTGTTTGTTATGACAAAATTTGGGCAGCATGACAGCTACTTTTATTTTATTTTCTAGGTTTCATCCAGCGTGAAACCAACAATTCCCATAATATTCGATAAGTTGCATAATTAATATGGTGTATAATTTATTTGGTAACGATTCTTAAAATTTGAGAATCAATTATGTTATCATATATGTCAGATTTCATATTACAGTAAATATAATTTATATTTTTATAACAATTATTAAAATAAAATATATCGTTTATTTAAAATCATTTCTATATGATGATCAAGAGTATGATAATAATAATAATTGATTTTTTGTATATTTTTAGTTAATTATTATGTATTTGTTCAATCTTTGTTTATCAACTGTTTAAGGTAATGTACATTTTTGTTGTACATAATTATGTTGAATAGCATATTTTGTTATATGTATAATGTCTTTTTCATGCTTTCTCAATGTATTTGTGCATATATATAAGAAGCCTTTCAATTTTTGATTCGTCAAGTATATTTATATCTTTATAGCAATCTACTTCACATCTTATGATTTTTATTAATATTAATTAATATATCATAACAAGGTGTAATTATATCATTTATAACATTCTACTATAACTTATATGATTTATTGATGATTTATACAATTTAGATTGCAATTTCATAAACTTTTGACTAATAATAAAGTATGATGTTTTTTTTTTCTGTATAAAACATGAAAATCATCAAGACTTTAGATCATCTCCAACCCACCTCTACCCCCCGCCCCCCCCCCCCCCCACCCCAAAAAAATGGAGTAAAAAATGGGGCAAATAGTGTTTCATCTCCAACCCTACTTTATTTTTTTACCCCATTTTTACCCCTAAAAAGTATATTCCATTATTCCAACTTACATAGATTGTCAAACACATCTCTCTACTAATTTAGTTTTAACAAATATATAATCTATATTTTTTTCATTACATTAATATTAAATACAAAATATTATATTTATAATAAACTTATAAAAAAATATTATACATGCATTTATAAAATATATTACACATACACACTTTTAAATGAATACTATACATACATTTATATAAATATTAGACATACACACTTTTAGTTATAATTTTTTGTAAAATACGTTATCGTTTTTTAAAATTTCAATATGTATTTAAATTTTTATATGAATGTGATGAACGAAAAAAAAACTTTATCTGTATAATTAATTAATATAATTTGATATATAACAAAATATTATTAGTATTAAATATTATATTTAAATTATAATTAGTAGGTAAAAATGAACTAGAAATATATAAATATATAAATAGAGGGACTAAAACCGACAACGTAAAGTTCATCCCCATTTTGGGAGAAATGAATAGTATAACACCATATTTGGTGTAATACTCTTCATATCCCCAAAAACGGGGGAATAAATAGGGGAGGGCTGGAGAAGAATGGAGGAAGAAATGAGCGAAAAAATGGAGAATGGGAGTGGGTTGGAGATTCTCTTAATAGACACACATGTGTTCTCCCCCAAATATTAAAATTGTAAAAGAGGGGCCATAGAAACTCACATTCGATGCGTGATCTCGATCCAGGTTCGTTTTGGTGAAGCTTTTCGTGAATAACTGCAAAGTAACCGTTCTTGGACTTTAAAATATTTTCGGGTTTATTTTGTAATATCTTAAACTAAAGAGACTTGTTTTTAAATACTTTATATTTAAAAAGGACTGATTTGTAATTTATCTAACACAAGGGACTGATTTGTGATAAATTATATCCAAAAGGGACGATTTTTGTAATAAAATAATCCATTGGGGTTAGAGTTGATTAAATAATGCAAACAAGGGTTGTCTTGGTCAAACAATGCAATAGAGGGACTGATTTGGTAACATCCTAAATTATTGAAGGGTTGTTTTGGGGCAAAACCATACAAAAAGGAACAAGTCTTCGTCTTCAATGACCGAGAAACGAATGGACGAAAACTGAGGATCAGGGGCGGAGCTTGAAGTTTCGATTAGGGGGGGGGGGGGCGAAAATAAAATATGTATAAAAATTGAAGAACAGGGGGGGCCAAAGTAAAATTTTATAGATTTGGACATAATATGTAACTTTTTTAATACATAAAGGCTATATATAAAAAAAAATAGGGGGGCCACAGCCCCCTGGCCCTATATAACCTCCGCCCCTGCTGAGGATGAACGAAGGTAAAATTCAAGGGGGTTCTGGCGATGGTTGAGTAAATCACAAATAGGTGTGCCGACAAATGGCTGTCGCCAGCGTATTCTTCCTTTTCTGGTCCGATCGGTAGCAAACACAAAAAGGGAAGGAATGGTTGTTCTGTGGTGGTGATCGACGAAGCAAAGGGAGGGAGTTGCAAACAACTGAAGGAGATGGAGAGGTTGCTTTCCAGCGAGCCTCTTCGTGGTTTCTTTCTCGTCGCCGGTAGCAACGATTCAGAAGGGAATTAGAGCAGCAACAACAACGATTGAGGTGGGGTGTTTGGGGTTATGCTTTTCCAATTGGAGGAGAGTTGTGAAGACGACAACAGGTGGCCGTTTTCATCGTCTAAGGTGGGGAGGGGTGCGGAGGACGACCAGAAGGAGGTGGAGAGGTCGAACTCCGACTATTTTCAACTTCGATCTGGTCATCGTTGGCGCCATTCTATTGTTCGAGGGTGGAAGCAGTTCACTAAGGTGGGTGTTTGGTTGTGGTGAGCGTAGATCACCGGTGGAGGAATGAAGGACTTCCACCCTTTTTTGGCGGTCGCAAAACGCATCCTCCGACGATGCTTATTAGCCGAGAGAGAGAGAGAGAGAGAGAGAGAGAGAGAGAGAGAGAGAGAGAGAGATGAAGTGTTGCCGTAAAAAAATAATAATGACGTACCTCTCTTAGCTGTCAATAGGGCTTCATTTATTCCTACCCCATCTCTACTTATTTCTACCCTCTAATCATTTTTCTCATCATTGTTTTTTACTTTTCTTTACTAATCATTACTACTTTTAATTATTTTAATAATTAAATTCTTATATATATATATATATATATATATATATATATATATATATATATTAAAGATGGACACTTCTTAGGAATAGTGAACATCTTGATTTTTTGGCAAAAATGACCCATAAGTTTTCGTATTTGTAGTGGTTCAGATTTTTGACACTAAACTTTGTGATATTGGCTGTTTGGTCCCCTGAATTCTTAACGGTGTAAAATAAAGATGGGCTCCGATACATGTCATTCCCACGTCTCCCCCACCAGTTCTGCATCGCTTCCTATGCTTCCCACCATTTCTTTTCTAGATTTCTCTATTTTTGAAGGACACTTCTAAACACAACCGACACACCTCCCACTCATTTCAGATTGTTCGCGACCGATCCTTCCACCGTCTTCCTTTTCACCCGCTGTCTACTACACCGAGTCAAAGTCATCAACGGCTTCGACGTTTTCGGGTTTTTTGCTCCACTCGATCGGCCGGTTAGGTGTAGATTATCACCATCACGCCATTGGAACCACCGATGCAGGGCAAATATTATCGATTATGACCAGCACATCATACGAATCAGTTCTGAGTATTTTGCGGGAGACCAGATCGGTGTTTCCCGTGATGAGCTTGACAACATCGGCGATTTCGGTCTTTAAGAATGAAGATGCATGCATCGACTTCTTACGCTTCCGATTCCGATGAAACACGTTTTCTTTTTTCTCTTTAGTGGCTTGGTTATTTCTCGAGCAGAGTTTCACTGTTAATAACAATGCTTAGTATCAAACTTGGTTGGTTCGATTTCATCACTATCTTTCTTCAAATTGGAGACATAACCACCTGCTCTAGCTAAGAGTTCACGTACCTTTTCATTACCTTCTTTCTCTGTTTTTTTATTTGTCCATAAATCCTTCGTCTTATGGGCTATTCCAGTTAGTGATAACCGGGTAATTTTGATTTTCTACTTATCTTTTATTCGTTGTTCCTGTAAAGACATCGGTTTTGGGAGATTTGGGGATTTCAGTTTTTCAGTTTATGATACGCACCGGATGGTTACAACTACTCAGGAGCGACTGCTAAGATTTTCCTCAGGTAATTTGGTTTGGCGGAAGACAGAAGGTGAGGGAAGACAGGGAAGACTGTAGGATCAATTTCATTCCACCATTTGTTTCTCAATTCCACGATTTTTACTGTTCTACTTCCATCGTCGTCGATAACTTTATGAAATCGAAATTAAAATCGTCGTCAGGAGGCTGTGGTGGTGAGGATCAGCGTCGGTGACGAAGCAGATTCCCGCATCTGAAATGAAGTGTAGGGTAGGTTCCCTTCTTTGCCATATATACACTTATCTTTCTAATTGTGCCTGCAATGTGTTTGATAAAATGCCCTTGAGAATTTCATCATCTATATATGCTTTATTTCATGTGTTGAACATAATATTTTTTTATATTAATGAATTTTTGCACATGTGCCAACACCAACATTATCAAGATTCAAGTACCCATAAAGTATTTCTAATTAATTTTCTTTTGAGTGAAGGTGTAGGGGTTTTGGTGTTCCACTAACCAGTTGAAAAGCTAAGTTCGGAATCCCAAACCCAAGAACCTTAATAGCTGGTTGGTTGGCAGCTATACGAATGAAATAGTGTCATGTAATTGAGGCAATAAGTAACAATACACCCCTTCCCAGTACACGAAAGTTGTACTACTATCCCCTCCTAAAATTGGATAGAGAGTCTGGAAGCTCATACCTGCATCATAGTTATAGAGTAAATTAAATTGAATCTATTTATTTATTTGTTTATGTTGTTAATTTTCACAATCTTTTAAAAGGAATATAGAAGGCTTACACTTGATGCTCAGTTCGAAGCCGACTAACATTTTTAAGCTTTGGTGTAGGTATAGAAGCAACTTGTGGATTCAAAGCAACTAAAGCTTTTGACATATCACCTTGAATGTCCATACTTTCTTGCATTTTCTGTAAGTTCATTGTGAATTCATTCATGTCAAGTTTGATAGTTGGGATTTCATCTCCATCTCCATCATCATCATCATAGTATTGATCTTCAATGTCACTTAATGATAATTCTGTTGTTTCTGGCTCTGGAGTTGTTGGTTCTTCAATGATTGGTTCACATTGTCTCCCAAAAGATTGTGTGTTTGAAGTGTAGTTGTTTTCGGATGGAGGTAATGACATGGGTGTAGTGAATAGAGGGGGGATTGGATTTGATTCAGTTGCATTTGGTACAGAAGGTATTGTTTTCTTTTCTTCTGGTCCTGGGAGAGCAAGCCTTGCACTGCATCATTTAGACATCACTTTTGTTATTATAATATTTGCAACAATTTCACTATGCTTATTGCTTAATAGTGTCCTGATTCTCATCTGAACACATTCAGAGCACCTGAATGTATGTATATATACTTTACCTTGCGAAAGCACTTGCAAATTAAGTGATGACACTCTTCTCTCATTGGGCATGCGTTACAGTTTGGTTTACTCTTCGTGGAAAAAACCTACATTTTTTTAAATTAATCAAGAAATCAAAAACTTCGTATCTCTTTTCTTCAAGTTAGAATGGTTCTTACCTTTCCTAATGTGATCATTTGGTAGTGTAAATTGTATCTGTTATTTAAGTATATGTTAATTAGCTTAAAGTTTTCATAAAACGATATATACATAAAACTAATGTTTTCGACGTTGTTTTGTTGATATGAATGATTTTAGGGTAAGGTTGGTTACAATGTCAACTGATCCAGCTTGCAAAGTCTAGGCCAGAGATATTTCTGAATCGTCTCCAACACGGGATACCTGTGTGAAAAAGTAAGTTTAGATGTATTTTTAACAAAACAATATATGTATATTTATATATTTTATGTATTACACTATTACTTACATCTCCAAGAGATGAAGTCAAAAAGATTCTGGTAGTGGTTGGAGTGGGACCCACCCCAGTCTCACTACTATCCTTCCAACATTTGTGTCAACCTGAAAAAAAGATATATTTTTATTTTTTAATAAAATCTCTTCCAATACGTCAAGTTTATATATATATATATATATATATATATATATATATATATATATATATATATATATATATATATATATAAACTTGACGTACTGTTAACATACCGGAAAGGCAAGATGGTGAAGTGTTAATAGACGCACACACTCCAACACTTTTCAGCCCCAATCCACGAATACTTAGCAAATAATCCCAACATTTTTATATATTACTATATTAGTATAGATAACAGAACACATAATATATAAGATTTATGAATACTTTTAGAACTCATCTGTCATAATTCTTGTAGTTAGAGTTTCTTTTTGACTTAATGATTTAATTGGGTTAAGCACTTTGTTCAGACAAACAGCTATAAATGGTTGTTTCTTTTCCATATTGTGAAATATGTTTGTTGGAATGTAAGGGTAAAATTGTCATTTACTCTCTACCCGCTTCTTTGACCAAAGTACCTGTACATGTTTTTCGGTAAAAAATAATTATTATTTTCATAGTTTTTGTCCAAATTGCCCCTTCATACTTTTTTTTTGGATAAAAAAAATAATGATTTCAACACTTCTTGCCCAAACTATCCATACATACTTTTTTTGGTAAAAAAAAAATCATGGGTCGGTTTTTTTCCTGAAGGGTTTATTTGTCAAAAAAAGTTAAAAATTTAAGAAGCAGAGAGATCTTTGACTTTGCAACAATTTGGTAAATGGTGTTGATTATTTAACCCTAAAAAGAAATCTTGATTTCTTGAATCTTGAGGTGATCATGTTTTGACTTTTTGATTAACAGTGAGGTAGTGAAATTCAGACATCTTATGACATTTTTCTGGAATGGAAACTGGTCTGGATATTTCAATGCTGAGCTGGAAGAATATGTTGAGATTCCAAGTGATAGTTGAATTACTTTTAATGTTTAACCAAAGACGAAAGCTTTGGAGAATGGTCAGAAGGAACGTGATGCTATCCTTAGTTTTTATATACAAATTCAAAAATGGAAAAGAAATAAATTAAAAGTAGGTTGCTATTTGTTGCATTTAGATGTGTTTGAACATACCAAATGGTGGCATGGTTGGGCATACCGTTGATGTTGAGGCTACTGTTGTAGCATGCAAGGCTGCTAAAGAAGCTATTAAGGTAAAAAAAAAGATATATTAGAAAATTGTTAATTTGTTTTATGTTTTTGATTGTATATGAAGGAATTTGATTTTGTGAAACAGATGATCTTCGATGTTTTAGATCAAGTGGGTGGAATATTTGTGGTGACTGTAGATCATGGTAATGCTGAGGACATGGTGAAAATGAACAAGAAAGGAGAGCATGATGTTGATAAAGAGGGAAATGTTCAAATTTTAACCTCTCACACTCTGCCAGTAAGTTAGCAGTAACTCCTATTTGAATGTTAGAACTAAAGAATTGGAATTTAACAGAGTCGTATGTATTCTTTTGTGGCTTCTTTAAACGTTTAATATAATAAGTTAATGGGATAAATGCAAGAAATAGAAATAAAGTTCGATATATTTGTATGTACTATAACATTCTACTTTTATTTCGTTCTACTCCAACATTACACTTACGCCTTACCTTTTTATTTTCATATTAGGGCATTTTACTTTCAAAAAGGTACATATTATACTAAATTACCATATCAACAAAATTCACATTCTTTAGATTAAATGTTCCATTGTGGTGGTAAAGTGGTATCATTCGCACATTTTCAATGCTATAAGTTGGAGATATTCACATCTGACCCCCCAAATAGATTTAAAATTTGATAAATGTGGGTGTAATTACCCTAGCTAACGCTAGCAATATCAGCCTAATTAATAGTTTAAAATAATCATAAAGACTTAATCAGAGTCGGCACCAACAATTCCTCTTCCATCCCTTTCCTTTTTTATCTTCCAAACCAACTTGCATTCTATAGTTAATACTTTGCTACAAAGTTAATATTTTGTACAAAATTCATAGGCAAGCCATCACATTCTATAAACAAATTGTCCATGTAAGAGTATCTACATAAGATAGACGAAACAAGAAACAAACTACCCCACAACGGTATTTAAAATATAAATGTTCTCACATCCGACCCCGCATCCAACCCCCGCAACGCGGGGGTTCCCCACCTAGTTATGATTACGTAGTTATTATTAATAGTTTTTTATTATATACTTAATTAGTTAATAAAAAACGTGAAGGAGAATAAAGAATATATATATATATATATATATATATATATATATATATATATATATATATATATATATATATATATAAATAATATTATTACTTTGTATTTTTTATTAAGTTATTATTTTTATCTCAATTCTAACCTTTCCATTTTTATTAAACTTACAAAATATATCATTGACTTTTTTTTAATAATTAGATTATCATGCCATATTTTTTACTAATTAATATTACTCTTGATAATTAGGTTATGATGATATATTTCTACAAACATATTTATAATTAATTATTTTTTAATTATATTTACTAAAATATTATTTATTTCATTTATTAAATAGATGATTTATAATACTATTTTTATAAAAGATATGTAAATATTTTTAACCAATTAAAAAAAAAATTAAAACACGACACAACAATAATAAAATAATATTTTAACGCAATAAATAATAAAGAAAGTTCAAATATAAAATAATATTTTGACTCAAAAATTAATAAAAAAGTTCAAATACATTCACACTTAATCTTTAATATGTATACAAGGTGTTTCAGAAGTATGAGACCTAAGTTGACTGTATAAATCAAAACGCGGCCAATACATAGTTTGTAATGTAGATGGAGACAAACTTTTATGGGCATTCCAATATGCTGTGGTAAGAGGCATTGGGTAATTTCCTTTCAAAAACACCAACATATAATGAATATCATTTACAAGTGCCTACGTAATGGCTCGGTGGGGTTGGAACTCTTCGGGACCTCTCCAAAGAGGGAAGCATGTCATAGATTGTTTGTGGCTTAAACAATGAACGATCATGCCAAACTTGTTGGCAATCAAGTAACGAGTCAAAGACATATGCAACCAATGTCGTCGAAAAGGTGCAGGTGACTCAAACCAAAGCAATGACTGGTATACCTCATTGAACCCGTTAGTTAAAACTCTATGGTATGTGTAATATTGAATCTCTAACTCTTCAAGTAATTATTTTCGAATATAAAGCCACTAGTCTTCATTATATCCTAAACAAACAGCTACCGCTCGAACCCACAATTTACATTACCTTCTACATCATGTATATCGTCGATGTAATCATGAAATATATCTGGAATACCATTCATTTGGAATGGATAATGCCTTTGGGGTTCATCATTTAAGTCAACCCCACACGAAAAGCTATGCCTTTGGGGTTCATCATTTAAGTCAATCCCACACGAAAAACTATGTCTTTCAGGTTCTTTATTTAAATTCACCCCATTAAACTCTGATTTGGTTGAGAAGCTACATCTACGAGGAGCATGATTAGGAGGATTGGCTTTCTTTTTCTGTTGTTTCTTCACACTTGGTCATCTACGCGTGTTTTTTGAACCGTAGGTTCTCCAACATCAGTTTTATGCAGGTCACATATCTCTTCTAGCTTTCTCCTATAAAACAGTTTTCCCGACTTTTGATTGTTTGTTGAAGTTTTCTTTAAATTTATCCACTACATCATCGCAATTAATATCGTCGTCTACTACAGACGTCGTATCTGAACTATCAAGCTTCCTCCAAAAGATATCTATTGAATCCAAGGGTATATTTTCACATGCATTGAAATATAAAATAATTATTTATCTACTATTTAAAAATCTATTTGTATGTTGTAGTTGAACATACTAACCTGAAATCGAGTAGAAAGAAAGCATGCAAGCACATGGTAACCCACAACTGTTACGAAGTTTGCAACCACAGTTTGAGGAGTCTAACATTAAATCACCCAACTTTTGCATCTCTCCTAATATTATATCTAAAGCTTGGTTTGAAACATGGCCCCGCAACAATTGGAAACACGAAAAGTTGTGGTGATTGTAGCGAACAGTCAAGCTATTTTCAACGCTTTCGTTGATCGAAGTAAGTTGTGATTGCACGAGTTGATTAATCCGTTGAACGAATTTGTCAAGATTAGAATTTGAAGAGTTTAAACTTTTCTTTAACTTGGAATGTTGACTCTCGACTCTATTGGTCGTGCTGTTTCCAAAATCGAGATGTTGATCAACCCAAACAGACACACACATTTCCTTGTACTTGTTTAACCATGTATCATCTATGTATCTCATAACACCTGTGAAGTAAAATAAATTAACAAATAAGTAGATAAACAGTAATATGAAGGTTATGATTTAGAAATATAGTTAATAAACAAGCTTACGTGGATAATTTATCAACATTGATTGTAGTCGTTTGTAGTTTTCCGTGTATGTCATCAATATTGGAGACTCAACTAGTAATCTCCATAGTATTCTAAAACATTTACGGTCTTTATTCAATGGGATAATCTTGATGGAAATTTTTAAAATGTTTTGCTCAATATGCCATCTACAAAGTAACTGTGCCGCATCCGGAAACACTGTTTCACATGCATTGATGAGTGCTAACTCTCTATCTATGATTATTACACGTGAGTGCATACACTTATCGAGTATTGACTTTACACAGTTTAACACCCAAGTATAGTTGGCCTCCTTTTCTCTATGTATAAAGGCAAAACCTATAGAGAACGTCTTTCGAGTTGAGGTCATACCAACAATTTCTACAAGCGGCTTATTATATTTGTTCGTTTTGTAAGTGACATCTATCATCAACACATGTGGAAATGCACTCCATATCTTCCAAGATGTTGGATGGACGAAAAATAGATTCTCCAACTCATTTGAATCGACTGTAGTAAGTTCATACAAATAATTATTGGCGTGCAAAATGGACATAAGAACCTACATTGGAGTTTTTCCTGCTTGCTCGCGTCTGCGAATCTTTTGTTATGCGTTATATATTGTTTGAGCTACCGACACATTATTTTCGTTTTGCACCTTCAAGTTTGACAGAATATCACGTGGTGCCAAGTTCTTTATTGTTAGATCTTCCACCAAACGAGTCTCATCAACAGATAACCGTCTTACATACGGATGACCCTCCATATGTTGTGTAGGTGGATGATTATGATCATCACATATTACCCTCAACGTCCATTTATTATGTTCTTTTGAATAATTTCCTTTCAGTTCAAATTTACAATTAGTCTTTCTAGTTCCAGATGCTCTAATCATGTTAGTAGCTTTATATTCACCCCCGCGATCACACATAAGTATAACTTTATACACGAAGTTGTTGGCATATGCCTTTGTTCTTTTGTTGATAATGACATATCCTAGAGAGCATACTTTGTTTTGTGTCCACTCAAACAATACTCACGAGACTTGAACATCTAAAATTGAATTTTAAGTGTTTTAGTTTATATGAAAAATATAAAACTTCATAATATAGTAGAAGTATATAAACTGTTTGGTGGAAAATGGCGTACTCTTGATAGAAGTATATTCATCTCGGGCAAATACGTTGATTCCAAATAACTTAAACATCTCTATATACAAAAAATAAAAATAATAAAAAACCAAATAATTTAATATTTTTAAAATTAAAAAAACATGCATTAACAAAATTAATTATGTATAATTTTTAAAGTTTTTGTAATTTATTAAAAAAAAAACTATTTTATAATTTTATGATAAAAAATTCGGTTTTCTTTTGTTAAAATAAATAAATATGTATGTAGAAACTATATAAATATAAATCTAAAGGTAAACAATGTCATATTTTAAAAACATAGAGGTTATTAATGTAAATTTAAAAGGTATAAAATTCTTACTTAGTTTTAACCCTACTAAAAACGAAGTAGCCACCAACAGAGAAAAAACCAATGATTTCTGGCTCCCAGCGATTTCCGACAGACAACACCTTCACCTCCGGTTGCTATTTCTCCGGCGACGTTCCCCTCTCCTTCCCCTTCAAGCGAGCATCACATTTTTCGGTCACTATTTTTCCGGCGACATTTCCTTCTCCTTCACTCGAGCTCAAAGTGTTCTCAGTCGAGTTTATCACGTTTTCCTGCGACGCTTCCGATGTTTCAGGCGCGTCTCCGACGTTTCAGACTATTTATTTCAGGTTCATCACTTCTCAGTTGCTATTTTTTTTCGTTTCTTTCTTCTCCGGTGAAGATGGCACTGTTAGTGGCGGCAATATATCGTCGGCCGCCAGCAGTGGTTGAGGATAATGGTTCCGAGAGGGCTTTAGATAAATAGATTTTTTTAATATTTGTTAATATTTTACTTCATCTTACTTATTTTACTTGTTTATATACAAGTATTATAGGTTACTACTTGATTAAATGAATTGACAATGTGTTTTACAATGTAAATATTAGTTCCGGTGAAACTCATTTTTCAAAAATAAACACAGTCTTCTATGAAAAAATGCTGAAAATATTAATAACACTGTTTTTATGTAACTGTTTAAATCTATTGGCTAATAGATCTGAAATTTTCAAAAGCTGCAATAAATAAAAGTCAACCACCAGAAAAGTAATAATTAAAGGGGTAGGGTTACTGAAAGTGGGGTAGGAATAACAATACCCTTCAATAGAAGCAAATCAGCAATGGCTGATCGTCAAAAAATAGAAGTATTCCTTTGACTTTTAATGGATATTTTAGGAAATAAATTTGTAATATCTATTTTGTGATATAAATCCTGATTTTTGTTTCTTGTACCATCGTATTGTCTCATGACAATTTTATGAAAGTGCCTAATTACTTTTCCGGTCATGGTGATTCCAGAAATGCAGATGGAATTCAATCCCGGCATACCGAACTTCGGGAATTAGCGTTTAAAGTTTTGTAGTTAATTTTTTCGGATTCGACAGATTTTGCGAATTTGATTTTGATCGAGATTAAAGTATGAAAAATTGAAATAAAATAATAGATCATAGTTTGAGTTCAAAAACGTGCTCAAAAATAGTTTACGAGATTCATAGCTATTTCAAATGAAGCAGCGCACGGTTTGTTTCAGGAAAATCAGATAAATAATGATTTTTTTTTTTTAACTTTAAAGATGCGTAACTTTCTCATACGATCTCCATTTTGGATGTTCTTTATATCCACAAAATCGGGAGAACGTAATCTTTCAAATTTCTTATCCATAATTCTCAAATATACTTAATGCAAAAATTTATTTTATAATTAATTTTTGGTGATTTTCGATTCGATCTTCAACAATAGATGGTTTGAACAGTTTGAGATGTTTGA
The DNA here is from genome assembly GCF_002870075.4 of Lactuca sativa. NCBI lineage: Eukaryota > Viridiplantae > Streptophyta > Magnoliopsida > Asterales > Asteraceae > Lactuca > Lactuca sativa. The sequence goes on from NC_056624.2 coordinate 56,980,248, forward strand.
AAGTGATTATGAATATAATATATTTAATATACTTTATAAACTCAAATTTATGCATAATTGGTCTTTAATAAAAAGCAATTCATGGTGGTTTGGTAGCCAAACTCTAACCAAAATTATACCAATTGTTACATTATCCCCCCGTTGAAAAGAATTTCGCGCCGAAATTCAAAGTGTAGTTAAAATGTTATAAAACAATTGGTGGTGTTTTCGTTTTATTCGATCTGCACCTGATCTTTCTATAATTGAATTAAGTTGCATAACTCAAGATTGGGTACTCATTCGAATATATGGTTCTATTCTAATCCCACAAAATAAAGGAATATGGAATAAGACCGAATCAAGTCTTTTAAGGCTATTGAATCTTATATACAATTTTATCGCATGTACTTTCCCAATTATTAAACATTTGCATGGTTTCCTAGCTCACTTCGTTGAAAGAGAGATAATAAGTTTGTCATCGGACCGACACTCCTTGAGATTTGGCATATGAAAAAGTGTCGTGCATGAGGTTTAGTTCTCTAAACATCTTGATATAAATAACAAGACTGAATTTCGTTAAGAATTTTGAAGGTCATTTGACTTGCAGATTTAACATGCCTCTTTCTCTAAGCCGAATCATTCCTCTAAAAGGAAAGGATTTTAAAGCTACACAATCTCCGATTTGGAAGTCGAGAGACTTACATATTTTGTTTAAATAACTCTTTTGTCATTCGTGTATAGTTTGTAATCGTTCTCAGGTTCACAAAACCCTTTCTATAATATCTTGAGTGATTCTTGTATCAGAATACAGTGTATCGCATGCATGCTCTTTGATTAGTTTCACATCTTCCAATATTGCAAAGCATATCGAGCATTAGTACCTGCATCCATATAAAGCCTCAATGGTATGGCCTTTATGTTAGTGTGATAACTATTATCGTGGGAAAACTCAATTAACAACAATAAGTATTCCATGTAATTTCCAAAGTCTATCACGTAGACTCGGGGCATTTCTCTCAAGGTTTGGACAGTTTTGACCATTGAGAATGGTAAGTTGTGCTTATTCTCAGGCGTGTATCCAAGGATTCTGATGATTGTCAAAATTGCTAGGTGAATCTACTGTCTTAGTGAGAGATGATAGAGATCTGACAATTTCTTTGGTAAGTACTGGTCAACTTTTGTAACGACCTTTATTTTAAATAAACAAAACAAAATAATATTAAGTCTTTGTAAAATAAAGCCAGTCGTTAATCTTTTAAAAAATAGAATTAAGGTTATAAAAAACATCCAACCATACTTATAAAATATCATCTCAATAGAAACATTAGTGGAAGCAGAACATCCCAAGTTTAAAACATAACATTTATTTTTTTAGTATAAGTCTTCAAGAGAATGTTGCCTACAGTCACATCGATTTCCTTCCTTTATTAAAATTTAACAATACTAAAAAATTTTAAATAGCAACGAGTAAGCATAATGCTTAGTGATCATACACATTACTCAACCATTATATAGATCACTTACTTACACATAGCATATCATTTCACATAAAAACATAAGACATGAACATAAACATTCCTAACACATATTGTTGGTACCAATCATAACCTTGTTGCCCCTTTTGGGAACTACCCCTACCCCCTAAATAGGGAATAAGAGATAAGAGTGCAATTTACCTCACTAGAGGACAAACCACATTCGGCATTTCCTTGTTCACTCTTTCGGATTAGGGTATCTGTGAACAATAACATAAAACAAGTAATGCCTACATAATAAGAGAGTTAGTGTAACTCACCTCTCTTGATAACTTGAAATACTCTAGTTACAATAGCCCAGTGAACTTCCTGCTTTTTGAACACCTACACAACAATTATAACACTTACTTAAACTGTGCTTCATAACTATACTTTAAAATATTTACCTTTGTATTAATTTAACTTTTCTTTCATTATAGTGTTCTGTTTGGGACTTGTTTTGCCCACCTTATACTCCATATGTTTCAAAAATGTATCACACACAGATAGATAAGGTCCTTAGCTTTAAAATTTGTACTCTCATACCTTCATACAATTTTTCTGTGATTTATGGCGGATTTTACAAATCTGCCTTGCATAACAGCTCATTCCGGACCAGTCTAGGTAAATGGTCATTTCCACCCTAGTTAGAGCAATTTGTGGATTTTGGTCAAAACTAATGAAATAAATAAAACTCTAATTAGAAACTTTGGGCATAAGTATCGACCCAAGAGAATTTCCCATGATTTTTATATGATTTTTACAACACAGAGGCAGAACAATGGATTTTTCAGAAAGATATAACTAGGGTTATGGTTTTGTAACACCCAATTTCGATTCGTTTCATTATTTAGGGCCATGACTCAAAATCAGTTATCATAAGGCTTAGGTACTTAGGGGAAGAGAGTATTAGCCCCTTTTTGGATGTGGGTATTATAGATTAGGTAATCCGAGAGTTCAGTTGTGTTTTGGAGCCCAAGGGTTTAACCGCAAAGTGATAGTCCGAGCCTTTTATGAATTTTGGATATAAGCTCGGGAAGTTTTTATTGGATTAGGTGTCTAATCCCATAACTATAATTGGTATGTACTTGACCCGAGATTACCATGGTCCATTTGGGTTGCATATCACCAGGACAATTTGATAGGATGGACTTTTGAAAAGAGGTTATTTATGATTTGTTAATATATTATAAGTTCTAATATATTAATATGAAATCATATGATTTAATTAGTGTTTATCAAGAATTAATTTGGAATTAATTTTGTGATCAAAAGAGACTAATTAAATATATGAGGATTGATTTGGTAAATCATTCATTCTTATGGTGTGGGCCAATGATCCATTATTCTTTAGGTTGGGCTAAACCAATATTACAACCCATGGATGACTTATGGGGGTTTAAACCCATGGAGCCTAAGGAATATGGAAGGTCATATAGATTAGGGTTTATATAGTGTAACCCTAATCTTGCCACACTATATAAGAAGCCCCTTAGCATCCAAAATTGGCCGCTACATACACTAGTGTTATTGGAGATCATTGAGCTGATTTTGGAGTAGGATATTCTCTCAAAAGTTATCCTTTGTCCAAAGGTGTGTTGTGATTCCATTTGAGGTGCAACACTTGGGGCACTAACTTCTTAAAGGCCAAACACAACAAGTTCTACAAGCTGCAACAAAGAGGTAACACTATAACTCATTTCTATGTTGTTTATATCAATTGTATGTTAGTTGTAGGCTTAAAGCTTTGGAAACAGTATTGCATGTATAGTTAGAGAAAACATAGATCCAAAGCTTTTAGGGTTGTATGTGCACCATAGGATGTTGTAGTATACTAAAACCCATCAGTGGTATCAGAGCCATGGGTTGTTCTCTTTTATATTTGATGCAATGTATTAATTTTCAAAGCTGAAAATTGTTGTCTGACTACCCTACTCGACGAGTCCATGCTTGGACTTGACGACTAGGATGAATTTTGCCTTAGACTCGTTGAGTCCAGTATGGGGCTCAACGAGTTGCCTTTCCAGACAACAACTTTTCAAATTTTTTGGCCTGTTTTGGATTAGAATCATTACCACAAAATGTTTTAGCTCATAAAATCTGATTTTGTTGATATGGTAATGATGATTCTCATCCAAATAAAAGATAATTGTCAAAGTTTCATGATTTGTATTAGTTTATATGATTAGACTAATTTCTTAAAACTTGTTTGATATGAATTATCTTAACTTATGAGTTTAATTAGATCATAGGCAAATTGTTCGATTTTGTTAGTTGGAATTTTTTGATCTAATTGTTTTTGGTGAAATCCATAAATTGTCCTCAAGTTATGGAAAATGAAAGGTCTCATTTTTTAAATGTCATCTTAAATGGTTTTAAGTTTTCCATAACTTGTCCTCAAGTTATGGAACTTGAAAAGTCTTGTACATAAATGTTTTATGAACTCCATAACTTGTCCTCAAGTTATGGAATGTCAAGAGTCCTTTCATAAAACCTATATTAAACTCATAAGTTATGGAAACCAAAAGTTTTTGAATAGTTCAAAACTTTCCCTAAAGTTTTGGAATTTGTAAATGCAAAGTTTCACTTTGAAACATTTAGTTCCAAACCCTAGAATTTTAAAAGTTTAAAATTCAATCCTTATACTATTATAATATTATAGGTTTAATATATATATATATATATATATATATATATATATATATATATATATATGTATAAGAGTAAAGTCAGTTTTACTATTAGTAGGCCTCATTTACGAAGCCGGACTATAAGGGGGTATAAGGTTACAGCCTATAAAATGGTAGTTTAATGCGTGTCCACTCTCACCCACCGCTTCCTTGACTGGTAGAGGGTCGTTAGCCGAACGGGTAGGATAGGACATTAATTATCATTATAAGTATGATGATAATTATAAAGTAACTAAACTTTATTAAAATTCACAATCTTAGTTACTTTAGGAAAAATATGAATATGATGCTATCCCATGAAATTGCACTTTACACCTTATTAATTCGTTAGTGGAGCGTGTGTGGTTAATCGGCACACTAATCTAGGATTGACAGTTCATGGCAAAGCGTAGCTTGATGTTAATCGTAAATCAATGAAGCGTGTGTGGTTAACTGACACATTCATTAGGTGGTTGTAACATTGAGTGTACCAAGCTAATTTGCATGGTTATTCATACCTTGTTTGTGATCCTTGGCATCCCAGTCACAAACTTGAAGGGCACAGTCGAGATTTAAACTTGCCATTGAAAAGTTCAATGAATCTCAAAGGATCAAGAAATTTCAATCCATTTAAAACTTAATTATCAATTTTGTTTTTCATGGTGGAAATTGGTAAATCGTCATTTACCTACCTTCAAATATTTTGCAATAGGATTACGACATCCCTATTCCGAATTGTAAAATATTTCATTTGTGTGTTATATTAAGGACTTAAATAACCTAACTTGAATTTCTCCCATTGTAGATGTCTAGTTCAGACAACTATGGTCCTCCCAAATCTTTTGGAACAAGCTTTCCTCTTTAAGATGATATCCCCACGTTACGATCAAGGTGAAAGATTAATCCCTTTGTCGCACATTAGTGGAAATGGAAATCAGACTTCACTTCCACCACCACCTCCAATTATTCTCCCTAACCCACAAGTTCGAAGACTTGAAAAGTTCAAGATCACTCAAGCCCTATTGGATAGAAAACACAAGGATGGAAAGTCAGTGTGTGCACATGTCTTCGATATGAAGTCACACATTGACATGCTGAGAATCTTGGGTGTCGTGTTCCCAAGGAAGTTGTCTATTGACTGGGTTCTTCAATCACTTCCCGAGTCATATAGTGAGTTTGCTAAAGACTAGTGTAACAACCCGAAATTCTAGGTATCGTTATATTTATGATTTTTGGGTGTTTTAAGAGGGGACTCGGCGAGTTGGAGCTCAGACTCGCCGAGTAGGATCGCGGATCTGGTCGCGGGTTCGCGACTGGACTTGACGAGTCCGGATATGGACTCGGCGAGTCTGCGCTGTTTAGCGAAACCCTAACCGTCCAGGTTTGGGACATATATAAGGGGCCTTATGGCCGTCATTGTTCATCCTAGTCCTCTAAGAGAAACCCTAATTCGATTGTGAGCATCTGGAGCAAGGTAGAAGACCATTATTGATCTTGGAAGTGTTATTTTGCAAGGAGGAGGAGGCTTGGTTAAGGGAACAACAAGAGAAGCCACATTCTGAGGATTTGGGGACACAGAGCAACGTTATTCAGGTAATATTTTCGAGTTGCATTCTTCTATGTTGATGTGTATATGGATTTAGGGTTTATTGAAACCTTTTGTGGCTAGATTGAGTGTTTCCTTAGTCCCCCAAGCGATTGGAACCCTATATTGGGACCCTTAGAAGTCCAGAATGTCCCATGCCTGAGCATTTTGGGAATCAATGGAGGTTTTGGATTGGAATCCTTATGCCTTAGGTCAAATTGTAAATTATGAGTCTTGGGGTGTATTATGAGCACCAAAATGAGGGTTTTACGTGATGAATCAGTCTAGGAAGGCCAGACCTATGAATGGTCGGAGCAGATATGACCTTAGGAAGCAGTTTGAGCGGTTGCATGGCATGGACTCGCCGAGTCCGATGAACAGACTCGGCGAGTAGCTTGAAGATTAACTGGGACTCGCCGAGTTGTTCTTCAGACTCGGCGAGTTGAGTCGGGGTGGCCCCGCGATTCTTCCAGGAGGAACTCGTCGAGTCAAGGGGGATACTCGACGAGTAGAAAGGGAATCTTAGAGAATTGGTGAGAACGTGTAGACTCGCCGAGTCGCCCTAGAACTCGCCGAGTCCAGTCAAAGTTGACCGTTGACCAGAGTGGACCTGTGTTGACTTCTTAGGGATAGTCAACATTAGAGATATAAAGTGTTAACTAGGGACATTATGATGTTATAGGAGGATTAGAGCTCGGAGAATCGGGCACGAGGGATTCCCAGGTTGTGAGATATCGATACATGCGAGGTGAGTGTTCTCACTATACTTTACCTTGAGTAGGTAACCAGAGTTATATGATAGAGTATTTGTATGCTATGTATGTTATGTGTTGCACTGCATTCTTCTATGTGATTTATGCTATGCTTGTTTACAGAGTTAGAACCTGAGGGTTCACAGAGTATGGGTGCACGGACCCACAGAGTTATAGCCTCGAGTGGCTAATATGTGTTATATGGTATTTTGGGGATCTCACTAAGCTTTATGCTTACAGTGTCGGTGTTAATTGTTTTAGGTACTAGTGAGGATCGCGGGAAGGCGCCGGCCTGATCAGTGCACACACGCGGGATTTTTATATTATGTGATCTTGGGGTTTTTATATATGTTATGAAATGAATTACAAACAAGGATGTTTATGAATATTAAATGAAGTTTGTCTTTATTAAATGCGAAAAATTATTTCTAAATTCTCGGTGTTACAAATTGGTATCAGAGCCTTGGTTTGAGGGATTCGAGTACACCTTCGGGCGTATTTGGACTCAAACTGAGGATTGAGATGTAATTTTCAAAAGATTAAAAGATTTTTAAAAGACGCAGAGCAAGAGATGTGTGTACGATCAGCCCGCGCCTGAACGGTGATTTCCCAAAATACCCTTACATTATGTGATGTTAATATTGATATGATGTATCTGCATGCTAGAGTAGGCTAGGCATTGCTACTAGGAATAGATTGGCCTGGTTTGTGATGCCTTAGTCTAGGGTGAGGTGAGCTACTATGAGATGCTTGAGAGTGAGTAGGTAGCAGCGAGGGACTTATGATAGATATATTAGAGGGTGGTCTACGCAGGATAGAGTACTTGAGACCTGGAATCCAAAGAGGAGGACTTGGAGTGTATTCTGGTGCGATGCGGACAGTAGTATTGGGCCCGTACTACTGGAAGCACCGGAGCGGGGTGCAGCCCAAGTAAGAATCTTTGGAATGCCAAGAATCAAGGAGGAAAGAGTTGACGAGTGTGAGTGTTCGTGGGGATTCTAAATTTATTGTATGTCGTATTTCAGCGGTAGATCATGGTGAGGACACGTTTCACGTCCGAGAGCAGTGGTACCAGTGAGGAGGATATCCACCGGATCATCCAGGAGGAGGTAGCTGCGGCCATCAGGGCCGAGATTCCGGAGATGTTTGGGTCCATAAAGACCACACTGATTGAGACGTTCGACGAGCGCTATGCCGCTCTTACTGAGGCTGCTGCTGCAGCGGCTACCGCAGCGGTGACTGCTGCAAGGCCGCAGGGTGGGGATGCGTTACTATTCCAGGAATTCAGCAACACAAAACCACCAGAGTTCGATGGGACCCCGGGTCCGGTGGCAGCGATGAGGTGGATATCTGATATTGAGGGGTGCTTCTTCACTTGCTCGTCTCCTGAGCATTTGAAGGTCCGATTCGCGCTGAACCAGCTTTGCTTGGGAGCGAAGGACTGGTGGAAGTTTGCAACGGCGCATTATACGCCTGCCGAGCTTTCTGCGGTGACCTGGGAGAGGTTCACCACCATGTTTCGAGATGAGTACGTTCCCCAGGTGGAGAGGGAGCATTTAGCACAGGAGTTTCTGACCCTCAAGCAGGGTACTGAGTCTGTTACAACAATCACGAGGATGTTCCACGAGAGGGGGATGTTCTGCCCTGAGCATGTGCCCACTGAGCAGGCACGTATGAGCCGCTACTTGAGTGTCTTGAGGCGGGATATTCGGGAGTTCGCTGCAAACTCCTCGTACCGGACATTTGCCAAGCTTCAGGCAAATGCCCGGAAGAGGGAGATCGAGCTTGAGACTCAGGCCAGGGAGGAGGCGGAGTCTCAGGGGAGGGATCGGCGACCGGCACAGTCGCAGCCGGCCGCCAAGCGGGCCAAGCCTGCTGATCCCAGACCAGGGAGCCAGAAGGGCCGCACTTGCGGAAAGTGCGGCAAGGGGCATGATGGAGTTTGCCGAGCGGGGTCTTGCTACAAATGTGGCAAGGAGGTGCACATGGCCAAGGACTGCCCCAAGGGATTTGCAATGTGCTTTCACTGCAACCATACTGGACACCGGAAGGCTGAGTGTCCGCAGCTGCGCGGAGCACCTCAGGGATCTGCTCCTGCCGCCATCAGAGCTACAGAGAGTCGGCCTATGAAGACCGAGGCACCGAGAGCTCGAGGGAGAGCCTTCCAGCTGACTGCGGAGGAAGTCCGCGCTGCACCCGATGTGGTGGCTGGTACGTTTCCTTTCATGTATTTATATTGTTGTTGAAATATTATGCTTATATTAGGTTATGCGTAGGTACCTTCCTTGTGAATTCTGTGCCTGCTTTAGTGTTATTTGACTCGGGTGCGAGTCGGTCTTTTGTATCTCTGGCCTTTAGTCAGCATATCAGTGCTAGTCGTGAGGCATTGAGTCGGCCTCTGAGAGTTTTCATAGCTGATGATAGAGTGATTTGTGCCACGGGGGTTTTCCGGGGATGTGTGTTAGAGATTTTTGGGGTTGAGTTTCCGATTGACCTAATTCCTATCGCGATGGGTGATGTCTGTGTCATTGTGGGCATGGACTGGTTGAGCCGATTCAGCACAGTCATCAACTGCGAGCGTCAGCTGGTGACTATACGAGACCCTAGTGGGGGAGTTCTTTCGGTGTACGACGAGGGTACGCGTTCGGGATCAGCCTTTTGTTCGGCCGCCAGAGCGAGGCAGTGTCTACAGCAGGGCTGTAAGGGTTTTGTGGCGTATGTGATGGATACGCGAGCGACTTCCGAGAGACCGAGTTCAGTTGAGGAGGTACCGGTGGTGCGTGAGTTTCCAGATGTTTTTCCCGAGGAGCTGCCGGGAGTACCTCCTGTGAGGCAAGTGGAGTTTGGTATTGATTTGATTCCGGGAGCCGCGCCTATCGCTAAGGTGCCTTATCGTCTTGCACCCCCAGAGATGCAAGAGTTATCCTCGCAGCTTCAGGAGTTGCTGGGGAAGGGATTCATTCGGCCGAGCAGCTCGCCGTGGGGAGCACCTATTCTGTTCGTCAAGAAGAAAGATGGTTCACATCGGATGTGCATTGATTACTGGGAGTTGAACAAGTTGACGGTCAAGAACCATTACCCATTACCGAGGATCGACGATTTATTTGATCAGTTGCAGGGAGCATCTTGGTTTTCCAAGATCGACTTGAGGTCGAGATATCATCAAGTGAAAGTGCGGGATGAGGACGTACAGAAGACAGCATTCAGGACGCGATATGGGCATTATGAGTTTGTGGTGATGCCTTTTGGGCTCACCAACGCCCCGGCTGTATTCATGGATCTCATGAACAGGGTATGTAGGCCGATGTTGGATCGGTCAGTGATTGTATTTATCGATGATATTTTGGTGTATTCGAGATCTAGAGAGCAGCATGAGGAACATTTGAGGGAGGTCCTTGGGGTGTTGAGATCGGAGAAGCTTTATGCAAAGTTCTCCAAGTGTGACTTTTGGTTGCGGGAGGTCCAATTCCTAGGACATGTTGTTAATCAGGAAGGGATATTGGTCGATCCGGCCAAGGTTGAGGCGGTGATGAGTTGGGAGGTGCCGAAGTCACCCTCTGAGATCAGGAGTTTCCTTGGATTGGCAGGGTACTATCGGAGATTTATTAAGGACTTCTCCAGAATTGCAGTGCCACTTACTAGATTGACCCGAAAGGGGGTTGCATTCTCATGGGGACCCGAGCAGCAGACCTCTTTTGAGACACTTCGCCAGAGATTGTGCGAAGCCCCGGTGTTAGCTCTCCCAGAAGGGATGGAGGATTTTGTAGTTTATTGTGATGCATCTATTTCGGGGTTGGGTGCAGTTCTGATGCAAAGAGGGCATGTAATAGCATATGCATCGAGGCAGCTGAAGCCTCACGAGACGAGATATCCCACGCATGATCTAGAGCTGGGGGCGGTAGTGTTCGCCCTCAAGATTTGGCGTCATTACTTGTATGGAGTTCGTTGCACGATATACACTGACCATAAGAGTTTGAAGTACTTGATGGACCAGCCCAACCTAAACATGCGTCAGAGAAGGTGGTTGGATGTGGTCAAGGATTATGATTGCGAGATCCTGTACCACCCAGGCAAAGCTAATGTGGTAGCAGATGCGTTGAGCCGTAAGGGGGAGAGCACTCCACTACGAAATGTATGTTTGAGGTTGACCGTGATAGCTGCAGTACTGGATGCCATTCGTGGGGCACAGTCTGAGGCTATGCAACCGGGGATGCAGAAGAGGGAACGGGTCGTTGGTTTGGTTTCAGAGTTCGTTACTGATGTTCGAGGGTTGATGACCTTTCAGGGTCGGATTTGGGTACCGTTTGTGGGCGGTACGCGTACTACTTTGATGGAGGAGGCACATCGATCGAAATTCTCGATCCATCCCGGGGCTACAAAGATGTATTTGGATTTGAGGAGAGAATATTGGTGGCCCTGCATGAAGAGGGACGTCGCGTGGTTTGTCGAGAGGTGCTTGACCTGCCGTAGGGTTAAGGTCGAGCACCAGAGACCGCATGGAAAGTTGCAGCCATTGGAGGTTCCCGAGTGGAAGTGGGAACAGATCACTATGGATTTCATCACCAAATTGCCGAGGACTGCCAGAGGAGTTGATGCAATTTGGGTGATTGTAGACAGATTGACGAAGAGCGCTCACTTCCTTGCCATTAGTGAGAGTTCTTCAGCAGAGAAATTAGCGGAGGTGTATGTGAGAGAAGTAGTATCTCGGCATGGGGTGCCGATCTCGATCGTTTCAGATCGTGATGTGCGTTTCACTTCCAGGTTCTGGAAGAAATTTCATGAGGAATTGGGTACTAGATTGCATTTTAGTACCGCATATCATCCCCAGACAGACGGTCAGAGTGAGCGGACGATTCAGACACTCGAGGACATGCTTCGGGCGTGTGTGTTGGATTTTGGGGGTAGCTGGGATGCGTATTTGCCCTTGGCGGAGTTTTCCTACAACAATAGCCATCATTCGAGCATCGGTATGCCGCCCTTTGAGCTGTTGTATGGTAGGAGATGTCAGACCCCCATTTGTTGGGGAGAGGTGGGATAGAGAGTGATGGGCAGTATAGAGATCGTGCTTCAGACGACAGAGCAGATTCAGCAGGTTAGACAGAGGTTATTGACCGCCCAGAGCCGACAGAAAAGTTATGCAGACAGACGCCGGTCCGAGCTTGAGTTTCAGGTCGGCGACTTCGTACTCCTGAAGGTCTCTCCTTGGAAAGGAGTGATTCGATTCAGGAAGAGGGGCAAGTTGGGGCCCCGGTATATTGGGCCTTTTCGTGTGATTGCGAGGGTAGGCCGGGTGGCCTACCGTTTGGAGTTGCCAGCGGAATTGAGTCAGATCCACGACACTTTTCATGTGTCGCAATTGAGAAAGTGTATAGCCGATGAGTCGGCAGTGGTTCCATTAGAGGACATTCAGGTGGATGCGAGCCTGAATTATGCCGAGAGACCAGTGGCCATCAGAGATCGGAAGATCAAGGTTCTGAGGAATAAGGAGATACCTCTGGTGTTAGTTCAGTGGCAGCACCGGAAGGGATCGGAAATGACCTGGGAGCCGGAGCGTGAGATGCGGGAGCAGCATCCGGAGCTATTTTCAGAGTGAGACTTCGAGGGCGAAGTCTAGTCCTAGTGGGGGAGAGTTGTAACAGCCCGGAATTCCAGGTATCGTTATATTTATGATTTTTGGGTGTTTTAAGAGGGGACTCAGCGAGTTGGAGCTCAGACTCGCCGAGTAGGATCGCGGATCTGGTCGCGGGTTCGCGACTGGACTCGACGAGTCCGGATATGGACTCGGCGAGTCTGCGCTGTTTAGCGAAACCCTAACCGTCCAGGTTTGGGACATATATAAGGGGCCTTATGGCCGTCATTGTTCATCCTAGTCCTCTAAGAGAAACCCGTAATTCGATTGTGAGCATCTGGAGCAAGGTAGAAGACCATTATTGATCTTGGAAGTGCTATTTTGCAAGGAGGAGGAGGCTTGGTTAAGGGAACAACAAGAGAAGCCACATTCTGAGGATTTGGGGACACAGAGCAACGTTATTCAGGTAATATTTTCGAGTTGCATTCTTCTATGTTGATGTGTATATGGATTTAGGGTTTATTGAACCCTTTTGTGGCTAGATTGAGTGTTTCCTTAGTCCCCCAAGCGATTGGAACCCTATATTGGGACCCTTAGAAGTCCAGAATGTCCCATGCCTGAGCATTTCGGGAATCAATGGAGGTTTTGGATTGGAATCCTTATGCCTTAGGTCAAATTGTAAATTATGAGTCTTGGGGTGTATTATGAGCACCGAAATGAGGGCTTTACGTGATGAATCAGTCTAGGAAGGCCAGACCTATGAATGGTCGGAGCAGATATGACCTTAGGAAGCAGTTTGAGCGGTTGCATGGCATGGACTCGCCGAGTCCGATGAACAGACTCGGCGAGTAGCTTGAAGATTAACTGGGACTCGCCGAGTTGTTCTTCAGACTCGGCGAGTTGAGTCGGGGTGGCCCCGCGATTCTTCCAGGAGGAACTCGTCGAGTCAAGGGGGATACTCGACGAGTAGAAAGGGAATCTTAGAGAATTGGTGAGAACGTGTAGACTCGCCGAGTCGCCCTAGCACTCGCCGAGTCCGGTCAAAGTTGACCGTTGACCGTTGACCAGAGTGGACCTGTGTTGACTTCTTTGGGATAGTCAACATTAGAGATATAAAGTGTTAACTAGGGACATTATGATGTTATAGGAGGATTAGAGCTCGGAGAATCGGGCACGAGGGATTCCCAGGTTGTGAGATATCGAGACACGCGAGGTGAGTCTTCTCACTATACTTTACCTTGAGTAGGTAACCAGAGTTATATGATAGAGTATTTGTATGCTATGTATGTTATGTGTTGCACTGCATTCTTCTATGTGATTTATGCTATGCTTGTTTACAGAGTTAGAACCTGAGGGTTCACAGAGTATGGGTGCACGGACCCACAGAGTTATAGCCTCGAGTGGCTAATATGTGTTATATGGTATTTTAGGGATCTCACTAAGCTTTATGCTTACAGTGTCGGTGTTAATTGTTTTAGGTACTAGTGAGGATCGCGGGAAGGCGCCGGCCTGATCAGTGCACACACGCAGGATTTTTATATTATGTGATCTTGGGGTTTTTATATATGTTATGAAATGAATTACAAACAAGGATGTTTATGAATATTAAATGAAGTTTGTCTTTATTAAATGCGAAAAATTATTTTTAAATCCTTGGTGTTACAACTAGTATGTGACAGATCACGACATGACCCTTATTGATCGTACTTATTTGCTAATTGCTATTGAATCAACAATGATTTGGCATAATGGTCAAGAAAATTTGACTGGAAGATCTACCTCTCAAGCTGACATGGGTAATGACATGGATATCCCATAAATGATTCCTTCTCCTAATGGAAATGAATTAGCCATGATCAAAAGTTATGACCATAAAGGAACCAAATATGAGATTGTTCCATATATCATTCCTAATGAGCCTGTTCGTTTCTATTGCCAAGGAAAGGGACATTGGAATCAAAGCTGCCCTGACTACCTTAGAACTTTAGTCAGATTGTATGGCTTTGCTTTAGGTAAGTCCACTATCTAACTCTATTAAGTTCCTAATTGTTGACTCCTATTACATGATGTGACAAGGTTGCTTTTTTCTGTTTTGTAGGATCATGCAAAAGGAAGGAAGCTTAAAGTAATAGTATGCTGAATCTGGTCGCAAAGATGGATTTCAATCGCATGGTTTGATTATCAAAATTTTGAGCTGCCTCTTAAGAGTTATGATAGATTGCTTAGAAATTTGTAATAAAATAGTTTTCATTTGTAATTGCATTGTAAGGAAAAATTTTCTGCATTTTATAAATACATAATTTTTTTATTATATCTCCTTGCAATGGCATTTGTGAAATCTTTCTATTTCAGCAATATGAATTTGATTCTTTTGTTTGTAGTAGTGTCAAAATTTACCAAATAAGGAAATATTCTCATCACCCAAGTTTCAGTTGGATAGAAACTTGGAATCATGCAACTTGTAGTGTGTGGTAAATGAAAACCTTCATCTTTGGTAAATTAAGACTAATTCTTTGTTCACATGTATATGTGAGTCAAGTGAAGGACTAGGGAATCGGGTACACTGGGTGTGCGCTGGTCAGGTCCACCTCAAAGATTTATAAGATTATTCGTCATGATTTACTAAAGTTTGGTAAATATGGTTATGCTTACAAGTTTAAGTATAGTTCTGAACATTGGAAAAAGTTTTAATGTATGACAGATCGAATAAGAAGAATCAAATTAGGCAAAAAGATAAAAGTTTCTCCAATCTGAAAATATGGGAGAGTACTTTAGTATTGCGTTTTATGATCTTCTTAATGATTATGTAAACCATATCACAATTGATCCTCCGAGGATATCTTAGTGCATTTGTATGGCTAAGAAGAGGAATCATGAATAGTTGAAAGGGTTAAATCAAGAAGATGAGGCATACTTCGTTCCAAAACAAGCCTTAGAGTCATACTCCAAGATTGTGTCTTGAGTGACACTAAATTAAGAAGGTTTGTAACACTCATTAAATGTAGAGTAAATGTTTTATACTCTTATACATTTGAAATTGGTAAGTTGTGATGTTTTGGATTAAACAAAGACCAACTAAGGCCAATTGTGTGAAGTATTTGTCTTGATTAGAATCCGCACTAACTCTTGAACATTTCTTTGTCAAGGAATAGTTCTTGACAAAAGAATCTCATATGTCAAGAAGTTAGTAGGATTCTTAAAGATCTTGAAAGTTTCAAGAACTAATCAAGAATAAAACCTATCGTTTATTTCTAGCACACGACTTGAGGTTTGTAACATATCGTGTTGACATATTCTTGTTTTTGTGCCCATTCCAATTAAGTTGACTATGCATGTGAGTTCTATGAGTTCTCAAATGTTTACATAACAACCTGGAAGCAATGGTAGGCTCTCGTGCTTCTGGTGGAAAGAAATTAAGATTGAACAAGTTCAGTCCATATAAGTTTGGATTTGTCACTAACCTTGTCTTGTGATTATGGTTATGACAAATTCACATAGATAGAAACACATACACCATAAAATCTAAGTCTCATAAGGTTTCACTCCAATTCATGAAAATGATTGTGAGGAAACGTTTTCACTAAGTAGATTTTAAAGAGATAGAATTATGATATTTGCATTCTCCAATTCAATTATGTTTACGACATGCCTCTTCATAGTTCGAATTGTGAGAAATGGCAAAAGGTCTAAACATTTCAGACTTATGGCTGTAAGTTCTAAAATTGTTTAGACACACATGTGAGCTATCTAAGGAAATGTGTATGAGTTTGTGAAGCCTAGATAAAGTCTTATCAAAGAATCTCATGTCAGGAATCTGAACTTTGGTAAGGAAGTGAATAAGTATTGATTTCTAGAAGTCCAACTGATTTGTAGGTACATGTCATAGCTAGTGGGAGCATAAGTGTTATATTATTAAATAAATAAATAATTGTTATGCTAGTAGGAGCATAATTATTATGGTAACTGTTGCAAGTTAGCAATGTTAATTATAGAAAACAAAAGTTTCAATTCGCAAAGTTGCAGGGTTTGAAAATGTTGTTTTGCTATAATTAAGGGAGAGGAATTCATACTTCATTTCAATTCTAAAAGCTTATATTGAGGTTTTAATCAAATTTAGTCAAGGACATATATGAATGTTGTGTTGAAAAGATTCAGCATAAGGAAATTCTATATAAAAATGTTAATTGCGTTCTCAAATTCGATTATGATTACGACATCCCTCTTCATAATTCAAATTGTGAGAACATGGCAAATAGAAATATTGTAGCAAAAGACTGGTCGAGTATCATGCCTTTATGAATCATGTCTAATATGTTTCGGGTATAGGATCGATTACATATGCTATAATATTCATCCGTTCTAAATTTTCCAAATTCCTAGGGCATTAAGAGGGAAAAAGTACAGAACTGGATATGACTAAAATGATTAAGCAATTGTCGAGGACAATCTGAGGTTTACAAATGATTGGTTGCTCATGGACAGTTGGAAGTATATCTTAAATTTTGGGAGGACCATATTGACATATTCTGAAAAGAGGCAACTCTTGTTCAGAAGTGATAGTTAAAATGGGAATATGGAAATGTTTCCATAAGTGGAAGTTATTCTTTAAATCTGTGTAAGATTAGTAAACTTAATGCAAGAAGGATGTTCAAAGGAATGTAATTTGAATGTGAGAATTCGTTTCCATGGAATTGATCTCCATTGGAATACTTTGTAATGTTCGTTGCCAAGTCTCTTTGACTTTTATGCATAGTCATTACAAGAGGATCATTGCATATAAGTTTAGAATCTAATAGATTACAGTAAATGGCAAAAATTTGATATTCTTACATTTACGGTAAGGATTTGGAATTATGAAATGAGCATCATTTAAAGGTTGTCAATTGATCTATTTCACAAAGAAAGGATCATATATAAACATAGTGTGCATGCTTGGAGCATGGGACAACTATTGTTTTAATTCAAGTATTAAGTTGAGTATTCGAAACGTTATACAATGAATAATGAGTAATCAATATGGCACTCAAAAGTTTTGGGGCCATATAGGATTAGTATTATTCTTGTGTTCCACTTTGCATGTTTTGAATTCCCAAATAACTAGGTTATTCAAACCATCCACAGTTGATCATACTTTAGAAGTAGGTATTGAGGCAAGACTATCATGAATGGGTTTGTAGAGGTGTTTTAGTCATAGCACAGGTTTGCTATAGTGTTCATGAGTGATCCTGGAATAAGATTCAAGTATTGGATTCAACCCACGCTCATCTGAATCACTTCATGGATTTTATCACGAGTGATTGTGAGACGATAATATCTTATATTCTTGAAATGGAGACATGTGATTTGTAGTCGCGAGTCGGTTGCACATTGACATATGTAAACACACTAGTAACTTGGTGTTATAAAACATATTGTTGTGTGTAATTTGATGAGTAAGTACAAGCAAGAATTTGGGTCTAAGTTTATTCGTTCCTTTTACCCCATGTGGATAAAAACGATATTCATGGGCCCCTTAATGATTTAGTGATGACACCCCTAAGTGCTTGGCCAAGGCTGGATAGATTTGAATTGTTCAATTAGTCGGTCGTCATAAATCGGAAATTAGGAAACAACAGATGGACAGAGATAATGATTATAATCCCTGTCTCAGTCCATATGATATCTAGAATGGAGGAATATATGATCCTTATCTAATGGATGCGTCATTGACTATGTCAAAGTTCGACAACGGCTTTTAAGAGCTACGATTGCTAGTCGGGTTGTTGAGTCGTACTTGCAATAATAGTTATTAGACTTATCCAAGTGGGAGACTATTGGATTAGGTGTCTAAGCCCATAACTATAATTGGGATGTACTTGACCCGAGAGTAGCATGGTCCATTTGGGCTGCATATCACCAGGACAATTTGATAGGATGGACTTTTGAGAAGAGGTTATTTATGATTTGTTAATATATTATAAGTTCTAATATATTAATATGAAATCATATGATTTAATTAGTATTGATCAATAATTAATTTGGAATTAATTTTGTGATCAAAAGAGACTAATTAAATATATGTGGATTGATTTGGTAAATCATTCATTCTTATGGTGTGGGCCAATGATTCATGATTCCTTAGGTTGGGCTAAACCAATATTACAACCCATGGATGATCCATAGGGGTTTAAACCCATGGAGCCTAAGGAATATGGAATGTCATACACATTAGGGTTTTCATGGTGTAACCCTAATCTTGCCACACTATATAAGAAGCCCCTTAGCATCCAAAATTGGCCACTACATACACTAGTGTTCTTGGAGATCATTGAGCCGATTTTGGAGTAGGATATTCTCTCAAAAGTTATCATTTATCCAAAGGTGTGTTGTGATTCCATTTAAGGTGCAACACTTGGGGCACTAACTTCTTAAAGGCCTAACACAACAAGTTCTACAAGCTGCAACAAAGAGGTAACACTATAACTGATTTCTATGTTGTTTATATCAATTGTATGTTAGTTGTAGGCTTAAAGCTTTGGAAACAATATTGCATGCATACTTAGTGAAAACATAGATCCAAAGCTTTTAGGGTTGTATGCACCCCATAGGATGTTGTAGTATACTAAAACCCATCAGTTTTAAGGAAAGGAGAATTTATAGATTGTGTAGCTTCTCATTACCTTTCTGTGGATATAAAGAATATCGAAAATGGACGTAAAATGAAGAAGTTATGGCCTTCAGAAAATTTGAGGTTCTTGGATCCTAACAGAGTACGCGGGGCATACGCTATGCGTATGTCGGGCATACTGGGTTGAAGTGATCTCGGGTTTCATCCACGTATGCGAGGCATACATGGATTACCCATGGCATACATGGTGCAAAGGCATACCCTAAATTTAGTGTTTGCACCCTATTTAATCAACATTATAACACCTCTTGGACATTTATTGACCAACCTCCATCACCCTATGCCCTAATATTGAAACCCTAAGTGTATTTGGTGAGATTTGAGCTTCAAAGTGAGTTTATTGATGTTTTGTGGTGAAGAAGAAGAAGAGGAACACTTGGAGGATGTGTGGGAATAGTTTGAGCTTGTAGATCTAGGGTCATCTTCACCTTAGCAAGCCTTTTGAGGTAAAAAGCTCTCATATTGAAGCTCCTTTATGTTAGATCCGTTTAATGGTGTTATATGTGCATTTTGGTGTCTTTTGAGTTAATGTTGAGCTTTTGATCTACTCCAGAAGCCATAGATGTTAGTTCTTAGCTCCAATAAGGTCCTTTGTTCATAAAAATGAAAACTTTATGGAGGATATTGGTTCATGCAAGTATTAAGACCTTTATTAAGCTCTTTTTGAGCCTTGAGTCCCGTTAAGTCATACATGGCTTTAAAGTTGCCAGCTTTACATGATAAGTTACCCTTTAGAATCAGATCTGAGAGTTTGACATGTCCTCTTGACCGATCAAGTGCTTAATGGAGTGGATGGGTAGTCTAGGGAGTACACTGGGCGTACCTAGCTAGTATGCTGCACTTATTTGCCCCGAAAGGAGTATGTTAAGCGTATGAGCTGAGTACGCCCCGTGTACTCAGAAGATGCGCTCTTGGGCTTGGCATTCTCGGATTTGGCCATGCTTTGGAAGTTTAGGGTTTGGTCCTTGTTGGGCCATTAGACGTCTGATTTTGGCTTTTGCTAGTATATTGGGCTTCTTGGAATTAGGACCATGATGGGTTTCGGGCCCAATTTCAAAATTATGCCACATTAGGTTTTCATTGCTATTGGTATGGGCTTTGGAGTTTAGGCCAAGTAAGGAAAGAGTAAAATGGAGTTTTACACTGAGTATTGGACATCGAGCTAGGATTCCAACTTTGGGTTGTGGACCAATTATTTATTTGGTATTATTTGATGTTGTTAGTGCGGGGATTTTCTGGACCGGCAGTCCGAGCTTTGATCTGAGATACTCAACAACTTGAGGTGAGTCTCCTCAATGTACTATGGTTCGAAGGAACCAATGTCAGACCATTGGCGTATGTATTATAGGAAGACCAGGGGTGACCCTTGACATTTGTATGAAAGAACCGGAGGTGGCTCTTGACAATTTTGTATGTAAGACCAAGGATCGGACCCTGGCAGATAAGTAGATAGTAAGATGTAGACTGTATGTTAGCTGTCTTTATTATACTTGCATGGAAGACCAGGAGGTAGCTCTTGGCACTTGTCTGTAAGACCTAGGATTCTGGCCCTCGGCCTTGCAAGGAAAGACCATGACACGACTCATGGCAAAATGGAAAGACTATGATTGGCACATAGCATTCTTTATTGTATGTATGGTATATGGCATTTTGGGGAACTAACTAAGCTTTGTGCGTACGATTTATTGTTTATGGTTTCAGGTACTTCTAGTACGAAAAAGAAGGAGCCCGACGTGACTGCACTGCATCCACCCATATTTCCGCAATGTGATGATTTTAGGATTGTACTCTGATGACTTCTTTATTATAAAATACCATTGAATGTTTGAATAAAAGATAATTAGTGTTTTGGTAAAATTAAAAATGAAAATTTTACCTTATGATTTTTGGAACGTTACAGGTTCAATCCACTCAACCCATTAAGTACCAAATTTAATTAAGACCTTCTAGGTCTATAACACATAAGCCCTATTTCCTATATGAATTTTCCAAGTAATGAGGAAGATATCATACCTAGGTTGTTGAGATTGAAAGCTTCATACAAGCTTTGCACCTAAAATGATTTTGAAACCAATCCAAAAACATCTTCCATAATTGACGATAAATATCTCATGTTCCAGAGCAAAAAATACAATCCCAATGGTCAAAGCTTTAATATATGTCTTGGGAATCTTCTCTCCAAATTTAATGAATATCCAACGGTTCAGTCTCTAGGGATCGTCCAAACACTGCTATGAGGTCTTCAAAAACGGGAATTCCAAAGCAAAATGATTATTAGGCTTAAGTTGTGTTTAAGGATTAAGGCTTAAGTAGTTGATCAAATTCGGCGTTAAGGCCCCCGATTCAACCCAAAAAGTTTTCCAATAAATCCCTATGTTTGAAATATAACCCCATTGACCCCTCCTTGCAGTATTCGTACTTTTAAGTCCCCAACTCTCATTTCGATTCCTCATATTTCCAACTATTATCGATTTGACTTTCACGTAATTATAATTTCATTCCATATCCCCCCATACTTAGTCTTGAACTATAAAATTAACTATTAAATATAAATATACAGATTTATAACCTCGCACTTTAATTCTATGACCCATAATTATAATCATTTAAATTAAATGGAAATTTGGGGTGTTACAACTCTCCTTAGCTTGAATCAGACTTCGTCATCGAAGTATCCGCTAGCAAACAACTATGGAAAAATTTTCTTCACCTATGTCTCCGGTTCCCATGTCCACTCGGAACCTATTAGATATTGCCACTCAAACCTTTACTAATATAATCTACTTTTTAAGCAAGGTCTTGGTCTTTCTATCGAGGATGGCAATCAACTTCGCAACATAATTAAGCCGCTTGTCAATTTGTATGTCCTCGAGTGGAACTAGTACTGTCTCATATTTTAAACACTTCTGAAGCTATGATACATGAAAAGTGTTATGGACCAACTCAATTCATATGACATATCCAAGCGATATGCTACCTTCCCTACCCGAGAAATAATTTTGTAAGGACCTATATATTGGGGGTCCTAACTTCCCTCTCTTTTGGAACCAGATCCCCACTTTCCATGGTGAAACCTTCATTAACACATAGTCTCCCACTGGAAACTCCAAATATGATAATCTCCTATCAACATAGCTCTTTTGTCGAATTTGTAATGTAACTAATCTCTCTCACACCATCAGGACCAATTTATTCATTGTAAGCACCATATATGTGCTAGACCACAACTGAGAATCCTATTCCTTCTAAAACATTTCCCAATAACGAGATATGAACCGGATGCCTCTAACAGAGACATTAGAAACTGGCACTTTGTGCATAGTTACAACCTCCTTAATGTAGATGTCTTCTTCTTACCTCCAGTATATGAACGCAGACATAACCATAATATGTCAAATAATCCCGACGAGCCTAATCAATAGTCAAAATCTCACCTAAAACTTTCTCATTTTGGCGTTCTCATCTAGAATCTCCACATCCTGTACCTTTTCCAACAACCTAAATAAAGGAGTAAATGTGGCCATCCACAAACATAACTCTCGAAGAGGCTCACTAGCCAACTTCCTACTAAGAGAATCAATAGCTACACTTACTTTACCGCAATAGTAAAGTATATTGCCTTCGAAATTCTTAGCTATATCTAGCAACATAGCCCAAATCCTTGCAAAACTCCCATCAGTCTCAAATTTACGCTCTGAAACTTCTGATATGGGCCCTCTAAGGCAAACAATCATCCTTAATCCCTTACGCACGAAACTGACTAAGCCCTTAAGAAGGAAGTCTACCATTCCTGATTAAAGAAATAGCTTGATCGACACCTCCTCAACACCCCATAATAGATAATAGTTTTGACATACACACACATACGCACCCATACCACTCTAGCACTCTAGTTGTCTTCTAGACAATTAACACTTCCAACTACATGAAAGAAACATATCTTATATATTAACTAGTGATATCTACTCGATACACCCAACTCACACTCTTATATTGTTTCAATTCGCACCCAAGGTCTCGCACCTTGCACTCAACCGTGCACCATGGTAGCATCATCAATTAGATACAGTACAATCAAACTAAACTAGTCTAAACATGCATACAATACCTACCAAATGTAATCTCGTAACCCACCAATGTAGTTATATAGACATGTAACCATCTTTCCACTAACTTGTAGGTTTCTTACTTCCATTCCTTCAGCTCACGACAACTCGTCGATCTTCTTGTCATCCAAACGGGCTTGTTTGGCTCACAACCAACACCTCAATGACCTATAGGTATAAAACCACCAACCCATTAAACCAAAGGAACCCAAACTTCATCCCATACCCTATACAGTAGAAACCAGAGAAAAAAATGAAACATCGAACCCTAGAAACCAAGATCTATCTGGTCTTCAGACCATGCCTCGAATCTCCAAGCCTTTATCAAACAAGAATAGACAAGGGAACTCTCATCACAATCCTAAACCGGAGTCTATCCAAATGATTAATAAGTGAATATTTGTTAATGACTCAGAACACTTAACAATCAATTACTTGAACAAACAACACCCACGACATTCTCGAATACACAACAAGCAACAATGGAAACCAACTCTTGAATTGAATCATCCATCTCTAGGAGTTGTCTTCTTTTTATCTTCCTTACACACGCCGCTTTAAAAGAATAGAGTTTCCAGAAACCTTCAGTAACTTTCTCAAGTCCTCCCTACCATACCAAGGTATGTTTATGTTGGATAAGGTGTCTAAGTCCATAACTTATTTGGTACATACTTGACCCGACCCGGCATGGTCCATTTGGGTTGCACTTCACCCAAACGATTTATGGATAATTTTATGAGAATTGTATACTTACAATTTATTAATATATTATAAGTTATAATATATTAATATGAAGTCATGTTATTTAATTAGTTTTAGTCTTAAATTAATTATGAATTAATTTAGAGATTAAAAAGAACACTGATTAAATTATGGGCTATTATATTTTATATAGTGCGGGCTAATACTCATTTGTTAATGGGCTAAGCTAATATGAAAGTCCATGGATGATCCATGGAGCTTTTAACCCATGGATCCTTGGAAAGGAAAAGACATGGGTTATTAGGGTTTCACCCTAACCATGCACACTATATAAAGAAGCATATGATGCAAGAAATGTGACACTAGTAGTGTGAGACTTAGTGGTGGCCGATTCCACAAGAAAGTATACTACTCTCTCAAAGTTTTCCAAGTGTTTGTGGTGATTTGTGATTCCATTTGAGGCATTCACACTATTGGTGCTTGGCTCTCAAACTCCAAACAATCAACCATCATCAAAAGGTATGTATTTCTACTAGTACTTTTATGATTCATAATCCTTATGCTATGCTAGTTAGGAAGAATCCTTGGAAGTTATTATTTGCATGCATTTTAGAAGAAAACATAGATCCAAGGTTTATTAGGGTTGCATGCACACTTAGGAAGTGTTAGATTGCTCAAAACCCAACAGTGGTATCAGAGACTAGGCTTGTTTTCTTGAATACTTGATGCAGATTGCTGAAAATCGAAGTTTATGTGCTGTCTGCACATCAGACTCGCCGAGTCCATGAAGGGACTCGACGAGTCCAAGAAAAAATTCATCCAACTCGGCGAGTTGGTTCATGCACTCGACGAGTTGGAACCCCAGACAACATATCTTCAAGTTTTGGTGCTGGAATTGGTCTAGAATCAGTACCTTAAACTGTTTTGGACTCATAAAACTTGTTTTTGATGTGGTAATGATGATGGTGGACCAATTTCAAAGTTATAATCAAAATTTCAAGTTTATATGTGTTCATATGATTCTTGAAATTGTTGATGTGGATGTTCATGTTCATATGAGTTTTGTTAGATCATAGGAATTATTTGCAAATTGTTAGTTAGTTAATTCTTGATCTTAATGTGTTTTAATGGAAATCATAATTTGTCCTCAAGTTATGGAATTCCAAAAGTTTTTTCTTTTAAATGTTTTTTTAAGAAGTCATAAGTTACACTTTAGAAGAGTTTTTCTAATAAATGCTTTTATGGACTTCATAACTTGTCCTCAAGTTATGGATTTCCAAGAGACTCTTCATTAAAAGTATTAAACACTTAATTAAAACTCATAAGTTATGAATATCCAAAAGTTTATGAATTGTTCAAAACTTGCCCTCAAGTTTTGGAATTTGTAAAGTCTCACACAAACTTTAATTCCATACCCTAGAAGTTTTAAAAGTTAAAATTCTACCCTTATACTATTATAAGATTAATGGTTAATTATTATATATATGTATAAGAACAAGTCGTTTTACCGTTAGTAGGCCTCATTCACGAAGCCGGTCTATAAGGTGGGTATAAGGTTGTTGCCTATAAAATGGCGACTTAATGGGTGTCCACTCTCACCCACCGCTTGCTTGACTGGTGGAGGGTCGTTAGCCGAACGGGTAGGACAGTGACTTTAAATTCTCATTAAAAGTATGATGAATATTATAAAGTAACTAAATGTTTTATTTAATTCCCAATATTAGTTACTTTAGGAAAAATGTGAATTTGGTGCTAGCCCATGGAATTCACACTTTGTACCTTACCGAGTCGTTGGTGGAGCGTGTGTGGTTAACCGGCACACTAACTTGGACTAGTAAGGATCAAGAAGGGTGACTTAATGTTTGTCATAGATCAATGGAGCATGTATGGTTAACCGGCACATTGATTGGGTGATAATATTAAGGGTACCAAGTGAATTGGTATGGTTATTCACACCTTGTTTTGTGATCCTCGGCATCCCAGTCACAAAATTTGAGAGGGCACACTCGAGATTGAAACATGCCATTGAAAAGTTCAATGAATCTCAAAAGATCTAGGAATTTCAAATCCAATTAAAACCAAATAAATTATTACGTTTTTCATGGTGGAAATTGGTGAATCGTCATTCGCCTACCTTCAAATATTTTATAACTTGGATTACGACATCCCTCTTCCAAATTATAAAATATTGTGTTGGGTCCTAGCCTTAATATTTCATATTGGGTGTTATATTAAGGACTTTGAATCAACTAACTTGATTTTCTCCCATTATAGATGTCTGGTTCAGACAACTATGATCTTCCCAAATCTCTTGAAGATGGTGCCCCTCAACATCATGCTTCACTTCCTCCACCTCCTCCAATTATTCTCCCTCACCCACAAGTTCTTGAAAAGTTTAAAGTCACTCAATCCCTATTGGCAAGCATAGTCTATGTGTGCTCACATCTTGGAGATAAAGTCACATATTGACAAGCCGGGAGAGTTGGGTGTCAAAGTCCCGTGAAAGTTGGATGTTCAATCACTTTCTTAGTAACATAGTGAGTCTCTTTGGGACTACTATGAGGCAGACTATGACATGACCCTTAATGATGTTATCTTTTTGCTTGGTGTTGTGGAATCAGCAATGATTCGGAACACCAGTAAAGCAAATTTGATTAAAAGAACAACTTCCCAAGTCTACATGGACATTGACAATGGTAGCATTGGATATCTAGAAAAGGATTTCTCTTCCCAATGGAAAGGGATCGGCTATAGTCAACTCGGTTGACCAAATAGTAAAGAGAAAGGCAAATTTTAAGATAGTCTCATGTGCCATTACCAAAGGGTCCATGTGTTTTGTTGCCAAAGGAAGGGGCATTGGTTGCGAAGCTGCCCTATTCACCTGAAAGGTCATAAGGTTGATCAAGTCAAGAGGTTTGACTCTACTTCGGGTAAAGTCCACTGTCTAACTCTATTAAGTTCCTATTTGGAGATTCTTATTACATAATGTGAATGGGTCACATGCTGATGTTTTTAAGAATCAAAGAAAAGATAGGAAGCTTAAAGTAAGTATATGTTGATTCTGATTGCAAAGGTGGGTTTCGATCGCATGGTTCGACAATCAGAATTTTGAGCTGTTGCTTAAGAGTTATAATATATTGCTTATGAATAGATAACAACAAGGTTTTCATGTGGATTGTAAGGATAAGTTTTTTCGCAACGTTTTAAAATAAAAGAAAAAAAGGGTTTTAATTTTATTTATTTTAAAAATATCCTTACAATGGCATCTGTGGAAAATTGTTGCTTATGTGTTTCCAGTAATAGCAATATTGGAAAGTGGATTTGATTCTTTCATTTGTGGTAGTGTCTGAATTTACCAAATGAAGAAAGTTTTTCATCACCCAAGTTTCAATTGGACAGAAACTTGGAATCATACAAGTTGTATTGTATGATGAATGAGAATTTTCATCTTTGAAAATTAAGACTAATTCTTTGATCACATGTATATGTGAGTCAATTGAAGGACTAAGAAATCAGGTACACTGGGTGTGCGCTGGTCAAGGTCCACCACAAAGATTGATTTGTCATGATTTACTGAAGATTAGTAAATATGATTATACTTATAAGGTTAAGTATAATTCTGTAACATTGGAAAGGTTACAATGTATGACAAAACAAATGAGAAGAATCAAATTAGGCAGAAAGATAAAAGTTTTCTCAAATCTGAAAGGATGGGAGAGTACTTTAGTATCGTATTTCATGATAATCTTAATGATTATGAAACCATATCACAAATTCATACTCTAAGGACGTCTTAGTGCATTGTTATGGCTAAGAAGAGAGGTCATGAATTGTTGGATTGGTTAAGATCGAGAAGATGAGTCATACTTCGTTGCAAAACAATTCTTAGAGTCATACTCCAAGATTGTAACATTGAGTGACATAAAGTAAGGTTTAAAACACTTATCAAATGTAGTGTAAAATGTTTCTACCCTTGTACATTTGAGATTGGTAAGTTGTGATGTCTTGGATGAGACAAAGACCAACTAGGACCAATTGTGTGAAGTGTTAGTCTTGATAAGAATCCGCACTATCCCTTGAATATTTGTTTTGTCAAGGAATGGTTCTTGACTGGGGAAACTTATATGTCAAGGGGACAGTGGGAGCCTTTAAGACCCTGCAAGACTTTCAAGATTTAATCAAGAGTAAAACCTGTAATTTATCACTAGCACACAACTTAAGGTTTGCAACCTATCGTGTTGACATAATTCTTATTTCTGTACCTACTTCAAATAAGTTGAATTTGCATGTGAGTTATCAGAGTTCAACTTGGAAGCATTGGTGGGCCTTGTGCTACCAAGGTGACAAGAAACTAAGATTGAACAAGTTTAATCCATGTAAGGCTGAATTTGTCACTAATCTTATCTTGTGATTATAGTTTTGACAAATTCACATGGATAGAAACTCATACACTATAAAATCTAAGTATTATAAGGTTTCTCTTTGATTCATGAAAATGATGGTGAGGAAACGCTTTCACTAAGTAGATTTTACGTAGATATCAATTGTGTTATTTGCATTTTCAAAAGTCGTTAGTGGAGCGCGTGTGGTTCACCGGCACACTAACATGGACTTGTGAGAAATGGAAATGGTCTAAACAATTAAGACTATGATTACGGTATCCCTTTTCATAGTTCTGAAAATTGTTTAGACACACATGTGAGCTATCTAAGAAAGAGTGTATGAATCTAAATTTCAGAAGTCCAGCAGATTTCTGGAAATATGTCAGAGCTAGTGGGAGCATAAGTGTTATGCTGATGATCATCATGTTAGTGGGAGCATGATTATTACGTTTAGTGTTGCAAGTTAGCAATGTTAATTATAGAAAACAAAGTTTCAATTCGTGAAGTTGTAGGGGTTGAAAAGTTGTTTTGCTATAATTAAGGGAGAGGAAATTATACTTCGTTTCAATTCTAAATCTTATATTGAGATTTTAATCATCTTTAGTCAAGAATATATATGTATGAATTTTATGCTGGAATGGTTCAACTTGAAGAAATTCTATATATATTGCGTTTTCAAAATTCGATTATGATTACGGCATCCCTCTTCATAGTTAAATTTTGAAAACATGGCAAATAAAAAAATATTGTAGCAAAATACTGGTCTAGTATCATGTCTTTATGTCAAGCATCATGAATCGTGTCCCATATGTTTCGGATATAGGATCGATTGCATGTGCTATAATATTCATCTTTTCTAAATTTTCCAAATGCTTAAGGCATTGAGAAGGTAAAAGTCTAGAACTGGATATGACTAAAGTGATTAAGCAATTGTCGAGGACAAATCTGAGGTTCGCCAAAGATTGGTTGCTCAGGGACAGTTGGAAGTATGATATAAGTTGTCGGAAAGGACCATATTGACATATTCTGAAAAGAAGTAACTCTTGTTTGGAAGTGATAGTCAAAATGGGACTATGGAAATGTCTCCATAGGTGGAAGTTATTCAATCTATGTAAGATTAGAAAACCTTAATGCAAGAAGGATGTTCAAAGCAATGTACTTTGAATATGAGACTTTCGTTCCATAGAAGTTGACCTTCTTTGGAATACTCTGTAATGACTGGTGACAAGGTTTTGGTGACTTTGTGCATAATAATTACAAGAGGAACATTACATAAAAGTTTAAAATCTAATAGTTTTTTTGGTAAATGATAGGAATTGGGGATTCTCACATTTACAATAAGGATTTGGGATTGTGAAATGAGTATCATTGGAATCATGTTCAATTGATCTACATCACAATGTAAGGATCATAGACAAACATAGTGTGCATACTTGGAGTATGGCATAACTATTGTTTAGAAAAACAAAGTGTACATGCTAGGAGCATGGGACGACTGTTGTTTTATTCAAGTCTTAAGTTGATTGTTTGAAACATTATACAATGAATAATGTGTAATCAATATGGTGATAAATAAAAGGTGGTTCTATTTATATTCAAAAGGGTTCTGAGACCATATTGGATTCGATTATTATTGTGTTTCACTTTGCATGTTTTGACTTCCAAAATAGCTAGGTTATTCTTTCCGAATGACTAAGTTATTTAAACACTCCACAGTCGTTCATATGTTGGAAGTAGGTATGAATCAAGACTGTCATGAATCGAGTTTGTAGATGGCTAAATGGGTTTAGTCATAGCAATGGTTGCTACAACATTCATGAGTGCTCATAAGTTATGAGTATTGGAATAAACCCACGCTCACTTGTATCACTTCATGGAATTTATCTCGAGTGATCGTGAGACGGTAATATCATATAAATCTTCAAACCTAGAGATATGAGTTGTTACCTATGAGTTGGTTGTGCATTGATTGCACGTAAACGCATCAGTAACTTGATGTTATAAAACGTTCCTTTGTGTACAATTCAACAAGTAGTAGAACAAGCATATGAGTCGAAGTTTATCTGTTCCTTCTAGAAATAGAAGCGATATCTGGGCCCCTCGATGATTTTGTTGTGACCTATGTACCGACCGGTCAGAACTAAAATGATGTGTTCGATTAAGTTCTTTGTCAAACAAATCGGAAATCGGGAAACAAACTGCTGGACAATAAGTACGAAGTTGTTCCATGTATTTGTCCGGCTGATATCATGAGAACAGAGGATTATATGATCACTTATCTAAAATGACGCTTCATAGTTCAACAGAGTTTTCGATAGCTATGATTGCTGGTTCGTTCCTGAAGTAACATACGCAAATATAGTTATTAGACTTATCCAAGTGGGAGTCTGTTGGATAAGGTGTCTAAGTCCATAACTTATTTGGTACATACTTGACCCGACCCGGCATGGTCCATTTGGGTTGCACTTCACCCAAACGATTTATGGATAATTTTATGAGAATTGTATACTTACGATTTATTAATATATTATAAGTTATAATATATTAATATGAAGTCATGTTATTTAATTAGTTTTAGTCTTAAATTAATTATGAATTAATTTAGAGATTAAAAAGAAGACTGATTAAATTATGGGCTATTATATTTTATATAGTGTGGGCTAGTACTCATTTGTTAATGGGCTAAGCTAATATGAAAGTCCATGGATGATCCATGGAGCTTTTAACCCATGGATCCTTGGAAAGGAAAAGACATGGGTTATTAGGGTTTCACCCTAACCATGCACACTATATAAAGAAGCATATGATGCAAGAAATGTGACACTAGTAGTGTGAGACTTAGTGGTGGCTGATTCCACGGGAAAGTATACTACTATCTCAAAGTTTTCCAAGTGTTTGTGGTGATTTGTGATTCCATTTGAGGCATTCACACTATTGGTGCTTGGCTCTCAAACTCCAAACAATCAACCATCATCAAAAGGTATGTATTTCTACTAGTACTTTTATGATTCATAATCCTTATGCTATGCTAGTTAGGAAGAAACCTTGGAAGTTATTATGTGCATGTATTTTAGAAGAAAACATAGATCCAAGGTTTATTAGGGTTGCATGCACACTTAGGAAGTGTTAGATTGCTCAAAACCCAACAGTTTAATCTTTAGACTGTTGCCCTAGATAGGTAACTCTCCCCCAAATGGAATCTAACGAACCTTTGATGTTGCTCTTGGCTGATCAAACCCTTAATTATCTTAAATAGACCATATGGTTCAGACTCTATGGAGCTGTGCATAATACATGACTAGGTTGAACTCTCTATTCATGAAAAGATCTCAAAGCTTCTCAAGGCGAAATCCTAAAATTCAATACTGATCATTGCTTCACATAACTTCTCTGTCCTTAATCTTGAGAAACTGAAAACAGGTCATTGAACCTTGCTTCAATCCATAGGTAACATTAAAACACAAGCATACAAAGGGATCTTCCTTATAGTCCTCAACCCACCTACAAGTATTTCTTATTTAATAACAAGGCTTTCGGCTATACATAATACCGAGTCGAATAGGCCATGGAATAAATAACTCTTCCCCAAAACCCCAATCAAACAAGAATAGGTAGTAAGGCTAAGTCAAAAATTCTAAGCCTATGTAACTCTTATTCATTTATAGCTTGTAATTGTCTCTAAAACAATAATCAAGGTTGTTCTAATAAGGGTAAGGCATCTACTAAGTTTGCATAAATTTCTATTAGGACCAATGTAAGTACTGAGTCAAAATCAAAGAATAATATACTTGTGATATCTAATGATGCTTTAACATTCTCAGCAACGAGCTGTAAAGCTCTTCCCTGTGCCATCAGGATTTTAGTTCTACCATTTGTGATCCTCAAGGTTTCTATATTAGGAGCCTGAACTGGTCCACCAAACATGTCAGTGGCATTCAAATTTGATGTGCCCAAGCTGGTTACATTAAAAAGAGTTATTTGATAGCTCCTTTTAATCCCCACTCATTTGACCTGGCTTGCCACACCTATAGCACACTCTAGCCCTCAATCTACATTCCTCAAGATACATCTTACCACACTTGCCACATTTAGGGTAAGTTCCCTTGTTCTCATTGATACATTAGATGGATTGAATTTCTAAATGGCTTGACTCGAGGATTGTGTTATCTTCTTCTTATGATCAGGTGACTCAAACTGCAATTCCTTAATGTAAGCTACCTCTATTATCTCGTTGAGAGTCTTGCACCTTGCGGTAACAACAAACTCTAGAATATCATCCTTCAATACATTTAATAAGTGTAGCATGTTTAAATATTTTTATAGCTATAAGGTCTATGGAAAAGAGATTTCTTCAAGAATGCGTCAGTTATTTCGTTTAATGACTTCATAGTCTACTCCATCATCATCAACTCTTTCTACATCCTATTGATCTTTACCAACAATATATACTCCTTCTTGATTAATCCTTTGAATTATTCCTAAGTTATGGCTAGAACTTCTTCTTTAGTATAAGTCTTAATCATTAAGCCCCACCAATCTCTTGCTCCATCACGCAACAAAATTTTAGCGGAACACCTTTGCCTCAGCTTGATAGAAACTAGAGCGAAAGGCACCCTCAATGTCAGCTAGCCATCGACTGCTTACCAATGGATCTTTCTTCCCAAGAAAAGTGGCAGATTGCATGCCGAGAAGTCTCAATAAATCCTTCCCTTAAACGGTCCTTGACCTAGGCATCTTGCATTCTGCATCACTGTGGCAATCTTCCTGTCAACTATTTGGAGGATATTTAGGTCGATGGTCGCCTGAATTATATGGAGAGACCAGTAGTGATTTTGGATCGAAAGACAAAGGCCTTGTGCAACAAGTTGGTGTACTTGGTTAAAGTTCAGTGGCATCATAGGAAGGGTTCCGAATGGACATGAGAACCCAAGTCATAGATACGAGAGCATTACCTAGAGTTATTTGCAGCAGCACACTTTGAGGACGAAGTCAGATTTAAGTGGGGGAAAGTTGTAACATCCAGATTCTTGGAGGTATTTAAATTAATATATATTGGACTTTTGGGCAGTACCATGTCACAGTGAAGGCATCCTACGACGTGGTGATGAGCGTTGTGTCACAGATTTTAAATGGTTGCCATGGCGTGGTAGTCTATAGCCACGGCATGGTAACTGTTTAATGAGAAACCCTAATTTCTGGTGTTTACACGTTACTTAAAGGACTGTGATGACTAGGGTTTCCTCACCCTCATCCTCCATCACACGCTCTCAACCTCCAAGCAAACCCTAACCTCCATTTTTGCTTTCTAATATTTTGTGTTGATTTTTGGGGATTTGAAGAAGAAGAAGGTGACTTCTAGACTTGGATGCAACAAACAACTCTTCTCATCATATTATTGTGCACCTTCTGGACTCTTGTAACTCCCCAAGTTCAAAGATTTTTGATTATAAGTGCCAGATATTGTATTTTGTCCCATTTTTTTCTTGATCTTGTTAGATGGGATGGAGAGATTTCATAGAGGTTGTAAGTTTATGGATCTCTAGATCATTTGGAGTAGTTCTTGGTTTGGATCTGAAGTTTGATGGTTGGTTTGTGCCATGCAAAAGATTTGGTCATAAAATCCCATTTTTGACCTAAGTTGAGTCTAAGACTTCCATTGGACATGCATGTCTATAAAGCATCAACCTTTAGGATGGTTTTGGTTTTATAAGCTTTTATGGAGCAAATGAGTTTGTGACTTAAGGGTTTAAGTGATTCTTGATTATGTCCTTGCCATTTCCTAGTCTTTTTGGATCTAGGACTTGAGATCTAGACCTCTTGGTGGATCTCAAGGGATAAAGGTGGAAACTTTACCCATTTGGGCATTAGAAATGACCAGATCTGGACTTTGGAACTTTTGCAATTAGAGGATTTGACTTAACTCACTAGGATGTTATGGATCCAGTTCCGACTGTGTAGCTAGGCTGCCACAACGTGACAAATGGGGGGAAACTAGACTATTTTGTCGTTTGAAGGCCACGACGTGGAGGGTCAACCTTGGCCATTAACTTTGGACTTTTGACTTTGCTTTGGGCTAGGTTTGACCTTAGGGAACTTTGTGTATTTTGATTTATAGTTGAGCTTGGTTAATTGTCTTTGAATAGGTATCCGATTGAGTTGATTTCCAAAGCAGATATCCGTTTAGCTATTTTCCGTCTATTTGTGAGGTAAGTCTTGTTACCACCTTACGTGGGCTGAAGGCACCATGGCCGGCCCACTATAGTGTATGAGTATAATGTATGCTATTGTATGAATTTTACTTACGAGATTCCATGATTTATATATGGAGAAAATCTCGAATCGGAGTCATTATGGACTCGGGGTTGATATGGACCCGACACCGCTTATTGATGTTATTTTGGGTTGATACGGACCCAGGGGTTGATACGGACCTGACACAGCCACATGCTGTTAAATTTTATGTGTATGTTGTATATGGTATTTTGGGAAGCTATCTAAGCTTTGTGCTTACAATTATGTTTGTGGTTTCAGGTACTTCTGGTACAAATGGAAAGAGCCCGACATAATCACATCGCATCCACCCATGTTCCACATTTTCTCTAGGATTTGGATTTGTACTATGATGATTTCTCTCGTTTGACATACTTTGTTGAGGTTGTTATGAACACTTGATGGTTTTCAATTAAATTATAAATGAAAATTTAATCCATGTTTTTGGGACGTTACAATACAATTGTGAAAAATTTTCAATTAAAAAAAACTTCTTAATAGGTTAAGCCTTTGCAATAGAAGGTGATTTGTTGAAAAAATAAAAAAAATGCTTTTTTCAAGTGATGTGTATATGTACACATTTTACATCTACAAACACAAATGTGCATTGTGCACATCACCGATATAGACATGCAAAAAAAAACATAAAATATTTATATATTAATATAGATGTCTATTTATAAAGAATAAAATATTATGAATTTTGGTATTTTTTCCGATAAAAAATAATGTCTAAAAATTGAAAAAACAAAAAGAAATAAATTAAATGAGTTTTTGTATCCGATACATATGCGTCAAATTTAGTATGGCACAACCTTATCATTTTGGTAATTGGTTTTTGATCCTAATGATCCCAAAAGAGTTAGTGATCTCAATGGATCTCCCCTATATATCTATATACCTCAAAAAACATTTAGCTCTTTTAGGATAATAAAGTCATAAATTTAATTTGTGCAAATTATGATGCTTTTGGTACAAATCAATAATATATAAATAAACTAATTAAGGACATCTTACATAAAATTAAGGAAATGATTGAATTTTAAATGATATGATAAGATTAAATATAAGATAAGATTTGACTATTTCTATGTTTATTTATATTTATATCTATATCATACTATCTTACTATACAAACCTTATTATTTCTAAAAATAGATTTCAGACGTCCAAACCATTAAGCTTTAAGTACTACAATTTATGCATCGTGGATTTTATATTTTATTAATTTTTTTGATAAAAATAGAAAGACCCCTTCAAAATATTTTTTGGAAGCTAACATAAATGCAAAATTAACTAGTCAGCCAAAGTCAGTCTACACAAAAAGCGGGTGTAACCTATAAAATCTCTCTTCACGCTTGAGACGAGGTCATCAACTGAAAGCTAAATCCCTCGATCGTGATCACATTTCCCTCTATCTCGTCCTGTTCCCATATATCCCCAACGTCTAATTTTCATATCCACCTCTCTCTCACCAACGACCGTCTTTACTGTTCTATCACCCTTCGGTATGTAAAAGCCCGAAATCACTATCATCACCATGATCTTCACCACCACCACCAGGAGCTTATCAGCTGGATTTCCTCCCTCCCTCACCATCACCGTTACCCTATCTGTATATTTATAAAACCATCCCACCAGTCACGACTACAGAGAACCATAGACATTGTAGCTAGCGTTCTCTTTAAAAAATGCTAGACCTATAATCTACACAAATACACATGTCAGAAACCCAAATGTCACTGTCCCTTATATGGGTACAACCCATACATGAACCATCAAGAGACCCAACCATTATGAAGTTTAAAGGAATCTTGATGACCAAGTTTGTTCACCATCAGTTAACGGCACACGTGACATTGATCTTTTCTTAATTTGCAAGTTTTTAGTTCCACTAGTGTTTCCTTGAATAAGTCTATGCATGATTGTTTCAGTTCCTAGAATTGAGGAGTCACATGACAACCATTAGTCTATAATGTTTAATTTATTTTTTTGGGAAGAAATTATCAAAAATTGCTCCAGCTCTCTCTATTCTTCTTGCTCTATTCTTCTTGGAGACTGAACCTCTCAAACATGTCTTATCAAATTTGTTCTTTAATTGCATTGTTCCTCATCATGTATTCGAAACATGATACATCACCATCCTCCTTCATCATTGAACAATTACCTAACCTCGAAGCTTCCATGGCAGCCATGGTGCATAACATCTCCCAACTGATCACTTCAACCACTGCTAACCAAACGACCACCCAATCGCAACTCGACATCATTATGAAATAGTTAATGGAACAATATGAGCAAACAAATACACTCCTAGCCACTCTCATTAAAAAAATCCTCCTCTAGCAGTGTCCCAAAATTCAAACACAAGGCCGGTCCTAATGGCACATAGATGCGTGTAAGATTACTTGGGTTGAAACTTGTGTAAATAACAAGCAAAAATAAACCCTTATGCAACAAGTAAAAAGAATACGTGACATTGAAACAAATATATTACTTGAACAAAAGTAAACTAGAAAAGGTCTTGCATAAAAGAAAATACCACACCATTGATCCTATTTATACTAGACAAATAAGTATCCTACTTGAATTCTAAAACCATGCAGGATATAAAATAAAAAACTTAAATATGGCTACTTTCCTAATTGCCCATTATTTAAACTAAACAAAATAAACTCCTAAAATAATAAAACCGATTAATCCAACAATCACCCCCTTAATCGGTTTGGTCATATGAGCCACTCGTTCAAAACAATGCTGGTTCCTCTTCGATTAGACCTGCTTCTTCCTTTTCCCATTTAGGACACTCGTTTTTATAGTGACCAAGCTCACCACATTTGTAACATCTAATGTGACTTTTATCCCGGACACGTTCATTACCATCTCGACTTCTCCCGGACCCCCGACCTCTTCCCCGGTCACGTCCCAAGTCATTCCGATTTGAACGTCCATTGCCACAATGTTCACATCGTGTTGTTTGTCCAATCTCTTCCTTTGTTTTGATTACCGTTCTTCAAAGAGGCAACTCCACCGACGAAGAAAACAAAGCTACCCGCTTCACCGTTTTCTTTCAATCATGCCAAACGAACCGAATCCAAAGCCACCTACTTTGATGGATCCTTCCTGCCCACTTTTCACGCACCTACGTCGGTATCCCCTTATCACGAACAAACTGATCAAGAACTTATTCTCTTTTTTTGACAACCCCGACCCAATCAAACTTATTCCGAGAGCACTTTTTCACCGAACAACATGACAAGGTCATGACCACCTTTACCATCTTCCGTCACCCGCAAAACGAACCGATTCAAAGTCACCCACTTTGACGTCTTCTCATTCATTTACTCCGCGCCTCCGGTTAGTCTCTCACAAGCCTGATAAGAAACCAGGGTTGCTTTGTAATCAATCTCGAATCACACCCCCTTAAACAGAACCCGGTCCCCGCTGCATCTGCCCCACAACGAAAGGCTACGGTTTTCTTGAAACCGACTCTCAAATCGGCCACGTCTTCACCTCGCTCTGATACCAAGTGTAAGATTACTTGGGTTGAAACTTGTGTAAATAACAAGCAAAAATAAACCCTTATGCAACAAGTAAAAAGAATACGTGAGATTGAAACAAATATATTACTTGAACAAAAGTAAACTAGAAAAGGTCTTACATAAAAGAAAATACCACACCATTGATCCTATTTATACTAGACAAATAAGTATCCTACTTGAATTCTAAAACCATGCAGGATATAAAATAAAAAACTTAAATATGGCTACTTTCCTAATTGCCCATTATTTAAACTAAACAAACTAAACTCCTAAAATAAAAAAACCGATTAATCCAACAATACGCCCACCCAAGTTGACCTTGGCGACATTCGATGGCTCCAATCTGCTTGATTGGTTATTTCAGGCGGACTAGTACTTCATGCTCTACAACATCAGTCCACCTGAACGCCTAACAATGGTGGCTTTCTACCTCTCCGGTGACGCTTTAAGCTGGTATAAGTACATGTTCAACAATCAATTCCTCACGACCTGGGATGATTTCACTAGAGCTTTGGAAACCCGGTTTGGCTCATCCACATACGATAACCACCAGGTGGCCCTATTCAAACTCTAAAAAATGACCACGGTAATGATGTATCAAACTGAATTAGAACGATTGAGTAATTGCATCATGGGGTTACCGACCGACACTCCCCTCAACTATTTTTTGTCGGTCTCCGTTCCGAAATCAACCAAGATTTGACAATTCTATGACCCACCACCATTACACAAGCAATGGGATTAACCAAGCTAATCGAAGACAAACACAATGACATTCGCTTCTATCCCCATTACTGTTGGAAAGGAAAACCCAATAGTTACGTC
This sequence comes from Lactuca sativa, assembly GCF_002870075.4. NCBI lineage: Eukaryota > Viridiplantae > Streptophyta > Magnoliopsida > Asterales > Asteraceae > Lactuca > Lactuca sativa. The sequence continues at coordinate 57,018,810 of NC_056624.2, forward strand.
CCTTCATACCGACCACCACCATCACCTACTCTTTCCAATTCCGCCATTCCTTCCCCCAACAACTCTATAGCCACAAAATACACACCACCAACCAGTCTCCTTCCCACACCAACACAAAAAACCCAACCTTCCCTTCACTCGTCTTTCACCAGATATCATGCAGAAACGACGAGCAGATGGCCTTTGCTTCCGCTGTCCAGCCAAGTACCACCCGGGTCATAAGTGCAGCCCACCTCAGTTCTTGCTTGTGATTGATAATGAAGAAACATCCTTCGTATCGGACGAAACCATCCAACAAGTAATCGAACCATCCTATTTATCTATTAATGAAATCTCCCATAATGAGACACAAGCCACCGAAAACCTCTCTCAATTTTGGTCACTATCCCCGACAACCTGCTTAGGGTTAGCATCTCCATGTGCTCTTCGTGTGACGGGTCACATTAATGGTCAACTAGTTACTGTTTTAGTGGATTGTCACAGTACACACAACATCCTATAGCCCCGTATCGATACTTTTCTCAATCTAACCACCAAACCAATCTCTACCTTCTTAGTGATGGTTGGAAATGACACCCATATCCACTATGAGGGTTAACGCCCCGAGTATACTTACAACTCCCAAGAACCACGGTAACTATTCCTTTTTTATCCTACCAATTGCAGGTGCTGATGTAGTTCTGGGGTTTTAGTTTCTAGGCTCTCTTGGTCCTCTCACAATAGATTTCTTTATTCCCCAGAAAACATTTCAACACAACCAACAATCCACCACTCTTACTAGTGAACCACTTGCCACCCACGCGACTACAAGCTCAATCCATAATCTATTACAAAAGAAATTAGTTGCCTCCATGAATGCACTCTTATTCGAACCCTCTATACAACATCAGTCCCCACTACCACCTTTGGCCAACCCTACAATTCAAAATTTCTTACAAGAATACCAACGTATCTTTTCCACACCAACAAATCTTCTACCTAACCGTCCACACGACCATCGTATTCCTATCCTCCCCAACACACCATGAGTCAATGTGCGTCCCTACCGATACTCACATTTCCAAAAACAAATCATGCCTGATCTTATATCCACCATGCTACATGAAGGCCTAATTCGCCTGAGCAATAGCCCGTTCTCATTTCCAGTCTTATTAGTAAAAGGAAGGACAAAATGTGGAGATTATGTATAGACTATCGTGCTCTTAATGGAATCACAATTTGAGATAGATTTCCCATACCAATGGTGGATGAACTTTTGGATGAGCTTCATGATGTGCTAGTTTTCTCTAAACTCAACCTTCGAGCCGGATACCACCAAATTTGGGTTCATGACAACGACATCCACAAAACAACATTCCAAATGGTTGATGGCCATTACGAGTTTCGTGTCATGCCATTTTGCCTTTCCAAAACTCCTTTGTCCTTTCAAGCAGCCATGAATGACATCTTTTGAATGGTATTATATCGATTTGTGCTAGTCTTTTTTTGATGACATCCTCATTTACAGCTGCTCACGAGAACAACATTATAAATATCTTCGTTTTGTGTTTCAAACATTGGCTCAAAACCAATAATAACCAAAATTATCCAAATGCATCTTTGGGGTATCCGAGATTCAATACCTAGGGAACGTAATCTCCAAAAATGGCGTATCCATAGATCCACAAAAATTAAAAGGCATTAGTGACTGGCCCAAACCCAAGGAGTACTCTAAGTGTACTAAGAATAAATGATCGTGGAGGGTGGCCGCGTACGCAAGGCGTACGTGACAGAAGGGCAAAACCCTAATTCTCGAACTTGACACCTATTTAAACATCCTTAAGCCCCTTGGAATAAACCCTAAACAACCTCTAGTGAAACGACCCAAAATACGACCCAAAAATTTTTCTTTTAATATTACTAAAAATCAAATCATCGAGTATCATGTAAAATAAAAACCATGGAATGAGTAACTCAAATGTCATAGTAACTGTGTCAAAACAAAACTGTATCAATCATAAAAGAATCCGAAACAAACTCCCAGGATAAACTGAAGCTGTGGTGTGTGCAATGCCATCATCCCAAGCTCTTCCCTTTGCTAGCGGAAGTACCTAAAACCAAAACTGAAACTGTAAGCACAAAGCTTAGTGAGCTCCCCCAAACTACCACATACCATACAATAACACATAAACAACTATTGGGTCTTGCCCATTGCATCAGACTGAAGTCCGGAAACTGTGTGGGACCGAAGTCCGGAACTAACCAGAGCCCTGCCCTCTGCATCGGACCGAAGTACGAAAACTGCTTCGGACCAAAGTTTGGAATTGACAGGGACCTTGCCCCCTGCATTGGACCGAAGTTCAGAACTAACTGCATCGGACCGAAATCCGGAACTGTCTGGGACCTTGTCGCCTGCATCGGACCGATCTCCGGATTCTGACTGAGCATAACATAGCATGGAAAAAACATATCAACTAGCATAAACACATATACTGCATCGGACCAAAGTCCGGAACACATAACACAAAGACATGCTTGAACCACAAAGACATCAAGTACACTGAACTATTGCCTCGGACCAAAGTCCGAAACTGCTACTAACTACACGGGCAGGCATTGTGGCCGTAGACCCGTTCCTACTGGAAGGAAAACTCACCTTGAAAGCTGGCTATTGAAAATATACTTGAGAACTATCTGTTGCTGCTCCAGTATCTGCCCGACTACAATTCCCATAAACACACCCAATCAATACCGATAACTAATCTGAGGGTAAAATGACTATCTTACCCCTGGCCAAAGTTAACACCCTGGTCAAAGTCAACATACAACTAACCTGACTCGCCGAGTTGGGCCGCCAAATCGTCGAGCCCCTGCTCTAATTTCTAATTCCCTGCCCGCTACTACTCATCGAGTTTGGCATAGACTCGACGAGTTCCCCTTCGATGCGAATAATCAGTCTATCTTCATCTGACTTGCCGAGTTGTATGAACAACTCGTCGAGTTCCCCCTCATCATGAACTCTCTGATCTGCGACTCGCCGAGTTGTATGAACAACTTGTCGAGTCTGTTGTTGAGGCAAGAAGATTGCCTTGGACTCCCCGAGTCAGGGCATTTACTCGCCGAGTCTTTCGGTTACTGAGTCTGACTTCCGACTCACTGAGTCCACCTCTAACTCACTGGTTCCACTCGAAATAATTCGAAAAGTGGGAAAATCAGGGACTCGTCGAGTCTGATGAACTACTCGCCGAGTCGCTTGCATGCAAACATCAAACAGGCGATTTTGATTGATTCCAGCGCATTCAACTCATTGATCTGGGTTCCTAGGATGGTTTTTACACGTAATGTTTCCAACTTTACGTGCATGCATGCATAACAAAGAGTTTAAAGGGCTCTAAATGGACTAAAAGCATAGATCTAGGCTTGCAAACGAATTTGACTCAATAAAGGTAGTGGATCTGAGCTTCTAGAGCTCGATCATGACTAGATATGATGTCCTTTCTCTCCTATAAGCTCTCTATTCACTAACAAGCCAAGAATTGTCCCAAAAATGACTTTATTGGGGTTTTAATGGAGATTCAAACATGGAGACAGTTTATGTTTGAGTTTAACCTCACAAAGCTCTAAAATGGACTCAACATCTTGGATCTTCTTCTTCTCCTTTGGATCTACCTTCCTTATTCTCTTCAAATCTTCAAAGAATCACAAAATACACTCAAAAAGCTAAAAGGAATGTTAGGGTTTCGAGAGGAGCGTTCTGGAAGTGATGGGGGCTGACTTGAGGCCCAAAACGTTATTTAAATAGGGTGCAAACCCTAGAAATTAGGGTTTCATCCAGACTGGCAGAATCGCCGAGTCCAAGAATATGGACTCGTCAAGTCGCCTACTTACACGTGCTCCAAATCTTATCTCTACTCGACGAGTCGGGCTACTAACTCGTCGAGTTCCTCTTGAAAACTGAAAAATACATTTTAAATTACATACCAGAAATGGGGCGTTACAACTCTCTCCTACTTATCTTAGACTTTGTCCTCGAAGTCTGCTACTGATGAATCCGAAAGTAACTCTGGATAATGCTCCCTCATATCCCCCTCGGTCTCCCACGTCCACTCTAAACCCTTTCGTTGCTGCCACTGCCCCTTCACTAACTAAACCACCTTGTTCCTCAAGGTCTTCATCTTCCGATCTAAGATCTCCACTGGTCTCTCGATATAATTCAAGCTGCTATCAACCTGAATATCCTCCAAGGGTACAACTGTTGACTCGTCCACCAAACACTTCCTCAACTGAGAAACATGGAAAGTGTTGTGGATCTGGCTAAGCTCTGTCGAAAGATCCAGCCGATAAGCAACCCGACCCACCCGGGCTAAAAACCTAAAAGGACCAATGTACCTGGGGCCCAGCTTGCCCCTCTTCCGAAACCTAATAACACCCTTCCAGGGTGATACCTTCAGGAGGACCATATCGCCCACCTGAAACTCCAAGTCCGAACGCCTCCTGTCGGCTTAACTCTTCTGCCTACTTTGTGCAGTCTGCAGTCTGCTACGAACCTGCTGGATCAACTCTATGGTATTGAGCACTACCTCGGTGCTCCCGATGACTCGCTGACCGACCTTGCCCCAAAAAATCGGGGTCCTGCACTTCCTTCCGTAGAGCATCTCGAAAGGAGGGCGGTCAATGCTAGCATGGTAACTGTTGTTATACGAAAATTCCGCTAGTGGAAGATACGTATCTTAACTACCACCAAAGTCTAGGACACATGCCCGAAGCATGTCCTCGAGAGTCTGAATCGTCCCCTCGCTCTGCCCGTCCATCTGAGGGTGGAAAGCGGTGCTAAAATGAAGATGAGTCCCCATCTCGTCATGGAACCACTTCCAAAACCTGGAAGCGAACCAGACGTCTCGATTTGATACTATTGATACAGGCACTCCATGCTGTGCTACTACCTCACACACATAAATATCAGCTAGCTTCTCAGCCGATATACTCTCCTGGATCGGTATGAAATCCGTGCTCTTGGTCAGCCGATCCATTATGACCCAAATCGAATCAACTCCCCGTGCGGTCCTGGGAAGCATAGTCATGAAATCCATGGTGATATCCTCCCATTTCCACACAGGAGTTTCTAACGGTTACATCTTGCCATGGGGTCTCTGGTGCTCCTCCTTGACCCTCCTACAGGTCAGGCACCTCTCTACGTACCAGGCCACGTCCTGCTTCATGCAGGGCCACCAATAATCGGGTTGAATATCTCTATACATCTTCATCGCCGTGGGTGGATGGAGATCCGGGACTTGTGGGCCTCATCCATCAACACCTGCCGTGCTCCTCCCCAATACGGCACCCAGACTCTCCCATGAAGGGTCAATAATCCTTGACTGTCATAGTCGAAAGAAGCTACTTGAACCACAATCCTCTCACACTTCTGCCTCTCCTCCTTCAGGCCCTCGACTTGTGCCTCTCTAATCTACTCTAACAATGGAGTGATCACTTTCATCCTCAGATTTATATCTCTAATCGGTGCTGCCATCACCTTGCGGCTCAGGGTGTCAGCCACGACGTTGGCCTTGCCCGGATTATAAAGGATCTCACAATCGTAATCCTTTACCACATCTAACCATCAACGTTGCCTCATGTTCAATTCGGCTGGTCCATGAGGTACCTCAGACTCTTGTGTTCCGTGTAAATAGTACAGCGGACCCCATATAGGTAATCTCTCCAGATCTTAAGGGCAAACACCACTGCCCCCAGCTCTAAATTGTGCGTCGGGTAGTTAGCCTCATGAGGCTTCAACTGTTTAGCGGCATAAGCTATCACATGGCCTCGCTGCATCAACACTACTCCCATACTTGTGATCGAAGCATCACAGTAGAATACAAAGTCATCCACTCACTCTGGCAGGGTAAGAATCGGTTCCTCGCACAATCGTTGTCTGAGGGTCTTAAATGCCGCCTGCTGGTCAGGTCCCCAGCAGAACGTCACCAATTTCCTAGTCAGTCAGGTGAGTGGAACCGCTATCTTAGAGAAATCCTAGATGAATCTCCTGTAGTACCCCGCAACCCTAGGAAGCTCCGAATCTCAGATGGAGACCTCGAGACCTCCCACTGCATCACAACCTCTATCTTGGCCGGATCTACTAGTATACCTTTCTGGTTGACGAGGTGCCCAAGGAACTGCACCTCGCGCAACAATAACTCACACTTAGAGAACTTCACAAAAAGTCTCTCCCTCCGCAAGATCTCTAGCACCTCCCTCAGGGCTCCTCGTGCTGCTCCTGAGTCTTGGAATAAACCAGGATGTCATCGATGAATACAATCATAGACCGATCCAACATCAGCCTGCATACGCGGTTCATGAGGTCCATGAACGCGGCTGGAGCGTTGGTGAGCCCAAATGGCATCACCACGAACTCATAATGACTATAGCGGATCCTGAAAGAAGTCTTCTGCACATCCTCATCCCTAACCCGCATCTGATGATACCCGGAGTGCAAATCAATCTTGGAGAACCAAGATGCTCCGTGAAGCTTTTCAAACAAGTCATTTATCCTCGGGAGTGGGTAACGATTCTTCACCGTTACCTTATTCAACTCCCGGTAATCTATACACATACGGTGCGACCCATCCTTCTTCTTCACAAACAAAGTTGGGGCTCCCAAGGCGTACTGCTCGGCCTGATAAAACCCTTGTCCAGCAGCTCCTGCAATTGTGCAGACAACTCCTGTCTCTCCGGGGGTATCCCAGGTAAATCTTCTGGGAATACATCCGAGTACTCTCACACCACTGCTACATTATCTACCATCGTCTTACCCTTATCCCAGGTGTCCATCACATATGCGACATAACCTGTGCAAGCCTGCTGGAAGTAGCGCCTCGCTCTCACTGCTGAACAAATAATCGCTCCGCGCTGTGGCCTCTTGCCCTGACTCACTAACTCTCCCCCACTGGGAGTGCAAACCCTCACTAGCTACAGCTCACAATCAATCACCGCCCCATTGGGGCTTAGCCAATTCATACCTACTATGAACTTATTCCCTCGCAGGGGAACAGGGACAAAGTCCACTGAAAACTGCTCACAAAATAACCGAAGCGAACACCCCCTGTGAATGCTCGCGACCTTGACGGTCCTGTCATCTGCTATCTCAACCTCAAGTGGACAATCCAGCTCCCCAGGAGCTCTGCTAAACCTCTTGCTAAGCGCAAGAGAGACAAACGATCGGGTAGCCCCCGAATCAAATAACACTGTACTTGAAATGTCGTTCTCTAAGAACGACCCTATATGCAAATATATATAAAATTAGAAATAATCAATAATAAATGCAGAGATAAAAGGAAAATGCATACCTGTCACCACGTCAGGAGTCGCTCGTGCCTTCTCTGCTGTCATCTGAAAAGCTCTACTCTTCGCCACTGACGCCTCGGCCCGGCCCTGACAATCGTCCATAATCCTCAATGTAGTAGGGGCAGGTGCCGACACCTTCCCTTCTGTGGATAAGCTCGAACACTGGGACTTTTTATGTCCCCTCTGATTGAAATGGAAGCAAATCAGATCTGATGCTGCGGTGGCGGTGGTAGAAGCTGTATAATATTTGCTCATATGCCCAGTCTGACCATACTTGTAGCAACCGTAACTCCCTGCCTTGCACGCCGCATCGTGCAATATCCCATATTTGGCACACCGACTGTGGATTTACTGACCTCTGGACCCGTGATCCGAAATCTTGGGCTTCTTGCCCGAACTCCCTGTACCCGAAGCCGCCTCTGGCTTCCTCTTCTTCTCAATCTCAAGATCAATCTCTCTCTTACGGGCCCTCGCAATCATGTAATCCAGAGTCTTACAGTTGGACTGGCTCACAAACTGGCGGATATCACTCCGCAACATCTCATGATAACGAGCCTTCTTCATTTCCTCATCGACTGCGAACTGAGGAACGAGGAGAGCCCTCTCCCTAAACTTGGCGGTAATCTCTGCCACTGTCTCTAAAGTCTGGATGAGATCCTGAAACTCCCTGGCTAACTGTTACACCTCGATAACCGGTGCAAACTCGGCTCTGAACCTGGTAGTAAAATTAGCCCAAGTCATAGCATCAAGTGCTGCGTCATCCCCGATGACATGCCCAACCTCCTCCCACCAATCTCGTGCCCTGTCCTTCAGAAGACAGGATGCTAATCTGACCTTGTCCCCATCGGGACATCTGTTGGTGCGGAATGCGTTGGCGGCATCTGCCAACCACCTGGTACTCGCTATGGGGTCCTGTGCCCCATGATAGTCTGGAGCTCCACAAGCCCGAAACTCCCTGAATGTGAGTGTGAGCGACCCCATCATGGCCACCACCTCAGCACGAAATGTGCTCAGCCTCTCGTCCATCAGCTCTAGAATACCCTCCTTGATCAAACCGAAGATCAGAGGAGTCTGCTCAAGTATGATACGCGTAACCTATGAGGTGAGGAACTCTCTGGTCTGCTCATCTAGATGCTCGACCCCCAAGCATGAACCCGGTCCCTCGCCGGCTCCTAAACTGTCGACTGCTAGCTTAGGGCGTAATACCACCATTCTCGAAAGCACATCATGATAAACGTCAGAAACACTGATATATCTCGAGGGATCACTACTACTACAGGTTTCCTGGTCTCATCTCAGCCTTCCTTGATTCAAGTATTGATCCTCTGCTTTCAGTAGTACGGGCCCATACTACCTTCCACATCTATCCATACTTTCCTCAAGAACTGCCTCGACTCCACCAAGTCACTACTACTGCTGCTGATCTCAACTACTCTCATCCTAGGCTTGTCCTAGGGGAAATCTCTGACTCAACCAAAACCAGTCCTCAGCTGCTGAAGGCCTCCGTGTAATGCCAATTAGTCATCACCTGAATACCATCACATGTGACGAGGCTCAGATAATCCTTCGAGTAAATGAATCGTTCCTACAACGGTTGGACTCAAACAAGAGCTACGTAGTAGGGCTAAATCCAGTACTCTGAGATTATTCAACCCTGATCACATGTAATGTGACGTATTCACCTAATGGCTAGCTCCCACCACTCGGAGTCCCACAAAGCATAAAGCAAGCAGCATCCGGACACAAGAAACTACTCAAGCAATTCTATTCTCATAAAAAGAAACTGTACTAGCATACAATGCTAAGCTCATAATATCAGGCATAACCTAAACAAGCCATCCTACTGCTGTCTACTCAATACTAGCATGCAATTCTCATAAAGCTGAAACACATATAGCAGGCACATAAGTCATCCTCCTAGACTCTTAGTCCTATTCTAGCATGCTGTTCTACTGAAACTGAAATAAATAATCATAACATAAACTTGTATGGGTAACTTGGGAGTACTTACTTGAGCTCGGCTGATTGCATGCACCACACCCTTTTTCTCGTTTTCAAGAACTCTTTTCTTTTTAAGTCTCTTTTTTCAAAAATTCTTTTGAAAACATTTTCCTTTTAAAAATCTTTTTACCATTTCCTTAGTTTGAGTCCAGTCACAACCGCAAGTGTGCCTGAATCCCTCAAACCAAGGCTCTGATACCAACTTGAAACGACCCAAAATACAACCCAAAAGTTTTTGTTTTAATATTACTAAAAATCAAATCATCGAGTATCATATAAAATAAAAACCATGTAATGAGTAACTAAAATGTCATAGTAATTGTGTCAAAACAACAATGTATCAATCATAACAGAATATGAAACAAACTTCGAAGATAAACTGAAGCTGTGGTGTGTGCGATACCATCATCCCGAGCTCTTCCCTTTGCTAGTGGAAGTACCTGAAACCAAAACTGAAACTATAAGCACGAAGCTTGGTAAGCTCCCCCAAACTACCACATACCTTATAATAACACATAAACAACTATTGGGCCTTGCTCACTGCATCAGACCGAAGTCCGAAAACTGCATCAGACTGAAGTCCGAAAACTAACCAGGGCAACCCTGCATCGGACCGAAGTCCGGAACTGACTGGGACCTTGTCCCCTGCATTGGACCGAAGCCCGGAACTAACTGCATCGGACCGAAATCCAGAACTGACGGGGACCTTTTCCCCTGCATCGGACCAAAGTCCGGAAACTGACTGAGCATAACATAGCATAGCAAAAACATATCAACTAGCATAAACACATCTACTACATACTGCATCAGACCAAAGTCCGGAACACATAACACAAAGACATGCTTGAATCACAAAGACATAAAGCACACTGAACTACTGCCCCATACAATAGTCCGGAACTGCTGCTAACTACACGGGCCGACATTGTGGCCGTAAACCCGTTCCTACTGGAAGGAAAACTCACCTCGAAAGCTGGCTGCTAAAAATCTACTCGGTAAATATCTGCTGCTGCTCCGGTATCTCCCTGGCTACAATTCCCATAAACACACTCAATCAATACAGATAACTAATCTGAGGGTAAAATGACTATCTTACCCCTGGCCAAAGTCAACACCCTGGTCAAAGTCAACATACCTGACTCGTCGAGTTGGGCCGCCAACTCGTCGAGTCCCTGCTCTCATTTCTAATTCCCTACCCATTACTACTCGTCGAGTTTGGCATAGACTCGACGAGTTCCTCATCGATGCGAATAATCAGTCTATCTTCATCTGACTCGCCGAGTTGTATGAACAACTCGTCGAGTTCCCCCTCATCATGAACACTCTAGTCTGCGACTCGCCAAGTTGTATGAACAACTCGTTGATTCTGTTCTTGAGGCAAGAAGATTGCCTTGGACTCGCTGAGTCAGGGCATTGACTCATCGAGTCTTTCCATTACTGAGTCCGACTTCCGACTCACTGAGTCCACCTCTAAGTCACTGGTTCCACTCAAAATAATTCAAAAGGGGGAAAATCGGGGACTCGCGACTTGACTCGTCGAGTCTGATGAACAACTTGTCGATTTGCTTGTATGCAAACATCAAACAGACGATTTTGATCGATTCCAGTGCATTCAGCTCATAGATCTGGGTTCCTAGGGTGGTTTTTACACGTAAAGTTTCCAACTTTACGTGCGTGCATGCATAACCAAGAGTTTAAAGGGATGTAAATGGACTAAAAGCGTAGATCTAGGATTGCATATGAATTTGACTCAATAAAGGTGATGGATCTGAGCTTCTATAGCTCGATCATGACTAGATTTGATTTCCTTTCTCTCCTATAAGCTCTCTATTCACTAACAAGCCAAGAAATGTCCCAAAAATGACTTTATTGGGGTTTTAATGGAGATTCAAACATGGAGACAGTAAATGTTCGATTTGTACCTCACAAAGCTCTGAAATGGACTCAAGATCTTGGATCTTCTTCTTCTCCTTTGGATCTAGCTTCCTTCTTCTCTTCAAATCTTCAAAGAATCACAAAATACACTCAAAAAGCTAAAAGGAATGCTAGGGTTTCGAGAGGAGCGTTCTGGATGTGATGGGGGCTGACTTGAGGCCCAAAAAGTTGTTTAAATAGGGTGCAAACCCTTGAAATTAGGGTTTCATCCAGACTGGTGGACTCGTCAAGTCCAAGAATATGGACTCGTCGAGTCGCCTACTTACACATGCTCCAAATCCCGCCTCTACTCGACGAGTCGGGCTACTGACTCATCGAGTTCCTATTAAATACTGAAAAATACATATTTAAATTACATACCAGAAACGGGGCGTTACATCTAGAGTCTCTTCGTCCCTTACATTAGTTTCCCTTTGAGAGTGAGATTTTAGAGCATAAAAGAGTGTTGGAGGCCATTTTGGAGCTTATTCAAGAAGAAGAAATTGATAAGAAAGCTTGGGGTGGCATTAGGCTTCAATATTGCATCTAGTTCACCTTGAGGAGCTTTTAGGGGTATAAAGTCTTAATCTTGCCATCTTATTCCTTAGATTAAGCTAGGTTTTTTTTTTATATTTTCCCATTTGTGTTCATAGATCATCTCTTGGGAGTTTGAGCAACTCCAGAGCTTAAGAAGAGTAGATATGAGGTCCCATAGTTCATTCGCACCATAAAAATGCTTTCTTGATGAGTGTTTTGACCTCATGCATGAGTTAAGATGCTTGGAAAGGTCTTAATGGGTTATAAGGGGTTGTTGGGAACATATGGAGCATGCAAGGGCATAAAGTTGCCAACTTTATGCCTTAGAACATATTAAATGACTCAGATCTAAAGCTTGAAGTTAATATCCCAAGCATTAAGAGCTTAATGGTCATTTGTGCATGAATGACTTGTATGTTGCGCGTAGCAGCATGTACATAGCGAGTACTAATTAAGACAGTAGTACGCTGAGCGTACTGGAGTGGTATGCTGGGCGTACACACCCCAGTTGGTTTTGGGCTTTATGTGGGATTGTAAGACTTTTGAGCCTTAATCAGGTTTGCGCCTGGTCATGTTTTGGGTTGGTGGTCCGATTTATCTATTTTGGGCCATGGTTGCTTTGGTTGGGCTGCATTGGGCCATGTGGCCCATTAATAGCTTTGTACATGGACTTTAAACCCATTAGCAAAAGAAAGATTTTTGGTTCATTATGGAAGGACTCAGGCTTAGGTAATTGGGCTCTTTAATCAGATTGTATTCAATCCTAATTTTGGTTTAATGGCATTATTATTCATCAAGGCTGGTATCAGACTGTTAGGAGAATAGTTTTCGGGTTCAACAAACTAAGGTGAGTCTTCTTACCATACCAATGGGTCGAAGGCACCAAGGGCGACCCATTTTGTGATATGTGGTACACTAGTTGATGTAGTGATATGTGGTATACTAGTTGGTTATATGCTATGTGGTATGCTAGTTTTTTATGTGATATTTGCATGAAAGACCATGGGGGAGCCCATGATACTTGGATGTCAGACCATGTCGGGGAGCCCTTGGATTTCCATGTAAAGACCATGGAGGGAGCCCATGACACTTGGATGTCAGACCACGTGGGGGAGCCAATGGCTTTCCAGGTAAAGACCATGGGGGGAGCCCATGACACATAGGTGTAAGACCTTGGGGGGATCCCACGACATCCTGGAGTAAGACCATGGGAGGAGCCCACAACATCCTTATATGTTTATATGCATGGATTATGTGATTGATATGGATTATATGATTATGTGGATTATGTGGGGTATGCTCTGGGGAACTCACTAAGCATTAGATTATAGTTTTTTTGTTTGTTTTAGGTACTTCAGGATCTAAGGTCAAGAGCCCGGCGCGATGGCGCGACATTCAATCTCTAGCGTTTTATTGGGACACTTTGATTTTATGAATAATTTATTTGATGTTATGGATTTTGGAAAACACTTTTGATTGGGATTTATAATTTATGGAAATGATTTCGTTTTTAAAAAATGAAAAATTTTATTGAAAATTTTGGTTGTTACAAGTTGGTATCAGAGCCTTGGTTTGAGGGATTCGGGCACACTCTCGGGTGTGTCAGAACTCAAATTGAGGAAATGGTAAAATTATATTAAAAAATCAAAGTCAAAAACTTTTTAAAACCGAAAAAGGGAGAGTGCAATGCGTATAATTGGCTGAGCTCAAGTAAGTGTTTTCCCCAATATGTTACCCTTGCTATATTTGGAATGTAATAGTTGTATGGATTTTGCTATGTGTATGATTTAAAAATTGTATATGGTTAGGATCTTATAGCCTTAGAATAATTGATTTGGCCTTATTTCCTGTTCCTTGTCTGTTGTGGTCCTAGGGTAGAGTCTGCTATTCGATAGTCTATTTGATCCTATTTTGTGTATAATTTACATGCATAGGGCAACCTGTTATGATTGATTTGAGTTCTGGTTGATGAGAATGGAGCAAATATTTGGATCTCCTAGGACTTGAGATAATTGATTTGACCTTATTTCCTGTTCCTTGTCTGTTGTGGTCCTAGGGTAGAGTCTTCTATTTGACAATCTATTTGATCCTATTATGTGTATAATTTACATGCATAGGGCAACCTGTTATGGTTGATTTGAGTTCTGGTTGATGAGAATGGAGCAAATCTTAGGATCTCCTAGGACTTGAGATATGCTGTAGTCTGTGAAATATGTTATGTTCTAGGACAAATTAAAGCTATCAAGTAGAGCCATGGGGAAGGTACAAGTAGGTGTGGAAGGTAGTATTGTGCCCGTACTACTAGAAGCACATGACCTGTACACGAACTAATGTTAGATTTGGAAGCTCTAAGGAGACCAGTGTGGAAGGGTCCCCTTTTGAATATCTTGATCATTATGTCTTATGGTATTTTAGATCAGAATGATGGTGAAACAACATGGAGCAGGGGGGTCAGGATCAGGATCAGGATCCGGATCTGGGTCAGGCTATGCTATAGAGCCCATTGACGAGAGGCTGCACGAGCTTATCGCAGATGAGGATACAAGGGGCATTATTGACGCTACCACAATGATGTTTGGGACCTTCAATGAGGGGATGATGGAGATCATGGAGGAGAGGCTCAGGTCTTTCCGAGCCGAGATTGCCGTGGGCCAGATTGGGGCCCTAACTCCATCGTTATGGGAGTTCAAGGCATGGGGGGGGGGGGGAACCTGAGTTCTTTGGGGTTAGGGAACGCATAGTTAGTTGATGCTGGGTGGTAGACATGGAGAATGCCCATCACAATCTCTTGCCCCGAGGTGGCAAAAGTGGGGTTTGCTTCGTGCATGTTGAGGGACCGAGCCAGGGACTGGTGGGAGGAGGTGACCCACCAGGTAGGAGCAGCTGGAGTGGCTGAGATGTCATGGGAGGAGTTTGTTAGGAATTTTGTGATGGATATTTCACCATCCATCAAGGTGCAACAGATTGTGAGAGAATTCTAGGAGCTACAGCAGACCATCGAGACTGTGGCGGAGATCACCGCAGAGTTTTGGGAACGAGCACTATTGATCCCGCACTATTGTGTGGATGAGGATTTGAGGAGTTCGAGGTATAATTCCATGCTGAGGGATGATATCTGTGAGTTCGTGAGCTTTTTAGGGTGCAAAACCCTGAATGAGATGGTGGAGAAGGCTCGAGAGCGGGAGATGGAGTTGGAGTTCCACACCAGGCAGAAGCCAGAGCAGGTACAGACAATTGTAGGTCAGGCTAAAATCCTAAGACCTCTGATTCTTCTAGTAGGGGCCAGCAGGGCCGTGACCGGTGTGCCAAATGTGGCAAACCGTACAATCGGGCTTGTCGAGTAGTGGGCTCGGGATTTTAAGCGTGTGGACAACCGGGCCACCTGAGTACGGATTGCCTCAAGAAGGGCTTGATTTCTTTCCACTGCAACCAGACCGGCCATAAAAGGGACGATTGTCTGAGGTTGTAGGGAGGAGGGAGAGCTGTGGCAGCGCCTTCGCCCGCTACAATGAGGATCACTGATGGCTGCCCTGCCAAGGCGGATGCTCCTGCGGTAAAGAGTTGCGCATTTCAGCTGACCACAGAGGAGGCTCGAGCTGCACTCGACGTAGTGGCTGGTACGTAACCTATTTTTCTTGTTTGATATTATTTTTTATGCTTATATATATATATATATATATATATATATATATATATATATATATATGTGTGTGTGTGTGTGTGTGTGTGTGTGTGTGTGTGTGTGTGTGTGTGTGTGTGTGTGTGAGTGTGTGTGCTTGTATAGGGACCTTTTTGGTTAATTGTATGTCATCACATGTTCTTTTTTATTCGGAAGCTACACGATCATTCGTATCTCTTGCACTTCGCAAGAAGTTCTGGGATGCTCCGGGGACTTTGGATTCCCTGCTGGAGGTTGAGATTGCGGATGATTGCACCATGAGTGCTGCGAGGGTATATCCGGAGTGTGTCCTGAATGTGTTTGGGGAGAGGTTCCGTGTTGATTTGGTTTTGATACCATTATGAGGGCTAAAGGTGATTGTCAGTATGGACTGCTTAGGGGCCAATGGGGCCATGATAGACCGCGAGCGCCAACTGTTGAGAGTTCGAACCCTAAATGGGGGAGAGCAAGTTATTCATGGAGAGAGGGCCTCGTTGGGGCCAACTCTTTGTTCGGTTGTGAGGGCTAGGAGACTTCTTCATTAGGGTTGTTCGGGATTTTTGGCATACATCTCAGATATGAGGGTTGAGTCCACGGCATATTTGGATAGTGTACCTGTTGTACGGTATTTTTAGGATGTCTTTCCTGAGGAGTTGCCAGGGGTGTCTCCGGAGAGGCAGGTAGAGTTTTGCATTGATTTGGTGTCGGGTGCCACTCCAATAGCTAAGGTATCGTATTGGCTAGCTCAGGACGAGATGCAGGAGCTGTCTGCGCAGCTTCAGGAGCTACTAGACTGAGGATTTATTCGTCCGAGTAGTTCCCCGTGGGGAGCACTAATCCTGTTCGTGAAAAAGAAGGACGAGTCATATAGGATGTGTATCGATTATCGGGAGCTGAACAAGCTAACGATGAAAAACTGGTATCCACTTTCGAGGATCGATGATTTGTTTCGATCAGCTTCAGGGTGCATCTTGGTTTTCCAAGATTGATTTTCGGTCAGGGTACCATCAGATGAGGATTAGGGATGAGGATATACCAGAGACAGCTTTCAGGACACGGTACGGCCACTTTGAGTTTGTGGTGATGCCTTTCGAGCTCACCAATGTCCCATCAATGTTCATGGACCTCATGAGCAGGGTGTGTAGGCCGATGTTGGATCGGTTTGTGATTGTTTTAATCGATGATATCTTGGTCTATTCTAAGACCAAGGAGCAACACGAGCAACATTTGAGGGAAGTATTAGAGACACTAAGGATGGAAAATCTCTATGCCAAGTTCTTAAAGTGTGATTTTTGATTGCGTGAGGTGTAGTTTTGGGGCACATCATCAACCAATAAGGTATATTGGTTGATCCAGCCAAGATTGAGGCAGTGATGCAATGGGAAATATCGAAGAATGCATTTGAGATCTGTAGCTTCTTGGGCCTAGCGGGGTATTTCCGGAGATTTATTTAGGATTTCTCCAAGATTGTCGTACCCTTGACTCGCTTGACTAAGATGAATGTGACATTTTGGTAAGGCCTGGATCATCAGTTGGCTTTCGATACCTTGAGACAGAGACTATGTGAGGCTCCGATTTAGCACTACCCGAGGGGCTGGATGATTTGGTGGTGTATTGTGATGCATCCATCACGGGGTTAGGGACTGTTTTGATGCAGAGAAGGCATGTGATCACATACACCTCAAGGCAGTTGAAGCCTCATGAGGCGAACTACCCCACTCATAACCTAGAATTGGGGGCGGTGGTGTTTGCCCTCAAAATCTGGAGGCATTACTTGTACGGAGTTCGATGCACCATTTTTACATATCACAAAAGTTTAAAGTATCTGATGGATCAGCAGAACCTCAACATTCAGTAGAGGAGGTGGTTGGATATACTGAAGGACTACGATTGCAAAATTTTGTACCATCACGGGAAGGCCAATGTGTTGGGCGATGCTCTAAGCAGTAAGGCGGCAAGTGCTTCGATTATAGATGTTTTTCTGAGGATGACAATGATTTCCCTATTGTTGGATATGATCAAGGAGGCCCAGGTGGAGGTTTTGAAGAGAGAAAATTGGAAATTAGAGCGGAATGGGGATCAGATTCCCTTGTTTGTTCGGGATGGACGGGGTCTTTTGACATAGTGTGGCCGGATGTGTGTACCGACATATGGGGGAGTGAGAAAGAAGATCTTGGAGGAGGCACACAAGTCCAAGTTTTTTATTCATCCTGGGGCTACAAAAAATTATAGAGATCTGAGGTTGAGTTACTAGTGGCCCTGCATGAAGCGGGAGGTCGCATGGTTCGTGGAACGGTGCTTGACCTGCAGGAAGGTCAAGGCCGAACATCAGAGGCCTCATAGCAAGGTCCAGCCACAACCCATTCCTATGTGGAAATGGGAAGAGATCACCATTTAATTCATCACGAAGTTACCAAGGAAGGCGAGGGGCGTGGATTCCATTTGGGTCATTGTGGGTAGATTGATGAAGCGTGCCCGTTTTATTCCGATCTCCGAGAGTATCTCTTCTAAGAAATTAGCAGATATCTATGTGCAAGAGGTGGTGGTCAGGCACGGAGTGCCAGTATCTGTGGTCTCAGACCATGATATCTGATTCACCTCCAGGTTTTGGAGAAAGTTCCATGAAGAATTAGGCACCCGGTTACATTTCAACACCGCTTACCACCCTCAGACCGATGGTTAGAGAGAGCGGACGATTCAGACACTCGAGGATACGCTTCGAGCTTGTGTATTGAACTTCAGAGGGAGTTAGGATACATACCTCCCACTAGCAGAGTTTTCATATAACAATAGTTATCATGCTAGAATTAACCGATCCCTGTTTGAGATGATGTATGGTCGGAGGTGCAGGACTCCCGTATGCTGGGACGAGGTAGGGAATTGAGTAATGGGAAGCACCGAAGTGGTGCTCAAGACTACCGAGTTGATTTAGCATGTGCGTGATAGGTTGCGAGTCGCTTAGAGCCGTCAGAAAAGTTCTGTTGAACGGTGCCGATCGGATCTTGAGTTTCAGGTGGGAGATTTCTTCTTACTGAAAGTGTCACTGTAACACCGTAAAAATTTAAACAATTTTTCACATTTTCAAAACACATTCCCATTCATAATTATTATAAAAATCTCAATGTATCACATCTCAATTCATAAAAACATATCCCAAGATCAAAAGAACATATAAAACTCCGCGTGTGTGTACGAATCATGCCGACGCCTTCCCGCGATCGTCACTAGTACCTGAAACACATAACACAAAACACTGTAAGCATAAATGCTTAGTGAGTTCCCCAAAATACCACATATAACACATATTAGCCACTCGAGGCTATAACTCTATGGGCCCTTGGGCCCTAACTCTGTGGACCTTCTAGTCCTAGCTCTATGGACCTTCCGGTCCTAACTCTGACATACACACCGCATAAATCACATAGAAATAATACAGTGTAACACATCACATAGATATCATACAAGATACTCTATCACATAACTCTAGTTACCTACTAAAGGTAAATTATAGTGAGAAGACTCACCGAGTCCACGTATGGACTCGTCGAGTCCATCATTAAATCAGACCAACTCATACGCAATCCCACTCGGCGAGTTTGAGCGCCTACTTGCCGAGTTCATCTCTAATATTCAATATAAATACTTAAAATGAGATACCTGGGAATCTGGATGTTACAATTCTCCCTATAGAATCAGACTTCGCCGCCGAAGTCCTGCTCGACAAACAACTCTGGATGCTGCTTCTGCATCTCCAACTCCGGCTCCCAGGTCATCTCGAACCCCTTCCGATGTTGCCACTGGACCTGCACCAGAGGCACTTCCTTGTTCCTCAAAACCTTGATCTTCCGATCCTAGATCGCGATTGGTCTCTCAGCGTAATTTAGGCTCGCATCCACTTGAATATCCTCCAACGGTACCACTGCCCACTCGTCAACGATACACATCCTCAACTGCGACACGTGGAAGGTATCATGAATCTTGTCCAACTCCGCAGGTAGCTCCAAATGATATGCTACTCTGCTCACCCTTGCAACCACCCTAAACGGCCCAATATATCGGGGCCCTAGCTTGCCCCTCTCCCTGAAATGAATCACTCCTTTCCAAGGAGATACCTTCAGGAGTACAAAATCTTCGACCTGAAACTCGAGCTCGGATCGTCGCCTATCCACATAATTCTTCTGGCGACTCTGAGCAGTCAACAACCTCTGCCTGACCTGTTGTATCTGCTCTGTCGTATGGAGCACTATCTCTGTGCTGCCCATCACCCGCTGCCCTACTTCTCCCCAGCAGATGGGAGTCCGACACCTCCTCCCATACAACAGCTCAAAGGGTGGCATACCAATGCTCGAATGATGGCTGTTGTTATAGGAAAACTCAGCCAAGGGTAAATATGTGTCCGAAATCCCTCTGAAGTCCAATACACATGCCCGTAGAATGTCCTAGAGCGTCTAAATCGTCCGCTCGATTTGCCCGTCAATCTGTGGGTGGTATGTGGTGCTAAAATGCAGCCTCGTCCCCAACTCCTCATGAAATTTCTTCCAGAAGCTGGAAGTGAAACGCACATCTCGATCTGAGATGATCGAGATCGGTACTCGATGCCGCCATACTACCTCTCTCACGTACAACTCTGCCAGCCTTTCAGCAGAAGAGCTCTCACTGATAGCAAGAAAGTGAGCACTCTTTGTTAACCTGTCCACAATCACCCAAATTACATCGACACCTCTTGCAGTCCTTGGCAATTTGGTGATAAAGTCCATGGTAATCTCTTCCCACTTCCATTCGGGAATCTCCAAAGGCTGCAACTTACCATGCGGATGCTGGTGCTCGACCTTAACCCTATGACAGGTCAAACACCTCTATACGAACCATGCGACATCCCTCTTCATACAGGGCCACCAATACTCTCTCTTCAGGTCTAAATACATCTTAGTGGCCCCGGGATGGATCAAAAACCTCGATCGGTGTGCCTCCTCCATTAGAATGGTACGTGCCCCACCCACAAATGGCACCCAAATCCGTCCCTGGAAGGTCATAAGTCCTCGGCTATCGGTGACGAACTCCGATACTTGTCCGATAACCCTCTCTCTCTTGCAGTTCTTCGATCTCACAGACTCAGCCTGGGCCCGTTGAGTGGTGTCCAACACCGGAGTCATCACCGTCAATATCATACAAACATCTCGTATTGGGGCGCTCTCCGCCCTACGACTCAGGGCATCGGCTACAATGTTAGCCTTGCTCAGGTGGTACAGGATCTCACAATCGTAATCCTTTACCACATCCAACCATCTACTCTGGCGCATGTTTAGGTTGGGCTGATCCATCAAATACTTCAAGCTCTTGTGGTCCGTGTATATGGTAGACCGAACTCCATACATATAGTATCGCCAGATCTTGAGAGCAAACACTATTGCCCCCAGCTCCAAAACGTGGGTGGGATACCTTGCCTCATGAGGCTTCAGCTGCCTCAATGCGTATGCTATCACATACCCTCTCTGCATCAGCACCGCTCCCAGCCCTGATATTGACGCATCACAATACACCACAAAGTCCTCCATCCCCTCCGGAATGGATAACACCGGGGCTTCGCATAGTCTCTGGCGAAGTGTCTCAAAGGAGGCCTGATGCTCTGGGCCCCATGAAAAAGCAACACCCTTCCTGGTCAACCTGGGGAGTGGCATGGTGATCTTGGAGAAATCCCTGATAAATCTCGGATAATAGCCAACCAACCCTAAGAAACTCCTGATCTCGATGGATGATCTCGGCACCTCCCAACTCATCCCTGCTTCAATCTTTGCCGGATCGACCAATATCCCATTCTGGTAAACGAGGTGCCCCAGGAACTGGACCTCTCGTAACTTGAAATCACACTTGGAGCATTTGGCATAAAGCCTCTCTGATTACAGAACTCTGAGGATCTCCCTCAAATGCTCCTCATGTTGCTCTATGGATCTCGATTACACTAATATATCATCGATGAACATGATCATCGAATGATCCAACATCGGCCTGCACACTCTGTTCATGAGATCCATGAATGCTGCCAGTGGATTGGTGAGCCCAAAAGGCATCACCACGAACTCGTAATGCCCATACCAAGTTCTGAACGCCGTTTTCTGGATATGTTCATCCCGAAACCTCATCTGATGATACCCGACCTCAAGTCTATCTTGGAGAACCAAGATGCTCCCTGCAACTGATCGAACAGATCGTCGATCCTCGGTAACGGATAACGGTTCTTGACCGTCAACTTGTTCAATTCCCAGTAATCAATGCACATCCGGTGTGAACCACCCTTTTTCTTGACAAAAAGGATAGGCGCTCCCCACGGCGAACTGCTTGGCCAAATAAACCCCTTCCCCAGCAGATCCTGAAGCTGTGAGGATAACTCCTGCATCTCTGGAGGTGCAAGGTGATAGGGCACCTTGGCGATAGGCGCTGCCCCCGGAACCAAATCGATATGGAACTCTACCTACCTCTCGGGAGGCACACCCGGAAACTCCTCAGGGAAAACATCCGGGAACTCTCGCACTATCGGAACCTCATCAACTGACCTCGGTCTCCCTGAATCAACCCTTGTATCCATCACATACGCCAGAAACCCACTACAACCCCACTTTAGACTCTGCCTCACTCTAGCGGCCGATCAAAATGCCGAACCAGAATACGTACCCTTACCGTATACCGTAAGAACTCCCCCACTAGGGTCTCGTATGGTCACCAGCTATTGCACGCAGTCGATAACCGCTCCAAATCTGCTCAACCAGTCCATGCCCATGATGACACAGACATCTCCCATCGCAATAGGGAACTCAACACCGAAGATCTCGAGTACACATCCTCGGATCACCTCCGTGGCATAAACCGCCCTCTAGTTAGCTATGGAAACCCTCAGAGGTCAACTTAACACCTCTCGACTAATACTAATGTGCTGACTAAAAGCCAAAGATACAAAAGACCGACTCGCACTCGAGTCAAAAAACACCAAGGCAGGTACAAAACTCACAAGAAAAGTACCCACGCATATCATAATATAAGCACAATATCTCGGACTCAAAATAAATAGATGAAAGAATACATACCAGCCACAACATCGGGCGCTGCGTGGACCTCCTCCGCGGTCAACTGGAAGGATCTCCCTCGTGCCTTCGGTACCTCGGCCTTCACTAGCCGACTATCAGTAGCTCTCACTGCAGCAAGGGTGGATCCCGGAGATGCTCCCTGCGCTGACCCTCACAACTGCGAACACTCTGCCTTCTGGTGTCCGGTCTGGTTGTAGTGGAAACAGATTGCAAACCCTTTGGGGCAATCCTTGGCCGTATGCCCCTCCTTGCCACATTTGTAGCAAGACCAAAGCTCTACACACCCTTCTGGCTCCCTGTCCTCGAATCGGCGGACTTGGCCCGTTTGGCTGTCAGATGAGACTGTGTCGGTCGCCTATCCCTCCCCTGAGACTCCGCCTCCTCCCTAGCAGTCTCCAGCTCTATCTCCCTCTTCTGAGAATTTTCCTGAAGCTCGGCAAATGTCCGATACGATGATTTTGCCACGAACTCTCGTATATCCCTCCTTAAAATGCTCAAATATCGGCTCATACGTGCCTGCTCGGAATACACGTGCTCTGGGAAAAACATTGCCCTCTCATGGAACATCCTGGTAATCACTATAACAAACTCAGTTCCCTTCTTGAGGGTCAGAAACTCCTGGGCCAATCGCTCCCTCTCCACCTAGGGAACATACTCCTATCGGAACATAGCGGTGAACCTCTCCCAGGTCACTACAGCAAGCTCAGCAGGCGAATAGTGCGCCGTCACAAACTTCCACCAGTCCTTCACTCCCAAGCGAAGTTGGTTCAGTGCGACCGAACCCTCAAATGCTCTGGACACGAGCATGTGAAGAAACACCCCTCAATGTCCGAAATCCACCTCATCGCCGCAATCAGATCCTGCGTCCCATCAAACTCTGGTGGTTTTGTTTTGCTGAATTCCCGAAACAACAACACATCACCACCCTGCGGTCTAGCCGTAACAACAATAGTATCAGAAAGAGTAGCATATCGCTCATCAAAAGTCTCTATCAGCGTGGTCTTGATAGACCCAAACATCTCTGGTATCTCTGCCCTGATGGTCACAACTACCTCCTCGTGAATGATTACGGATTTCCTCATCACTAGCACCGCTGCTCTCTGGTGTGTGGCTTGTCCCAACCATCATGTCTCTGAAATACAACATAAGAAATATCAGGGTCTCGCTCGAGTATACTCACACTTGGTAACTCAGCCCTACTTGACCTCTGGTACCCCGAAGATTCTTACTTAGACTGCGCACTGATCCGGTGTCTCCAATAGTACGGGCCCAATACTACTATCCACACCGCATCAACATTCACTCCAAGTCCTCCTCCCAGGGTCCCAAATCCGAAGTACTCTATTCTCAATAATCATAGGCTATTCTCTAGCAGATCTCTCATAAACTCCTCGCTGCTATCTAATCACTCTCAAGCTTCCCTAGCAGCAAGACTCCTAAACTAAGGCATCACAAATCAGGCCACTCTAGTCCTAATAAGAATACCTAGTCTACTCTAGCATGCATAACATAACTCATCATATATCATAGCATAACATATCTCATAACACTTATTGTAAAGGTATTTTGGGAAATCACCGTTCGGACGCTGGCTGATCGTACACACGGCTCTGCTCTGTTTGTTTCAAAACTCTTTTACTCTTTGAAAATTATTTTATTATCAAAAAATTTCCTCAAATCCTCAGTTTGAGTTCAGGTGCGCCCGAAGGTGCATCCGAGTCCCTCAAACCAAGGCTCTGATACCAACTTGTAACACCGTAAAATTTAAACAATTTTTCACATTTTCAAAACACATTCCTATTCATAATTATTATAAAAATCTCAATGTATCACATCTCAATTTATAAAAACATATCCCAAGATCAAAAGAACATATAAAACTCCGCGTGTGTGTACGAATCATGCCGACACCTTCCCGCGATCGTCACTAGTACTTGAAACACATAACACAAAACACTATAAGCATAAATGCTCAGTGAGTTCCCCAAAATACCACATATAACACATATTAGCCACTCGAGGCTATAACTCTATGGGCCTTTGGGCCCTAAGTCTGTGGACCCTCTGGTCCTAGCTCTGTAGACCTTCTGGTCCTAACTCTGATATACACACCGCATAAATCACATAGAAATAATGCAGTGCAACACATCACATAGATAGTGTACAAGATACTCTATCACATAACTCTGGTTACCTACTCTAGGTAAAGTATAGTGAGAAGACTCACTTCATATGATGTCTAGTAACTCACGTGCTCAATATCCCTGAATCTCGTAACAACAACCTAGCCCCGCCTAATTGCATAAAGTAA